>NC_050082.1:20701365-21007096 GCF_009764565.3 Dermochelys coriacea
AAAAGAAAACAAATTAGCAAACACTTGAGCCCTCTGATTCACTTTTCCCCCCATCCACCCTCCCAAGTCCGACTGTCTGACCTTCAAACCTTTAAAGGTAGAACATGTGTGGGGGTTTTTTTTTCTCCCCCCAAAAAACATATCACACAGGTTGAAAGTGTAGTACAGAAAATTTATCAGTGTGCTCTCTTTAATACCCCTCAATTAAACAGAGCTTGAGTCAGATTCACCACTGGCATAAAGATGATGCTTTCAATGTGGAGGGCTCACATCAGCTTTAATTTATTTTATACTTGCCGTAAATTTGGCCCTAACACAACTGTGCCAGGTACTGTAATATGTCCACAGGAAATAAAACTAAAACAACTGACTGATTTGGAAGGGGTAAAGGCCTTGTATTTCAAGATGTAAGCTAGTCTTTAACTATTAGAGCTCATCTTTGTCTCTATATGGAGTGCAGATTATTCCACATCTGCTTACTATGAGTTCTTAAGCACCTGGTAATGGCCATTATCAGAGATCGGATACTGGACTAGCTGGACCTTGGGTCTGATCCAGTATGGCAATTCCTGTGACTCCTTTCATTATAACTCCAGTGTGCAGATGTTAGATGATAACAATATTTGGTCATTACTGACATGAGTTGGGCACGCTGCTTTTATTTTATTTTTTAAAGGCAGTAAGATTTTCAGTATCATCGAACCAAAACCAGACTAATTTTTCAAACTACTTATCTCCAAAGATAAGGATGGAGGTCAGTATTACAAGCTGCATTGGGGCAAGAGGCATTGGCAGTGGTTTCTTTAGAGGATTTAAGCGTCTAACAAATTTCACTTCCCCCACCCAGAGTAGCCATGGTTCCTGGGTGGTTAAGTGCCCCCACAGCATTTGGGTGGAAGCATATTCATGTTACATACATTTCATTATGAAAAGGAGACAGATCTTTGGAGAAATAAACCAAACCATGTCCTGCAGTTCTGTTCCTTCTGGCTATAGGCAAGCTTATTTTTGCCTAATTTTGAACCCTTTCATATGTCGGGCTAAAAAGTTTGATCTATATATTATTGAATTTGCTGTCTGCTTAGGGGAGATTGGAGGCAGTGGAGAAGCCGAGAGGGGTGCAGGAGAACAAAATACAATGGAAAAATGTATATTTGAGAGAGAAGGCATAATGAAAACTAAATACTCTTCAAAAGGGAGCAGGAAAGAAATGGGAGTGAAAAATCCTAAAGATAAATATACAGTATAAAAGGCAGTACCTGTCTGAACCTATATATGAGGGAGTTTTTGTGCTGTTCATCTGGACTTTGGACTAACTTATTTATTTTAAAGTATAACACATCTATATTAAATCAGTCAGTTTAATACTGAATGTGAAAATACTGTCAGTCAAACAGCCGGCAAGTGATGGTATCATCCTGAATTCTTTGGCATTGATCCTCCTTTCATGCTCTGCCACATGCTACAATTTGATTTTATCTGTGCATTTGTTCCTTTCTGGACTATATTTCCCTCTCCTCATCCACCAAAGAATAAAATTCAGAAGTAAGCATTGTCACTGACTTCAAGGGAGTCCTTCTTGAAGATAAAGCAATCTGATGTTTGTGGAAAGGGTCTGGTGGGACAGTGTTTCTATATCCTTCATGGCTTTAAGAAAAATATAGATGTTAGTGATATGAAATGCCATTTATTTTCATTATCTGCAATATTCATCAAAATTATAATTATTGGTATGGGTTAAATAAAAGGTATAATGTACTCCAAAGGCAGCAATGCCATAAAAAAAAAATCCTGGTTTTCATGTCACCAGAAACTCTTTGTAGGCTTAATTTATCATAATATCTTTTGGGCTAGAAAGGATCTCAAGAGGCTCATACAGTCCATTCTCTTGCATAATGGCTCAACTGAATGTCTCTTTTTCAATTAAATGATAGAGCTCTTCCAATACTTGCACCTGCAGTCTTCTGATTGGTTGACTAGCTGTCCTTCTAAGGAGGACTTTAATGCAAGTTAACAGGGGGAGGACGGGGAACAGCTTGGTATTCTCATAACCCCCCACAGATCTTATTCACGGAGGCCCTATCAAGTGTCTCAAAGGAATGCTTAACTATCCCCATCAATCATTATTGGAGTGATAAAAGCCTTCTATTATATAAATAATACAAGCATCTGATAAATAATTCAGAGGAATTATCACAGCGTCCCATTCTGTATTACATATCATATGAAAATTACTATTCTCATGCAACAGGGAAAAAAAAGATGGGAGAAATGAGATCACAGCGTTGCCATCATTAATAATAATTGAAACAAAATCTATATGTACTTTTAAACATTTGAAAGACAAATGTTTTAAAGTGCTATGATTTTTGTGTGAATTTAATGCACAATCAAACAGAGTCCTGGAGACTGGAGTCCTGTGTTTACCAACAGAACAGGCACTGGGCAGGCTGCAGCAGTGGGAGCTTCCCTTCTATCCCACCTGACCAATGTATATTGACTGATATGAAAAGACCCCTTAGAATCATAGAATCATAGAATATCAGGGTTGGAAGGGACCCCAGAAGGTCATCTAGTCCAACCCCCTGCTCAAAGCAGGACCAAGTCCCAGTTAAATCATCCTAGCCAGGGCTTTGTCAAGCCTGACCTTAAAAACCTCTAAGGAAGGAGATTCTACCACCTCCCTAGGTAACGCATTCCAGTGTTTCACCACCCTCTTAGTGAAAAAGTTTTTCCTAATATCCAATCTAAACCTCCCCCATTGCAACTTGAGACCATTACTCCTCGTTCTGTCATCTGCTACCATTGAGAACAGTCTAGAGCCATCCTTTTTGAAACCCCCTTTCAGGTAGTTGAAAGCAGCTATCAAATCCCCCCTCATTCTTCTCTTCTGCAGACTAAACAATCCCAGCTCCCTCAGCCTCTCCTCATAAGTCATGTGCTCTAGACCCCTAATCATTTTTGTTGCCCTTCGCTGTACTCTTTCCAATTTATCCACACCCCTTCTAGAGGTGAGTCCATTATCCAGGCCAAACCAGACTTGGCCTCTTACTGAGGCTGCCCAAAAGGTCTCCAAATTGTGATGGTGGTTTTGTGATTTGGACACCTGTCTGCTCACCAATCAGCTCACAGATGTTAAATAACTTCTAGTCCCTACAGGTCTGGCCTGGATTTAGGCTCCAATCCAGTAAAGTCGAATCTGACCCTAAACTACAAAAGATTATCAGACTGGGAATTGACTTTGAAGTCCTAGGTTAGCTCCCTGACTAGTAGAAAACCTTCCTCTCTTGTCCTCACAGCCCTGTCATAGAATCAGAGAATATCGGGGTCAGAAGGGACCTCAGGAGGTAGGTCAACTAGTCCAACCCCCTGCTCAAAGCAGGGCCCAATCCCCAATTTTTGCCCCAGATCCCTAAATGGCCCCCGTCAAGGATTGAACTCACAACCCTGGGTTTAGTAGGCCAATGCTCAAACCACTGAGCTATCCCCTCCTCCCTTTCTGTTATTCATTCTGTGCAGCTCATTGACCAATTTAAAATGCAGACTAATTTGCCAGCTAAAAGTTAATTGATCTCCCTTTTTTGGAAACAGTGGGGTTCCCTTAATTGTCACCAGCATAAACTATACAGATCAGTAGGCAGTTCTGCTGATCCATTATTGTGTCAATTATTGTGGTTTCCCTAGAGGTATTCCTTAGAAAAACAAGTTCTTATTTCAAGCTGCTATTCTTAAGAGACCAAGTGTGATGGGGTTATTATTCATGTTGTCCCCAGAATACCTTATAAGCTGTTTAAACTCTATGCCAAATGAAAGTAAATCATGGAGATAGGGAAAGGAATCCAGGGGAATGTACCGCCTTAATGCAAACCCAGAGGGGAACATCTATTATTGAAATGAGCAATAAGGCAAGCGAATGGAACAGCTCTATGAAGGAACGGTCAAATAGCGGGCAATAGAACTTGCTAGCAGCCCATGAGGACAATTTTAAGCAAGATGTCTGTTCCAGTGCACCCAGAACACACCAGATCAGCAATCTCTGTACCAAAGGCAGTGAAAACTAACTAACTAGTAAGACTCCCTGCAGCAAATCCACAAAAAGCAGTTTATGTAATCTTCGATACCTTCCGCTCACACAGCAGGGGTTTCCTGCAGTCAAGCAAGGAAAGCAACAGAGTTCATGCCCCTAACAGAGGGTGACTTCACCTACCCTAGGTGATTTACATGTAAGCAACTTCTTGCTAATGAGGGGAGACATTTTTTTATGTGTTGACGAGTAAAATCTGTTTCCATTTTTCATGGTTTCAAGTGAGACTAAAAAAAAATCCTGACCAAACTGTGGCCAATTTGTCACTTGGGTTGGGGGTGGAGGGGTAAGAAAATGGAACTTGAGCTTTCGTCTCATTTGAACAACTTAAAAATATGCCAAGGATGCTCTCAATAAATGCTCAAATATCTTTGTTAGTCTCTAAGGTGTCACAAGTACTCCTTTTCTTTTCTCAGAAAGGCAGACAGTTGTAGGCAGCAAGACAGATGTTCGTGGGAATAGCGTCCCCTTTTTGGGATATTAATGCAGGAAGGGAGGGAGTCTGTGACTAGGTGGAAATCTGGTCGTTTTGCAACCTTCTGGAACCAATCTGAACCTGCTTTAGAACACAGACCCCATTTCCCCTCTATTGTAGGTGAGGAAGCCCATGGCACAACAGGCTCTTTACGAACACTAGAAAAGAGATTTAAGGCCTAGCGCATCCTGCCAGCATTGCTCTATCCAGCTGTAAAAGGAAAATTGAAGTCACACTTCCAAACTTATCACCAGAGGCTCTTGAAAAAGAAAACAAACTAACTGCCATTTTCCTCTCTCCCCATTCTCCCTACTGACAATACCATTTCCTAAAGTGCCATGAGAAAGTCGCCTTAGTCTAAAAATGCTCAGTCTGCCAATGATTCTGAAAAGGGGCTCGGGGCACAGCACCATGAAGACAGCTAACCATATGGAAGGGGAAGCAAGCACAAAGCTAAAAGCAATCTAGAGAGACAAGCTTTATGTGTCTGCTCTGAATGGAGCAGATTACCAGTTGCTATTCAGATTTGTTTCCATAAAGATGGGAAGATAAGGACATACTAATAAAAAGTGAAGCACGTAATGGGGGAGGCTCTCCAATTTGGCAAGGAATGATCCAGGCCTTCTTTGCCACCACTTTGTATTCTCTTTAGTCTCATCTTTATTACCTGGCTTGCTTAGCACTGATGCTGTTTTTTAAATCTCTCTCCAGTGTGGCAGGACAGCTCTATTTGGGTAGGACTGGGTGATGCAAGGGAGAGCCCAGCATGGAACTAATCAGCGAGAACATGCCTGATCATTATTTTTTTCCCCACTTATAAAGTTGTTTTGATTGCAGCTGCACATTTGTTTCCTAGGCAGCCTTGTTTGATCATGTTAGCATTTGAATGATTCCAGCTTAGCTTTGAAGCTAATACCTCAGAGAGGTGAAAGGGGGCTTGGCGACTATAGCATTCATAGCTGTGTTTTGTGATTATGTTCCTGGCTACACGCAGTGAGTTGTTTGTTCATGAGGCTAGTTCTGCAGGATGACCATAGTTTGACTTGTACAAGGAAGGGCTTCATAATGGTTAAGAAATATTAAATCAGTTAGCCTGGATCCATAAAACCTGGCATAATGTGATAGTACTACGCACTTCTAGTCCTTCATCCTGGGATTTCAGTGCAGTTTACAAATGTTAATAAATTGAGGCTCCCTAGGCTCCTGTGTAGCAAGTGAGATTGTTATCTTTAGTTGACATAAAGAAGCAAAGTGACTTGCCCAAGCTCACGCAGTGAGTCAATTGCAGAGTTAATAATAGAACCCTGGAGTCCTGACTCCCACAGTTCCTTTTTCCACCCACTAGATGTGGGGTGGGCAAAATATGGCCCACGGGCAGGATCCGGCCCATCTAACATTTCTGTCCTGCCCGCCGTGACTAACATTTCTGTCCATCCTTCTCTGTCCCCTTGTGATCTCCGGGTCTGGGCTGCTGAAAGGCCCATGGCTCAGCGAGGCGCTCAGGCAGGCTGCCTGCCATGGCCGCTCCCAGAAGTGGCTGGCTGCTGCTGGCACATCTCTGCGTGCCCCGGGTGGTGGGGGGGAGGGGGCGGCTTTGTGTGCTGCCTCTGCCTCCTGCACTGTCCTCACAGCGGTTTCCGGCCAATGGGAACTTCGGGGGTGGTGCTTGCGGGCACAGGCAGCGCATGGAGACCCGCTGCCCCCCTCCCTCCCAAGGGAGGTGCAGAGACGTGCCAGCAGCAGCCGGCCGCAGCCGCTTCCAGGAGCGGCGTGGGGCCACGGCATGCAGGCAGCCTGCCAGAACCCTGCTTCGCCACCGGCCGAGAGCCACCTGTGGTAAGCGCCTCCCGGTCAGAGCCTGCACCAAGTACCCTCTCCCACACCTCAACCCCCTACCGCAGGTCAAACCCTCCTCCTGCACCCCAATCTCCTGCCCCAGCCCAGAGCCCCCTCCTGCACCAAACTCCCTCCTAGAGCCCACACCCCTCGCCCTCTCCTGCACCCCAACACACTGCACCAGCTCAGAGCTCCCTCCTGCATCCAAACTCCCTGCCAGACCCCGCACCCCCTCCATTAATATAGGAGAAATGTGTGGCCCATATCTGGTTTTAAGATTCTACTTGATAAGTTTATGGAGGAGATGGTATGATGGGATAATGGGATTTTGGTAAGTAATTGATCTTTAAATATTCAGGGTAAATAGGCCAAATCCCCTGAGATGGGATATTAGATGGATGGGATCTGAGTTACCCAGGAAAGAATTTTCTGTAGTATCTGGCTGGTGAATCTTGCCCATATGCTCAGGGTTTAGCTGATCGCCATATTTGGGGTCGGGAAGGAATTTTCCTCCAGGGCAGATTGGAGAGGCCCTGCAGGTTTTTCGCCTTCCTCTGTAGCATGGGGCATGGTTGACTTGAGGGAGGCTTCTCTGCTCCTTGAAGTCTTTGAACCATGATTTAAGGACTTCAATAGCTCAGACATAGGTGAGGTTTTTCATAGGAGTGGGTGGGTGAGATTCTGTGGCCTGCGCTGTGCAGGAGGTCAGACTAGATGATCAGAATGGTCCCTTCTGACCTTAGTATCTATGAACTTAGCAAAATTCGTGGAGTGGCCCCCCTGCAAAAATTATTACCCACTCCGCACTAGATTGACAGCCATATATACAGAAGAACCCTAATTCCCTGCAGATATGAACATTTCCAGCTTGCAATTTTCTACTCGTGTTCCTGAGAAATAAATATAGGAAACAAAATAATAATGTACAATATCCACAGCAGGGGTGGTGGGAGGTGGAATCCTCTGTCGATGTGACACAGGAGCAGGGTTATTTTGTTAACCCACCCTTTTAGGAAGTGATGGTGAATACCTACAGGAAGATACTGATTGCTGGCTGCTGACTCATTTTGGCAAATGTGGCTTGTTAACTGCACCCTGGACATAAGAGAGGTGGGCATGGGTCTTGGGACAGTCAAAACTGGACTCTAACACACAACAGAATCATCTCTGTTGTAGAAAAATTGCTTTTTGTGCATTTGCTGCTTGAGGTTTCCAACCATTAGTTTTCACTGCTTTTGGTACACAGATTGCTGATACAGTGCATTTTGGATGGAATGGAACAACTACAGTATCTTTTTTACAATTGTCTTCGTGCTGCTGCTAGCAAATTGTGTTGTCTTCCATTTAACTGTTAAGGTATTTTTAGTTTTATATGTGTTACATAGGAGGCTTCTGTTCCTTCCCACCTTTATTCAATAATGTGCCACCTTGTAAGACGCTACTTGGTACTTGTCTGAGACCCAGTCTGATTGCCAACAGAGTTCTATTTGTTCTGCAGTTCCTCTGAATTCAGTAGTGTTTGTCTCTTTCTCTGGTGATCTCTAGATCAAGGCATCAGGAATTAATTTAGATCACAGCCAGGGATCTTGTCTGGTCTCGGTGACTATACACCCTACTACTATCTCCAGCTCAGGAGCAATTCCCATCGCTTGAGTGATAGGGGCCTGTGCTTTGAGTGCTGAAGATCCTAGTTTCTAGGAGATGTGGTGATGGGTTATTGCTAACTGGGACCTGTATGGAGATCTGTAGTCATGCAGCTGTCACATGCTTCAGGAAGCTGTGTGTCATGTCCCTCTCTAATTAATGACTGGTCCGGATGACATTTCTCCCTTTAACACAACAGTAAAACTGTTGGTTTTGAAGGTCCTGGGTTTAATCCCTGCTGACAAGCTCTGATATGGGGCGTCATTATGTATATACAGTGATGAGCTGCCAAAATCTTAACAACGGGTTCCCTCCTCACCCCAGGAGGGGGTTGTTGCCCACTGCTGCCCCCCGGGACTCCTTCCCCATCCAACCCCCCCGCGTTCCTTGACGCCCCCCACCCAGAACCCCTGCCCTGTCCCCTGACTGCGCCCAGAACCGGGCAGGAGGGTCTCGTGGGCCACCGTAGTGGGTGCCCACCCCACCCCTAAGAGCCAGAGGCACCTGCCGGAGGGCGAATCAGCTGTTCGGCGGGAAGCCGGGGAGGGCTGAGAAGCAGGTGGTGGCTTCGCGCTCAGGCCGAGGGTGGCGGAGGTGAGCTGGGGTGGGGAGCGGTTCCCCTGCGTGCCCCCTCCGGGTTATCTGCTGCGGCGCGGGCGGCCGTCCTCGGGCCCCCCCGCCTGAGCTCACCTCCGCCTCCCTGGGCCTGAGCTGGAAGCCGCCGCTTGCTTCTCAGCCCCGCCCCCGCTTCCCGCGCTAACGGCTGATTCGCGGGAAGCCGGGGGGGGCAGTGGAGAAGCAGAGCGGGGCGGCGCGTTCAGGGGAGGAGGCGGAGCGGAGGTGAGCTGGGGCCGGGGGTGGGGCGGGGAGCTGCCGGTGGGTGCTCTGCGCCCACCAGATTTTCCCCTTGGGTGCTGCAGCCCTGGAGCACCCGTGGAGTTGGCGCCTAAGGCGCCACTTTGGGCAGGTTAAATTTAGAAGCCCTTTTAGAACCGGTTGTCCCTCCCGGAACAACCGGTTCTAGTGAACTGGTGCGAACCGGCTCCAGCTCGCCACTGTGTATATACATACACAGCTGCATGCTGGTGTCCTAACCTCATCCCCACTGCTCGGTAAGACCAGTTACTCTCTCTCTGCAGACTGTGAAGCCTTGGCTACTTTAGGCCAGATCCCTAATTGATTTTTTTGTTTTTGTTTTTGACTTCACTGCAATATATTGCCAGGTTTTTTTTTAATCTCAGCCAGCATAACAACTAACTCAAATAGAGGGAAATGTGTAAAATTAACCCAGAGATGTTAAGAGCTCTTATCTGATTTTTCTTAAGCTGCTACATTTTATTAATGGTTATCGTTTCCCATCAATTTCTTACATTTTGACTCAGAATAAAAGTGCCAAAGTCCATCTGTGTGAGTTCATCAATGAATGTGAAGAGCAGCTATGGTATTCATCCCAGATGATGTGTCTCAGTGCATTTTTTGTATCAAACACAGAGCCACAAATGTGTTTGTGAGAGCAGATCCAAGAGCTTAACATGAATTTCTAAAGAAAGGATCTTCCCAAATTTGTTTGCATGGGATTTGGCTTTTTTTTTTTTTAAGGATTTAGAAGAAAAAACTGTTTGAAAATATCACCCTTGCAACATGGGCCAAAGTCTGATTCACTTAGCGTTCTCTCTGCATAGGAGGCTATAGTAATGCAGTCACTAGAGTAACAGATAATTTAAAAATTGCAGGAATCCCCTTGGTGGTGACCCTAATCAGTGTGTAGAGCAGCAACATTAACCTTTGCCTTCTGGAGCCTTTTTAGCATTCCTTCCACTGTGCTGTGCTTAACCCTGCAGTGGTGACATCCATGCAGAACTTGCAAGGAGGTTGCTTTTTATTCATGCATTCTGGTGTTGGCATAAACTCGTTTTTCATGAAGCAGTAGAATAAAATATACACCAATCTGCTGTACTTGGGGGAAGAACTACCTATATTCTGTGATTGTTCATATCTGTTCAGTTGGATTGCTCTCTTGCCCTAGGTAGGAGACGCTAATAACAAGGCTAAGCAGCAAAGCAGTTTTGTGGCTCACTCTTGTCCAATGTGTGGAATTAAAACCTCGGTTAATACAAAAGCCACCAACCATTTTATACTCCTCTCTCCCCCTCTCCCAAAGTACTCAGTGCCTTTTTTTAAAAAGAAAGTTCTATAGTTGCTATTATTCATGCACAAACAATTGCTGAGAGATTCATAGCCCTACCCTAAAATCCAGGGATCTGGAAATGACATAGCCTTGTCAAATAATATATCGGGGGTGCGTGAACTGTATGATTTCCTTCATATGTTAGGGAAGAAAAATGAGAATTAGCTGTCAAATGTGGGAGGAAAACCACTAAGTGGTATTATTATTCTCCCCCATCTCCAGATTCTATTACCCGCTCTGCCACTGCACCTCTAAGTGACTTTGGACAAGTCACTGCACCTCCCTGTGCCTCAGTTTCCTCGTGTAAAATGAGGATAATGACACCGATCTCCTTGAAAAGGGCTGTATAAGAGCTTGGTTTTATTTATTATTGTCATGATGCACACAACACAGCATTGCAATAGAGACGTCAGTGCCTTTGTGCTGTGCCTGTTGCAGCAAAGTGACACTTTCTCAAGCAGCCTTAGTGGTAAATGGGGCAGAAATTTCCTCCTGTCTGCAGTGCAGACCTGATCTCTGATATTCTGCTCTCCCACCTATGTTGTTAACAGTACATGTTACCGCTCTCCTGTGTGTTGAAAGACCAGCCTTTGTCCGCTTGTCTTACAATAATAGTAAATATGAGCTCAAGCCACAAAGTTCTCAGCCAAAGGTGGATCCAGACGTCCCCCAAATTCAAACCTGTTGGAAGATGGCTTCGGTTGGGGTCTTTTTATAGAACAAGCCCCAGCTGTGGAGTTCAAATCTGGGTGTGAGCTTCCTGAGAGTTTTGGGATGTTCTTATCTGGGGATGTGGTTCAGCCTATCCCTATTATTAAATTAGAAACTACTAGTGCATTACTTCATTTACAACTCCTGTAAGTTACAGTTTTAACTACATTTAAATTGACACTGGGGTGGTAACTTATTTCTGTTGAACATGGACAATGGTAAAATACACTTCAGGATTATTCCAAATATTGCTTGATATTTAATATTCTCCCCATATCGACCACTCACAGCACACCTCAATACCAAGACTGGTTGACCTGCCAAACTTTGACCAGCATGTTTGTTTCTTACCTAGTCTATGGCCTAGCAGGGAGATAGTAAAGCAAACTAACAGCTGCATGCCTCAGCAACAGGGATTGCCAGCACAGGAGGGCTGGGAGAGCAGTGGCAAGTTAATTTCCCCCCCCCCACCCCTTCAAAGTGCTGCATAGGGCTGAGCTTTGTGATGTGCAGCCTAGCAAGCACTAGAGGTTGGATTATCCCATTGCTTCGCATTCTTGTGTATAGCATCAGCATATGTATAGGGTGGTTTAGCTGCAGACAATATGGTTGTAGCTGGGGTGTGGGGGGGGGCATTTTAACTATTCGAAGGTCCTGTCCAAACAAGGGCTTTGTAATTTTGTAATAATCGTCTTCATACGCAGCAAGGTACAAACTGTGTTATAACCTAACTGTACTAGAGATGAGCTGGGGCATAGTCTACAGCGTGGTTTTTATAATGGTGTAAAGTTTTGTTTTTCTTTTGAGCAGGTTCTGCAAAGCCGGGTAATATCTGTAGACAGGTGGATTTCAGGACCCTAAGGATATGTCTACACTGAAATGTAAGCCCCTGGCTTAGTAGACCTCGAGTTAGCAGGCCCTAGGTTGGTTAACGTAGGGCTTGAGCATGTGAACTAATTCGTAATGCTATATTTGTAATTGTTGAACCCTGGGTCCCATCCTAGGGCTCTAGCATCTACATTGTATTATGTGAGCCAGAGTCCAAACATCCATATCCCAGACTTCCTAGCACCCTTCCAAAATGTTGCTGCTCTAGCCCTTTGTTCATGGTGCAGTGTGGGAAAACTTGACTGTCCAAAGGACAAAGAAAGTTAGCCCATGGAATTTTGGGATACTTTCCCCAGAGCACGAGTCCAGTGCAGGTGTGTCTACACTGTGAAGCAATAGGGCTTGAACACTGGGTCCCAGCTTGACCATCCTTGTGGGGTCATGGGGCCCAGGGTTAGCGTGATTTATGTGTAGATGGAAAAGGATAGGCTTGAGTATGACTTCAAATCCTGGGTTTACACTGCAGTGTAGACATACCCTAAGGGTGCTGGTCAATACCTGACACTGGCTCCTCTGGCCTGTCATACGAGGGTATTGCCAGATCTGTCTGCTCTTACAAACTGAACTATTGGCCTGGGCGATATGACTGAGAAATTCTTGTTCAGTCTTTATGAGCACTTGTGAAATTACACTTCTGATTCCAACCTGGTACTTAAACTAGTAATTGGTAATCATTTATATTGACTGCTTAGGGAGCCATAAGTGAGATATGAATGGCTAGTATGTAAGAAGTTATGGAACAATGCAGGATCATAGAAGGAAGTGATTGAGCTTGAATACCATATACAGAGAATTTGTATTAATTGCAGTATTGGTAACAACGAAGAAATGGGAATAGCAAAGAGAACCAGAGTTTAAGGACAAGATTCTATAAATTGCAAGGACTCTTCAAAGCAGATAAAATGAATTAGGAGCAGAAAACTGCAACAAGGCTAGAAAACAGCTCATTCTCATTAACAAGATCAAAGAGGAAGATAGGAATGCATCTCATAATATAGTTTTAGCCCTTTAAAAATAAAGGCTGGAAATGGGAGCTTGGAAAAAAGAAGGCCTTTCAACTAATCATCGTAAATTAATAGGGAAACCAAAATAAACACAGAACTTGTAAGGGCTTGATTCCTGTGGCATGAATGTAACGCTAAAGATGAGGAGATTGAATAATAATAGATGCATTTGTTCTTCAGAGGAGACAAAAAAAAACCCTCTGGTGAAACTGGTTTCCAACATGAGGACAAGCTCTGGTGTGAACAGGGGGTTAGGTGATCCATGAATTGAAAAACAAAAACAAATGAGTCATCCAGGTAAGTGTGTGTTCAGATCTAGCAATAAAATAGTACAGCACCTAGCACAATGGGGTCCTGGTCCATGACTAAGGCACCTGGGCACTACTATAATATAAATAATAATAATAATTAATAATGTTGAAGCTTACAGATTACCCAAAAGATAGCTGAGTAAAATAAAGTTCCAATTCAATGTCATGGGACTATAGCTTGTATATACAAGTGGTTTGCTGAGTCAGGAGCCCAAGTCCTTAATGGCAGAGAGAGGAGCTCCACTTAGATACAGTCATTTAACCCCCAATATAAATTGGGTTGAAGATGGGCAATGACAGTCATACCTATGGGACTTCATGGTGCAAACCTCCCTCAGATCCGATTCATGTGCGCACCGTGGGTAATTTAATCTTGTTCTGAGGCATCAGAAGCTTTTTTATTGTCGTCCCTAAATAACTCATCAGCACTCTAATGTTGAAGCACCGTCCTTCAGAGATTTTTCCTTTCCCTCTTGGATACAATTTTGTTTTAATCTTTGATTATGGCGAGCACTGGCAATTTCACATGTATAATTTCCACATCTCTGTAGGAAGATGCTTGCCACCTAACGTGCCAGACACTGCTTACCTTTGAAAGTGGTAGCTGACACATCTCTAGGGTGATGCTATGGCATGAAGTATTCACGTATCTTACTCCACAGGCTGAAAATCTGTTTTGAGCAGTCCATTAGCAGCAAGCCAAAAGGACGGATTATCTACCTGCACAGTGAAAGCAGTGGACTGCAGTGTTGTTGAAATGCAGGGGGAAGCCTCCAGTGCTCAGTCGGGTCTTCTGCAGTGTTAATCTGTTTGCCAAGCTTTTTGGCTGCCTGTATAGGCATGGATCCAATAATGCTTATGCCAAGCATTTACGTTTTCATTAAAAAAAAAAAAAAACCCAAACCACTCTTTTCTCTGCAGGTTTAGTTGTCTTTTTGGCAGACTATTGCATTGAAACTCAGCAACAGAATAAATTGTAATTATCAGCCCAACCCCAATGCCAGGTTTTTAAACAGAATTAAACAGTGTAACCCTAATACTTTCATCTGGCCTATGTAACCCTTTAGAGTTACTGAATATGGGGGAGAGAAGACAAATCCTAGATTTTTCCAGTTCACCTTCCAGGTGTTCTCAGTAAACACGTTCATTTGCACCAGTCCAGTGATGGAAAATTAAGACCTATTTGTTATTGCCAAAATGGGGCGGTCAAATGCTGATGATTTGTTGTTTGACAGAGCATCAGATGTTACCAGATGCCTTTCAGCTACTATATGGCTTTCAGAATCCTTTTTAGAGATGGGTCTTGGAGCCTGGGTGTCCTCTTGTCTAATTCTCCTTGGCATAAACAACATGACATTTTCCTGACTTTAATTTTATTATAAAGAAGCCACGCCAAATCAGTTTTTAAAAGATTTACATTTGACATTGATAATACTTAGCACTTACAGCAGCCTGATTCTCCTTTTACTTTTACTCAGCAATGATGCCATTGAGGATGACACCAGTTTCCTGGGTGCAAGTGAAGAAAAATCTGTCCTGTTTTATGTAGAATTCTGTCTTCAAAACATCTGAATAAAAATTAACACAGAGTAGGAAGGATCGGTAGTATTTTGGCCATCATGGATTTTTCAGTATAGCAATAAAGTCACTGGAAGTTGGGCATCTGCTTAAGCACCTTGTTAAATCGAGGTGTAAGTGCTTTGCTGAATCAGGGCCTAATTATGTCGGCCCTGATCCTGTGTTCAATTCTGTGCACATGTACCTCTGCACCCATTAACAGCGCAATTGACTTTGGCAGGGATTCATGTAGTTCTGTGCCCATGTGGAGCTGATTGCAGAATCAGGGCTGTAATTTGAAAGGATCCTTTGGGATTAAAGGAGCAATATAAATATATGTATTACAGAAAAAGATGTTGTCAATTTTCATGTTGAAGCAACATCTTCTGGGAAGATAAAAAACCTAATGATGGAGTAGTGTTCAAAGCTGTATGTAGTGTTTCCATGTAAGTGAACGTGCTCTTTTTTGACACCTTAAAGCTTTCATGGGTAAAAACCCCCACTTCTTCAGATGCATGGAGTGAAAATTACAGATTCAGGCATAAATATACTGGCACATGAAGAGAAGGGAGTTACCTTACAACCTGAAGCAAATACTCACCAGCAACTACACACCACACCACAGAAACATTAACCCAGGAACCAGTCCCTGTAACAAACCCAGTTGCCTACTCTGTTCCCATATCTACTCTAGCAACACCATCAGAGGACCCAACCACATCAGCCACACCATCAGGGCTCATTCACTTGCACATCTACTAATGTGATGTATGCCATAATGTGCCAGCAATGCCCCTCTGCCATATACATTGGCCAAACTGGACAGTCTCTACATAAAAGAATAAATGGACACAAATCAGACATCAGGAATGGTAACATACAAAAGCCAGTAGGAGAACATTTCAATCTCTCTGGACATTCAATAACAGATTAAAAGTAGCCATGCTTCAACAAAAAAACTTCAAAAACAGACTTCAAAGAGAAACTGCAGAACTACAATTCATTTGCAAATTTAACACCATTAATTTGGGCTTGACTAGGGATTGGGAGTGGCTGGCTCACTACAAAAGCAATTTTCCCTCTCTTGGTATTGATACCTCCTCATCAATTATTGGGAGTGGACCACATCCATCCTGACTTAATTGGCCTTGTCAACACTGGTTCTCCACTTGTGAGGTAACTCCCTTCTCTTCATGTGCCAGTATATTTATGCCTGCATCTGTAATTTTCACTCCGTGCATCTGAAGAAGTGGGGTTTTTTACCCACAAAAGCTTATGCCCAAATAAATCTGTTAGTCTTTAAGGTGCCACTGGACTCCTCATTGTTTTTGTGGAGGCTATCTACCTCTCTGATACTTGGTGCTCTTTTTTGATGCAAAAGGAAGCTTAGTCAGACAAGAGTTAATCAGAGTAAAGTGCAAAGATTCCATATGCTTTGAGATGATGAAAAGTACTCCACTTAGGAAGGAATAATCAGTTGCACACATACAAAATGGGAAATGACTGCCTAGTAAGGAGTACTGTGGAAAGGGATCTGGGGGTCATAGTGGACCACAAGCTAAATATGAGTCAACAGTGTAACACTGTTGCAAAAAAAGCAAACATCATTCTGGGATGTATTAGCAGGAGTTTTATAAGCAAGACCCGAGAAGTAATTCTTCTGCTCTACTCCTTGCTGATTAGGCCTCAACTGGAGTATTGTGTCCAATTCAGGGTGCCACATTTCAGGAAAGAGGACAAATTGGCAAAGTCCAGAGAAGAGCAACAAAAATGATTAAAGGTCTAGAAAACATGACCTATGAGGGAAGATTAAAAAAATTGGGTTTGTTTAGTCTGGAGAAGAGGAGAATGAGAGGGGACATAACAGTTTTCAAGTACATAAATGGTTGTTACAAGGAGGAGGGAAAAAATTGTTCTTCTGAACTTCTGAGGATAGGATAAGAAGCAATGAGCTTAAATTGCAGCAAGGGAGGTTTAGGTTGGACATTAGGAAAAAATTCTTAACTGTCAGGGTGGTTAGGCACAGGAATAATTTGCCTAGGGAGGTTGTGGAATCGCCGTCATTGGAGATTTTTAAGAGCAGGTTAGACAAACACCTGTCAAGGATGGTCTAGATAATACTTAGTCCTGCCATGAGTTCAGTGGACTGGACTAGATGACCTCTCGAGGTCCCTTCCAGTCCTATGACTCTATGACAGACACCTATGGGCACATTTATCCCAAGAGTGATCTCTTATACTAGCTTTCTCTGTGCGCAAAGGATGGCTGTGCTTGTATGATGAATAAAATGGAGTACTAGACTATCCCTGTAATAAATTACCATTTCTTAATTGGATAAATTAGGTCAATTATTTGATAGTTCAGTCTTCCTGAAAGAAATACAGTCTGTCATTATAGAGATTACATTTATCAGTTTTGCTCATTCATATTTGTATTTTTTAAAATATTATTTCCCAAAGAAGGTAAGAATCGACCTCACTTCAGACAGGCATCCCCCCGCCAACTCCTAAGGATCACATTTCCTGCTCTAGCCACAGTGTTTTATTGATCTGTTTTGTCATATTCTGCTCCTTGAGTCATGTAGTCAGAACCACTTTTATGATGTAGCACTGTAACACACAGTTTGTCTCCATCAAGTCTTCATGTCTACATGGCAAAGTGGCAGTGAGATTTGGGTCTATCTTGAAAGTTTTGGAAAAAGCTTTTCTTGTAAGTTCTTAGAGCTTTTCTTATTAATTTCTGTTGATGGCTAAATACTTTGTTTAGCCTAAATCATTATATTTCAGGTTTTTAATCAGGTAAATAACCCAAAACATTACAACCCACAAGCCTTTGTGAAAAATTGCTGCTTTACGCTCCATATAACACCAGCTAGGGCAAGGCCCATTAAGAAAACAAGGGTGACTGAGGATGTTTTTGAATTGTGATGATAAAAATAATTTAATAATCTGTGATGTTCAACCAACCAAGACCCGTAGCCTCAACAATATTGTGAACAGCCTGCCAATTTTATACAATGAACATGCAATCCTTAATGGAGTGTAGGATGAAGGAAGAAGACACTGGTGGTGATAGAGGCATTTGTGGATGTGGCTTGTCTTTGCTCACTGCAGCTGCAATTGCTGGTACCTTTGCAAAGAGCAATCAATTAGATAGAGGAATCCAGATGTCAGTGTTCAGAAGGTCGAGGGATATCTATTTAACTGACAAACACTTTGCTTTAAAAAGTGAAGGCTGCAAAGACATAACGCACAAGCTGACATTGATTCATTTAAGAGATGCTAGGCCTGCTGACAGGAGATGCCATCAAGGTACACATGCTGAGAATTGTGCAGAAGTAATTACTGAGGACTAAGATACCCAAGGGGATGGCAACTTTGTTTAATGTGTTAGCACTGTTAGGGAACCAGGTGGCGTATTTAAGGAGGTCACTTGCTACTTAAACCCTCAGAAAGGCAGGCTGCACAATTCATGGTCTTGAAAAATATGGAGGCCCAGGATGTAGTAACAGAAGTCAACTTGGAGATGTTGGCCGCCTGTTCTCTGTGACAGCTATGGTACAGTTCATGAATGATGTGTGCTGTGAAAAGAGCTGTTTAGGAACTAAATACATACATTTTGCCAGATTTTCAGTATGGTTCAGGGCCAGATTTCCAAGGTCTCAATAGCCACAACTGGGACCAGATTTTCAAGAGCTCAGCTTCCAGTGAGGTACCAAAATAAAGGCCAGATTTTCAAAAGAAGTCAGCACCCCACATGAGCACGACGTCCTGAACTGTTTGAAAATAAAAAGAAAAGGAGTACTTGTGGCACCTTAGCGACTAACAAATTTATTAGAGCATAAGCTTTCATGAGCTACAGCTCACTTCATCGGATGCATTTGGTGGAAAATACAAATGCATCCGATGAAGTGAGCTGTAGCTCACGAAAGCTTATGCTCTAATAAATTTGTTAGTCGCTAAGGTGCCACAAGTACTCCTTTTCTTTTTGCGAATACAGACTAACACGGCAGCTACTCTGAAACCTGTTTTAAAATAGGGTCAGTAAAATATTGGAGAGATGGATTATGGAGTGGAATGGTGTGCTGGGGGGAAATTTCAGCTTTCAAATGTACATATAATCAAATATAAAACTCTGCTTATTAGCATAAACTGTAAGAAACAAGTATTTTCCCAAGCTGATATAAAACTGGAATCTTTAAGGAAGAATATCTAGCTAAGTGACCACACTGCCAACTATCGTAAGTGGGGAATGAATAACAAAAAAGAAATGCAGACTATAAATTCAGAGCACTGAAAAACCTGTGTTTTCCTTATAACAGTTATGTGGTATGAGGTAATCTACCTACTATTTTATTTGGTGTATGGTCTAAAGCAGGAGGTTAGGGATCAGACTGGTTTTGCCAGATACTTATGTGAGTTGGCACAAATTATTACTATTTTTTATTATTTATCTACATAGACAAGTAGTAGTTCCCATCAGGATTGGGGGTCCCATTGTTTCAGGTAATGTTCTTGTACATCAAGAAAGGATGATTCCTTGGGTTGGGGACCTCCACTATTTGAACCGACTGAGCAGAAACTTCTATTCTAATTTCCATTATTTGTATATTAGTTATATTACAGTAGTGCATTGAGGCCACAACTGAGATCACAACCCCATTTTGCTAGACACAAACGTATAGTAAGTTAGTCCCTGCTCCAAAAAACATAAAATCTAAACAAACAAGACAAAGGGTCAGGGAGGAAAACAGGCACAGAGAAAGGGGAAGTGACTTACTTAAAGTTACACAGCAGAGCAGTGGCAGAACCAGGAATAGAGCCCAGGTCTCCTGATTCCCAGTCCAGTGCCCTAGCCACTAGACATGCTGGCACCCCTTTAATGCTTTGTTATGGTTATATTTCCCATATTTTTAAAGAGTATATTGAGGTTTTTAGGTCAAAATATTTAGCTGTATTTTGCTACAGTGCTTCATCTAGAAAAATTCCCTAGAGAGTCAAAGAAGGCAATCTTCTGTGAAACAAGTTTCACCCTCAAGTTAGTGTGTTGGTGTTGTCTTGTCCAATCTGTGGCTTGTCTTGCCAAGGGTCTTTCCATGTTGACTGTTGGTTAGTTGCTTGGTGGCTTTGTCTCATTAGTTGGGTCACACACATTATGGGAGGTATCTGTTTGAGTGCTGTTATTGGATAGCTGGGCAATAAAGCAAACTAATCAGTCAGTACTGCACTAGTGTTGTTTCTTTCCTTGAGTGACACTTTGTCTTCTTTGCAAACAGCATGTGAATTCTAATTTTTAAACTCGTTAGTAAACTTTGACTGACAACAGTCTTTCCTTTAACAACTCGTGCCGTCTTTATCCAAAAATTAAAAGAAAAATCAAAACAATCCCCCATAAGGTGGATTTAGCCTTTTCAGTAGCACCTCTTCCCTGTTTCCAGTTGTAATGGGAATAGTTCAGTATGGTGAAGGTTGGGAGCATATATGAACAGAGAGATCCTAGGCATTGAGAGACGGTGATTTTTGCTAGAAGTGGGTGGTGTTCTGTCCCCACAAAGGTGGTTTGGCTGATATGGACAGGTTGCTTCAGGTTTGTCTTGAAGTTTGAAATCACCTCTCTGAACCACATACTCTTTTTCCTTCTGTCTATTGAGATACTTGTATGATCCACCATCACTGTAATATGTGAGCAACTCACAGTCATGAATACATTTGATACTTTCAGCAATGCTGTGCAGTCAGGAAGTGCTGTTATCCCTGTTTTACAGAGAAAACTGAGAACTGAATCACCAAGAGTAAGTGACTTGGCCAAGGTCACACAGTACATCTGTGGAGGAGCCAGGAGGTGAATCTGGGTCTCCTGAATCCCATCCCTGTGCCCTAACCACAAAACTGTACTTCCTTACTTAGTACTGGTCCTGTGGAAGAGAGACAAAATCCATCTGAGGTACCTCTGTCACTGTCAATCTGAACCTTGGGAGGATGCAAAGTCAACAAAAGTTGCACCCTTTCTACACCTGACCCAGAGAGTGACCTTTGAGGAGTTGCTTCTCAAGCTTGCTTTTCTGCAAATTGCCATTTTTTTCCTGAAGATCTGATTTTTCAAAGGTGCTGAGCACACTGAATTTCAATGGATGTTCCTGGAAGCTGTAGGTGCTCAGCATCTTTGAAAATCCAGGTCACACCCTATAGCAAATCTAGGGTCACCCGCACACTTCCTGGCTTTTCTGTGCCTCCAGGCCTCAGAACTCAAAACCACCTCCTTCAAAACCACTGGCCACTACCACTTAAGCTAAAGAGATGATCTCTGTTAGCTGCTAGCTGTATGAATCGTATGATGGGGCATACCACTGAGCAGTTTTGAGTCCATCCAGTAATGGGCAATGGTGACATTAGTCAGTTCACTATGACTTGGTAACAAAAGAATACTTTTTTAAAACTTATGATGGATCTACCTGAAAACTCAACAGTGAAGGATTGTTATAATGTGTATGTTCAGAGTGTGTTTCAAGGACTCCTAAAATGTGGACTGTAGTCTTCCCCTGCCAGGTTCTTATAGCTGTACGGTGAAGACAAAGCAAATTAACTATTGAATGCAGTGAAGACTACATTTCTACTTATTTATTAAGGAGAAAACACACAAGAAAATATGATTTTGTATATTTATTTTTGATAATGTTTGTAGATATAAATGCAAATTGAGTTCTGTCCTTGGGCTCTTGTCAAGTTGGCCATATGACATTTTGGTGTCAAACCTCTGGTACCCACTTACTTCATTAAATTATACACTTTCTATTCATTCCCATGCAGGGGACATTCACGACTCTAACTCATTTAGGCCAGTTCTTGGGTTTAAGTAGTGGCAGCTCCAGTGTTCAGTTGGTGACAAAAGCTGACTAATGCCAGTACAGATCACTGGCAGTGACTTGGGGTCGACATATACATCACTGGTAAAGGCTGTCTTTTGCATTAAAATTAGCGTTGGACCTAAACTGCAACCTCAGTTTCCATCCGCTCTTCTCTCTGAACTGTGGGAGAGCTTAGAGATTGATCTGGATCTTAACATCCAGACTCTTCTCTAAAACTGGCAACTGGTTCTTCCTGTTCTTTAAGTCTTCATGAACACTTAAGTGGCTGTGTTGCTCTGCAATTCTGTCCCATGAAAATACTGGAAAGGCAAAACATTTTAGAAGTTTAATTATAGTACAGTTAGAGTTAGGGGAAGTTTTTTGTAGCACAACTTAATAAGTAACAACTTTGTGTCAGGATAGGTATAATTATGACAGTTTCATGATAATTAACTGTGTTTTAGTTTTATGTTTATAAACACTGTATTTTTCAGCATGTTGCTTTCTGGCTGGTCGGTCTTTTCTCTTTGATACTCTCTAATCTTTATGCTTTAACACCTATGCCAGAATTTAAATACACAAGCAAGGTTTGGGATTTTTATTGCCGTATAACCCAGATGCAGAGCTTTAGGATGTAATTTTGAAGCAGCAGTGCCTTGTTTTCTGTGGGTGGCTTTGTGCCTGGCATCTTGCCTTGAGTAGATTTATTAATTTCTTCAATCCATTAGGTCCTAGACAGGTAAATGTGTGCCACTCTATCTTGCCAGCCCATATAAAATAATGTGAGTTTTGCCAGACGTGGACAGAACTGTGGCAGAGTAAGAGTTAATGGGCTGAATAGTTGCATTCTGAGTCAAGCCCTGAGTTGGATGATGCACAAGCGTGGTTGCTTCAGAGGTGATGGGCTGACTGTCTTCCAGTATAATCCAGAGAGGATGGGTTTTCTCCATCAAATGCTGCAATATGGGATTCCTCTCCATGTTAAGCCCAAAGGTTATTCTGTTGGAATGTTATTTCTCCCCCCCACCCCACCTCCCACTGTTCCTCAGATGTTCTTGTTAACTGCTGGAAATGGCCTACCTTGCTTGTCACCATGAAAGGTTTTCCTCCTTTCCCCTCCCGCTGCTGGTGATGGCTCATCTTAAGTGATCACTCTCCTTACAGTGTGTATGATAAAACCCATTGTTTCATGTTCTCTGTGTGTGTATATAAATCTCCCCACTGTATTTTCCACCAAATGCGTCCGATGAAGTGAGCTGTAGCTCACGAAAGCTTATGCTCAAATAAATTTGTTAGTCTCTCCGGTGCCACAAGTACTTCTTTTTTAATGTCGGAGCTGCCATTAGGAGATGAATCAGGCCCAGTAAAAGATAGTCGATTAGTAATACTGTTCTGAGTAGACCTGGGTGAAATATTGACCTTTCCTTTACCTGCATTGCCCCCAAAATACTGTTCACAATCCTTCCTTTGAATAAACTGAATTTTTGTGGACAGTGTCCAGGACCCTTTTCATTTGTTTCCAGTAGTCCTGTAATCACAATTTTGTTAATAGGAATGCTCGTGGAAAGAGAAGGTCTTGCAAATACTTTTGTGAATATGTTGTTGCATGAGTATTTAGGCTAGAAGTGTTGGAGTTGTCATCTTGACATTTTTGCATGCTTCTCGAGCCCAAAATCAGGGAGCCGAAACACTGCAATGTGATTTGAATGATCAATTGCACAAGATGGAATAGTGAATACTCAAAGCAGTAGCCATGGCAAATTGTTTGCGATTGATCAGCAGTCCTAAATATATCTGCATAATTCATAAAATAACTTTTCATAACAAATAATTTTCTTAAGAAAGGTTTGTTCACAGCTAATTTGCAAGTAGACTAAGGGGCTGAACTCATTGAAAAAATAATTTGCTTCAGTTACTTCCTGAGCTCTAATCCTCGCTCAAGATCGAGATGTTTGTGCTTTATGGGATTTATTTTTGTCATTGGCTGGTGAGCTTGCAGATGGTTAACTTGTTTAAGGGTCTTTATGCTGAATCAAGGACTTGAATTGCTGATGGGGTCTTACAGCTCTTTAAAATGTTCCATGTTTAGCTTATTTCTGAGAAATGCTTGGAGGGAGGCCTCTTGGTTAGAGCACTCTAGAGTGAGTGGCTTTGTAAATTCCATGACACACACACTTCCCTTTGACTAGCCTATTATACCAAATTGAATAGTACTAGTCCACTGATGAACCATATGCAGCTCTTTAGTCAGATTCCTGTTGGTGCCACCCATAGAGCCAGTGATCTGAAATTTGTGCCCAATGCTGGTAGAAATCTCTCTGTAGCTCCACAAGGTGTCATCAGTGGAATATTTTGAAATGTCTGCTAATGTAATCAATAAACATGTTTTGTGCAGTCATTTATTTACTTTAAAAAAATCAACAAGGAATTATGCAAGCAGCAACTTTGATAGGTTCTATTAAAATTTTGGCGTAGCATTCTCACGTAGAATCTTACTGAATTATTAGCGATATCGTGGACAGAAATAGCTATGTTATATCAATGCATTAAATATGCTGCCTATATGAGTGATTTATACAAGAGGGAGTGAAGTGGGCAGGGGAAATGAACAAATACCCTTGTTTCTTTTTTCAAGTCCAGGCTAACAGACACCTGCAGCATACTTGTGAGTCTGGAGTGATTATACCATGGTATTGATTTGAATTATCTCTATTGTGTATATATTGACCAAAAAATATAGCTTAAGTGGTCCCACCCCACACGCATACTTATCCGCATTTTCAAACTTTGAATTTTTGTAAGATTGTTTCTCAACATCTAGGTCAGAAAGAATGGTTTCAGAGTAGCAGCCGTATTAGTCTGTATTCGCAAAAAGAAAAGGAGTACTTGTAGCACCTTAGAGACTAACAAATTTATTCGAGCATAAGCTTTCGTGAGCTACAGCTCACTTCATCGGATCATCGGATGAAGTGAGCTGTAGCTCACGAAAGCTTATGCTCGAATAAATTTGTTAGTCTCTAAGGTGCCACAAGTACTCCTTTTCTTTTTGTCAGAAAGAATGTGATTCACTTAAACCAAACAGAGGTAGGACATTAGTTCTTCTAGGAATTATCTCTCTCGGATGTACAAAGTATTGAATAGAATCATCTGCTAGAAAACAAGAACATCCAAACATCTATCAAAGTATGCTTCTATACCAGAGAATAGAGAGTGAATTTGCCTTTTTTTTTTTTTTAATGACTAAAAGAGGTGGGAGGGAGGGAGATTAAGGATGCTGAATGCAGACACTGCATGAATGGTAAGACGCTTTGACTATCTAGACCAGTGGCTCTCAACCTTTCCAGACTACTGTTCCCCTTTCAGCAGTCTGATTCGTCTTGAGTACCCCCAAGTTACACATCACTTAAAAACCACTTGCTTACAAAATCAGACATAATAATACAAAAGTGTCACAGCCCACTATTACTGAAAAACTGCTGACTTTCTCATTTTTACCAAATAATTATAAAGTAAATCAATTGGACTAAAAATATTGTCCTTACATTTCAGCATATAGCATACAGAGCAGTATATACAAGTAATTGTATGAAATTTTAGTTTGTACTGACTTGACTACTGCTTTTGATGCAGCCTGTTGTAAAACTAGGCAAATACCTAATTGAGTTGATGCACCCCCCTGGAAGACCTCTTTGTACCCGCAGGGGTACACATGGTCCTGGTTGAGAGCCACTGATGTAGACTACTGGAGGCTGAAGGTCAGACTGAAATGAAATTTAATGTGGATAAATGTAAAGTAATGCACATTGGAAAAAATAACCCCAATTATACATACAATATGACGAAGGGCTAATTTAGCTACAACTAAACAGGACAAAGATCTTGGAGTCATTGTGGATAGTTCCCTGAAGACGTCCACACAGTGTGCAGCGGCAGTCAAAAAAGCAAGCAGGATGTTAGGAATCATTAAAAAGGGATAGAGAATAAGACGGAGAATATTTTATTGCCCTTACATAAATCCATGGTACGTCCACATCTTGAATACTGCATACAGATGTGGTCCCCTCATCTCAAAAAAGATATACTGGCATTAGAAAAGGTTCAGAAAAGGGCATCTAAATGATTAGGGGTTTGGAATGGGTCCCATGTAAGGAGAGATTAAAGAGGCTAGGACTCTTCAGTTTGGAAAAGAGGAGACTAAGAGGGGATATGATAGAGGTATATAAAATCATGAGTGATGTGGAGAAAGTGAATAAGGAAAAGTTATTTACTTGTTCCCATAATATAAGAACTAGGGGCCATCAAATGAAATTAATGGGTAGCAGGTTTAAAACAAATAAAAGGAAATTCTTCTTCACTCAGTGCACAGTCAACCTGTGGAACTCCTTGCCTGAGGAGGTTGTGAAGGCTAGGACTATAACAGGGTTTAAAAGAGAACTGGATAAATTCATGGAGGTTAAGTCCATTAACGGCTATTAGCCAGGATGGGTAAGGAATGGTGTCCCTAGCCTCTGTTTGTCAGAGGGTAGAGATGGATGGCAGGAGAGAGATCACTAGATCATTACCTGTTAGGTTCACTCCCTCTGGGGCATCTGGCATTGGCCACTGTTGGTAGACAGGATACTGGGCTGGATGGACCTTTGGTCTGACCCAGTATGGCCAACTTATGTTCTTAGAAGTGTAGCAGGCTCTGTTAATAGATGCAGTGAGTATGAGAGAGTTCTGTTAGGCAAGTCTGTAGCTGGCAATTGGTCTCAAAAGCTTCTATTCTCTAACTTCCCTTTCTTCTTCTTCCAGTTTGTCCTTCACTAAATATACTTGGCACTGTGTACTGACAACTTCCAATATTGAATTAGAACAATCCAGTGAAAAGCATTCTGCAATACTAACACATTTTCTTCCTTTAAATGGGGGGTGATGGTAATGAACTTGTTCCCTTCAGTTATTATAGGGAAAATACCATAATACATTCACTCTCTTTAGTCCTAGACAAGCAGGGGATGGGGTCGGGAGGAGTGCAACTACACCTTTCTGCAAAAGGTTTAATGCAAAACATTAAAAGCTGCTGCAGAACATTCTGTCCACAGTTTGTTCTGAGCTGTCTTGACCTGTTCCAACAGATGAGCTCTGAGAACCTCTGCTCAGCCCCACTCCCACCGGTGTGGCACGGAGAGGATTTTTATATCCCGCTTTTTCAAAAGTCTCTGGTGATTTTGTGCTCCTTATTTGAGATGTCTTACAGGGGCCTGAATTCCCAAGGTGGGTGCTCAGCACTGCCTGAAAATCAGCCCCCATTAAGGTGTGTCTCATAGGATGTCCAAAAATTGAGGCATCCCAAACCACTGGTCATGATGGGGGAAGAGTGGAGGAAATGTGTTTACATGTAGCTATGGAGAGAAAGAATGTGTGTGTGTAATTTTTAGAAATAGGTTCAATTTATTAATATTAAAACAGACTTTGTAGCCCTCCTATATTGTATCTTTAAATACATTGCAATTGGTCAGTATTGTTAGATGTTTGTACTCTGTCTCCTCTGAAACATTGTACATGTGGTAGTAGTGCTTTAAACTAGAAGTTGCACACATACTTGGAGAGTGGAAGAATGTATCCCAGATTGATACAAGTACCCCAGCTTCTGCAGATATCACCTTGCCTCATCTTTTAACACACTTTTTCCCAAAGAATTTGTAGTGCCCCTGGAATATGTTCACCAGACTTACTACTTTGACCTAGCATTTATGTATAGTATTTCCAGCTGTTCATTCCAGCCCATTTACACAGGTTAGTGAAGCTGTAAATGAAGGAAGGAGTGGATCTACCAGTCAGTTGGTAACTGAAGATGGTTATAATAGTGCAGCTAATACTGTTTTGTACTTTAGTACCGTTATATTGTACTTATAGGCATTTCTATGATGTACATCATCACAGTAGAGGACTATACTTGGCAGGATGTATGAGAAGTTACCTTTTTGCCTGACACCTTAGTAGAAAGAGCAGTGCTGAGCACCTGGCTAGTTGCCATTGTGATGTTGCAGCCTTGGAGGTGGCTGTCTGCTCTTCACTGGTCATGCTATGATTATGTGAAACCTCAGCTGCTAAGCCTGAATACCCACATGCTTGTGGCCTCCTTGTTATGTATCCTGCTGAGGAAAGAGCCAACAATACCAAACTTATGTGTCTTTTCCCCCACACCCAACCAAATCTTCAATTGGTGGAACATCTGCCATTTCAGAAACTATTTCCAAGGTTGCTTTGTTGTGCATGCAGCATTGCCATAACCGCTTTCAACCTGCAGTTACAGCATTCCCCTATAAATATTTAAATGGCAGTTCAGATTTCAGATAGAGTACACCAGTGGCAAATATCAAGCTTTTTGACCTTTTGTTAATTTGCTCTGTGAAATATGATTCTCTTGGTCTCTTTTTGTTGTAGGCGGAAATGCATGTTTTGTCTGTGTTTTTGAATTGAGGTTTGTGGGTAATGCTGTTTTAGTTGTATTTGCTTCTAATTATTTTTAAAGGAAATATTGGTTCAGAAGATTTGGGTGTTTATTACCGTCATGTTGATCAGTCATGGATACTTAAAGAGCAGCTATCCGAGAATGGGAGATAGAATTTCAGTGAAATGATGCTGAAGTATTTATCTAAAAAGGATGGTGACAAAAACTGAGCTAGTTATTGTCATATAACGGGGGGTAACCCCAGGAAAAAGAATTTGTCCAGAATAAGGAAAAGTGTATTATCCCCAAAACCTATTCTGATTTTATGCTTCTTTCAAAAGCCTACCTCAGCCGTAGCTTCCTGGTTGGGATTCCTAACCCTCCAAGATTGTCCGGGAGTCTCCAGGAATTCAAAATTAATCTTTTTTAATAAAAGTTTACATCATGTGATGAAACCTTCAGGAATACAGTCAACCAATAATTATGAGGCTCAGTATGATGCAAGCTTCTATTAGATGCCTCACATGACCCTTTTTGGGGGGAGTAATATGAAAACAGCTTGTTAGGTGTATTGAGTTTGTCATGCCTAATATGAGTTTTTGCCGTACAGTGAACCGTTTGCCAGTTGGCATTGAAGGTTTTCTTAGGATCACAGGTTCTTTCCATTATAAAACATTTATTAAATTGCACTTCTCTGAAAGGGTGGGGTTATGCTTTCCAGACTACCATCTCTCTTGCATTCAGAACAATCCATGAGGTAAACAGACTTTTTGTTTTACTCTCCTAATAGCACAATGTTCATTCTTCTGCTGAAGGTCATTCCTTTGGTATGGATGCTGCACCTCAGAGTGATGTAAAAAGATTTCACCTAGCACCCCTTTTGTGTTGCACTTATACAGATGGCCTATTTAGGTCAGAGCCGCAAGAAGGTTTTTTGCACTCCTGGGTGACTATAAGCTCAACACAACCTGAATGAGATAAGAACCCAATGGTTTTAATTATAGGAATGATCAGACCAGAAAAGAAGACTGGAGTGTCTTGCCTCACTTTTTTCCTTCAAATCCCTCCCTAAAACTTTTGTCTGCGGTGCTGCTTACAAAACACTCTACAATGACTGGACAGCTGATATGCTCTGATTGCTGCTTTCCATGCTGATCAGTATTGTTTCCTTACGCTCTCTGTTTTGTTTTATCCACCTGTTTCTTTGTAAGGCCTTCAGGACCGGGACTGTGTTTGTACAATGACTAGTACAATGGGGCTCTGGCTTCTAGGTTTTACTATAATACAAATGATAAATCCTAATAATCATATACTGTACCTTCAAAGGAAAACCTCTGCCTGGCTACAGCACATGATCAACTATGTCCTAATGTATAGGAACTGATAGTCTTATAAATTTTATCATCCTAGCTCTCTGGTGAGTATAGATGCTATTCTGATTTAGATACATGACTCCCATTTGAGCTGTTACCATAATAGTATCCTACTTCAGTGAGTTCCATAGTTTAATGATATGTGCATGTTTAAACAAAATAGCACTAATTTCTTCCTCTATAGCAGTGGTTCCCAAACTTGTTCCACAGCTTGTGCATGGAAAGCCCCTGGCGGGCCGGGCTGGTTTGTTTACCTGCCGCGTCCGCAGGTTCGGCCAATCGTGGCTTCCAGTGGCCACGGTTCGCTACTCCAGGCCAATGAGAGCTGCTGGAAGCGGCGGCTGGAAGCGGTATCTCGGCCCGCGCCACTTCCAGCAGCTCTCATTGGCCTGGAGCACCGAACCCCAGCCACTGGGAGCCGCAATCGGCCGAACCTGCGGACGCGGCAGGTAAACAAACTGGCCTGGCCCACCAGGGGCTTTCTCTGCACAAGTGGCGGAACAAGTTTGGGAACCACTGCTCTGTAGTTTAAGTTTATATTTTAATTCAATCAGGTGCTCTCTTATACTTCTAAAAATGGATGAGAGAAAACAGGGGTGCTTGTATGACCATCTCTAATGCATCCATTCTTTTTAATTCTCTTTGATGGTTTATATTAGATCTTTTTATTTAACTCTGTTTTGTCATGTTTAATTCACTTCATTTTCTTCACCAGTGATATTACTATTAGCAAAGAAATTAAGGCAAACTAAAGAAAATCCAACTCTTCAATGGTTGCCAAAATGGCAATCCTTCCTTCCTCTACAAAACTCATGAGAGAAATTTACACTTGAATGGAAGAGTACAAAAGATGTGCAGCCTTCAGCCTCATTAAAATGTTATCACAAGTAAATGAGACATTGTAACTGCTTCTTTGAAAATATCAGAAAGATATAAATAGTTGTTTTTTAAAGTTTTTTTTTGAATTTCTTGCATCACTTGCAGCAGTGGTATTTTGTCCAGTTTGTAAACTTGGTTACTCAGTTCTGCATTATGACCCTTACCATCATAAGGCCGTGAGTCTGGAAAGCACTTATGCACATGCTTAAGACCCACTGGTGTCAAATGATGCCAGATCAAAATACTAGTGTATTAAGTCCACTTTGCAAAGGTATAATTGATAACCCAAGGTGCAAGCCAATGGAGAATCAACCCCTTATTCCCTGATTCTGTAAAGCACTGAAACGTGTGTGATTTTAAGCACAAGTGTCATGCCACTGAAGTCAAGGGACCACTCGCACCCTTAAAGTTACTGATATACACAAGTGGTCTGATGAATGCCTTGCTCTCCATATCTACATGGGCATTAGTTCTTATATTTTTCCACTGTTGCTAATGCAGCTCTGCCACTGCTAACAATGATGGGATCACTCGTGTAGACAGGCTGATGATGCTTGTACAGCCCTGTCATCTCTCAGTGCTCACAGCAGCTCTAAAAGGAGGCTGGTGGTAAAACTGCTGGTGTCTGCATTTATCCTATGATTGCTGCATTGCACTACCAGTGATGCAGCTCCACTGGCGCTATTGGCAGTGTGAGATTAAGCAAAAGCCAGTCTGGACATGGTTTACATGCCTTAAGGCTTGGTGGTGGTATCTGGTCTTCGTGCATGTGCACAAAAGGAAAAGGGGGCACAAGAAGCCTTCTCCCATTGCACCCAATAGGGAGTGGCTCAGTCTCTGTACTCCACTGATTACAGGACTACCCCAAAATTACACACATTCCAAATATGACCAGTGGTCTCTCTTTAAGGGAGCTCAAGAACAGGAATAATGAGGATACTTAAGGCCAAGATAGAGGTGCACTGGTTACTTTGTATATTATGCCTTTCCTCTAACCAGCACTGTCAGTCTGTAAGGTTCATGATCACTAAAATTTCCTATTAATTTCATCTGCTTCTGTCCGCACAGTTTTCCCAGCAACACTGTGACCATACTTAAAATTGCATCTTGTGCCTGCATGCTTGTGTATGTGTGTGTGACACAGAGAGAGAGAGAGAGCGCTTTTTTTTCTTAAGTAAAAACAGATCTGGAAATATTTTTGGAAGTTACATTTTTGCTCTATTCACATGAATATTTTTCAAGACAAATATTGAAGATAGCAAAGTACTTTGCAGTGACTATTTCTAGCAACAGGCACATGATAATCTGTCTCCAGCTGAGGTCAGATGGGAGTGTGACTATTAATTGAAAGGATATATGTGGCCAACTCTTTCTGTTATAATGAACATGGCCTGATTTTTTTTCCAGAGGTGCTGAGCACCTGCAGCTCCCTTTGACGTCACTAGGAACTGCTCAGCATGTCTGGAAATCAGGCCAGCAGGCTCTAAAATAAGCTCCATAGTACTCATGTACTCTGTAAATGAGACATATTTAACTCCAGCTGAGCCAATGATCCACAGTGTGACGCTTGGCAAGCCACCATTGGCAAACCATTTGACCTCCTTCTGTCTATCAGCTAATGGGTAAGAAGCAGAGGGTTTGATGATGATCAGAATCTGAGCTGATTTTCAGTGTATAAATAAGGAATAACCAAAGTTCTTAATGTATTTAAACCACTTTTATTATTATTTTTTCTTGTTCTATGTGTCCCAAAACAAAGTCCTGCTTCCAAGGAACTTAGTCTAAATAATTTGAAAAACAATATCTTGCAACCAGGGTGTCACCTTCTCACCATGTTTCAACTACATTTGATCTGATATTGTCACAATTGTAAACCCTTTTTAAAAAAAAGTGGGGCTTTTAATGGGAAATAGTAGCTTTTGTATAAGTAAGGTCCCCCAATTCTGCAATTTGCTCTGCATTTACAGGCTCTCATTGACTTTTAGTAGCGCTCCAGAGTGACTACAACCCCAGTTCAGTAAAGCAATTAAGCATATGCTTAAATCCATCCCTATTCCGCAAAACACATTAGCATGTCCCTCTGAAGTCAACGGAACTTAAGCATGTTCTTAAAGTTAAGCGTGTGCTTAAATGCTTTGCTGAATTTGGGGCTAAATTGTGGTAACATTGGGAGCTGTTTTCATAGAATTGGTGCCAATTAACCTGCCTGTTTGTAAAAACAAGATTTTACATTTACAAGTTTATGGTATTTGGGCCTTCCATTGATACATCATGGACATAGTATGGCTCTTTAATGACGTTGCCCAGATGTAGAGGTAGTCTACTATCCCTTTCCTCGTGGAGGCTCTTGTTGCTTGCGTGGCAGTGCTGTAAAATGGCGCTGAACAATGTATTTGAAGATTCAAGTGCTTGATAGTTTTATTTATTTACCTTTTTGTTATTTGGGATTTTTGAGGGCTGTTTTTGTTGACTCCACAAAGTGTTCCAGCAAGACAATGGTTTTCCACAGTAAATATCATATTTACATAGTGCTTTAAAAAACAACAGCCCTTGTAGCACCCCAGTGATGTGCATACATGATTACATGAAAAACCTACATTAAAAGACTGTTAAGGTTGCAAAGTTGATTGCTCAAAAGTTAGAAAATGCCAGAATTTAGGTTGCCTGTGTAATCTTCATTTGACCCCCTTGTATCTATGAATTATGATACAGTTTTAAATTATGTGATCACATAGTCATTTTCCACATGACTCCTGCATGTTCAGTGCAGATAGAATTGGGGAACAATGCTGCTAGCCTCTAATAAACCTCTATGAGCATGTGCAAATTGCAATTTTTCAGTGCCTCATAACTTGGCCAAATTTGGGTGGATTTTCATCGGGACAGCAAAAGGCACATTCTTGTCACTAGCACAACCTTCCCCTTCTTGCCATATTTCAAGTCCTTGCTCCAAAACAAGGAGGCACTAGAGTTTCTCAATAAAACAGTTGTCAGGACTCTTTAATGTGGTAAAAACAATGCATTTTCCCCCTTACTTCATTCTCAGAAACAGTTACTCTTTTTTTAGCTAAAATTTTCCTGAAACATTCAGTCTGACGCAGATGTCTGTCATGGAAAATTTCAGCCTGAACAGTTAGTTTGGCAGAGTTCTAAGCAACTGAAAAGAGGATCTTATAATGGAAAATATTAGGCAAACTTCACTATAGGTGGCAATACCACTGCCTACTATGTTGTTGTTCCATGTTTACAGATAAGGAAATGGAATTTGAGGATGATCCAGCAACTGAATTACCTGGGCAGAGCCGTGTGTCTGAACTGAAGCACATTGCCCTCAGTGGAGCACGTCAAGGGGTCTACCTGCATGGATGCCTTTGTACGATTTGTTGCTTAAGGGTAGGTCTGCACTGCAAAGAAAACCAAAAAACCAAACCCGTGGCAGCAAGTCTGAGTGTGGGTCAAGTGACTCGAGCTCATGGGGCTTGCACTACGGGGCTAAAAATAGCAATGTAGCTGTTCCTGCTTGGGCTGGTGGCTGGGCTCTGAAACCTGGTGAAGGGAGGTGGGTCTCAGAACCTAGGCTCCAGCCCCAGCGGGAATGTCGACACTTATCCGTAGTCTCATAGTGCAAGCCCAAGTCACTTGACCCCAGGCTCTAAGACTCGCTGCAGGTTTTATTTGTAGTGTAGACTTACCCTAAGTGACTTGCCTAAACCCAGCAAGCGAGCGAGAATCTGTTTCAGAACCATGTGTTCCTGTGTCTCAGTCCCATGCTCAGACCAAACCTCATCTCCAGTACACATGTATCGGTGGGGATGGGCTCTCAACTAAGTTATTTTTAATTAACTTACTGAGGATTCGATGCATCCTCTGCACAACATGAACCACAGTGTGGTACTTCATTAGTGTTAAATACCAACCGAGTTTAGCAGAGGGTATCAGCAGGAGAGAGGATGAGGGCAACCTCCGCACTGCTTACGTAGTTAATTGGTTTCAGGTTTTATGTATCAGTGGCGAGCATTATGATTACTAGTATTAGCTCCCAGATGCCACAGTGAGTGGGGGGTCTTATAAATACTAGAGATAGGCAAATAATTTGTAACTAATAATGCAATAAATAATGTTTACCTTTTTCCTGGTCTTACAAATTATATGCCACTTTCATAAATTTATTCTTTATTCAAAATTCTTCATTGAACAATAGCACTTTGAAGTTAAGACTTTTATTTTATGAGTTCAGTGCCTACACTGATCCCTTATTGGAGCCTTTAGGTGCTAACATAATAAAAGTAATTCATAATAATCTTGGTTGGCAACTAATTCACAAAAGTCTGTTGTTGGTATTCAATATTTTGGATTTGAGTTGCTCAGATAGGAACACTTAAGTCATATTCCTCAGTTGAATGAGAATAACCTTAAAAATCAGGTTTCTTGTGTAAATTGTTTACGAATCCAAAATTTTGATCTCTCTAGGAATAGGCTCTGGTATTCACTTAAAATTTGGTGTTTCAGTTAAAGTTCCAGCTTGTTTGCTAGGATAATTGGAAATCCAGCACAAAGCGGGTATGAACACAGCAGCAAACAAATACGCACAAAAAATTCCTTGCAACTTCATAGACTTTATAGGCACTGTTCCTAGGGGGGTTAATTTGTTATTAATAGGATACTTTTTTTGAATGTACTTTGGTTAGGACTTAGGAGTGATGAGGCCAAAAAAATACTAAGTGCACATAAACTACTCACCAGGGCACATTGATGGAATCTGCCATGTTTTACTGTCACCCTGATCAGAGAGGCCAAGGTTTGAATGATTCAAGAGCACCCGCTCTAGTTCATAGTTGATTCATATTGATGAGAAATGCATTGCCCCACTATCCTGTTGCTGTACCTCTTGGGTGGATAAATTGAGAACTTCAGCCCAATCAGGTACTCTTCACTATCACTAAATTCACTCTCATTTTAATAAATTGTAGATGTTGAGGATTCAGTAATGAGGACCCAGAGTTGCTCTCTAGCCTATATAATAGCTCTGTAATAGCACAGAAGGGGGCATATTGAAAATGCGTTACTTAATCACAGCAGGTTCAGTGAACCTATGTATTTGACATGACTAGTCATAATTTTCAGCACCCTTTTGTTGTTTCATGGAATTAAACTTCCAAGAGGTACTCACTAGCTGGTAAAATGCAAAGTACTGTATTTTGTTATACAGAAGCGGTAGCCTAGTGATTGAACAGAGACCAGTTTATTCAAGCTGCTTGAAAATATAAGATTTTAAAAACTCCCATTGGTGCTGTTTATGGTATAGGCAAGCCAGTCCATCATCTTTACAGTGGAAAATATATGTCGGCAAGAAATCTCTTGTGAGGTTGGCAATTTGGTCAATACAACTTTAAAAACAGAATGTAGCATTGTTTTATCCCTCTGATGTATTTTCCTCTGGCATTCTTATTCAGTGCCCATGCTCTGTCTCTCACAGACGTTGACCGTTTGCAGAAAGCAGTAGTAGTTCTCCCAAAAGAGATGCAGAGCCATTCTAAGCACAGAACTGTTAGTAGTCAGTTTTGTGGGATCTTCCTTGGAGATGGAAATATATATATATATATATATAGAGAGAGAGAGAGAGAGAGAGAGAGAGAGAGATGTATGTATGTATGTATGTATGTAATATAATATTACCACTGGTTGAAAATTGGAATATCCTGTGGAAAATTCTAATATTTCAAAATTTGTTTTTGTCCTGAATTGGGACATAAAGTTGAAATATTGAAATTTTTCATCAAACAGAAAGTTCAGTAAAATTTAGATTTGAAACGTTTTGCTACAATGTTTATGATCAAAATGAAACAGTTCAACATACTTGAATTTAAATATTTCATTTTGGCTTGGTTTGACATTAACTTGTGTTCCCCCTGACCTGCCATGGTGCCTCCTGGGAGTTGCAATTAGAATGCTTCGTGTCCCCATTCTACTTTATGGGCCAGTCTCCCCAGCTAGCCTGTGTCCCAGAGTGCACTGTGCCAGTTCAACCAAAGGTGAACCATGGTGCATCATGGGAATGTAGTACAACCGGGAAGCCCAGCCCCTGGAGAAGAATGTGGGGGCATGAGACACCCGGCCTACAACTCCCACAAGGCACCACAGCAGCTCAAGCAGACACACATCAGAGCTGGACTGACCCAAAATTGAACTTTTCAGTTTGGTTTGACAAACTGAAATGTTTCAGTTGGGATCAACCTAACCCAAAATGAAATATTTAATTTCAGTTTTTCCAATGGAAAATCAAAAATTTGTCAAAATTGAAAATTGAAATTTTTCTATGGAATATTTTGATTTTTGCAAACACTGTATTTTGCATAGGAAAAAAATTTAGATGGAAAATTCCTTAAAAGAATTATTGAAATGTACCTAACACATGAGATTTCAGTGAGTTTTGACCATGAGAAGTTTGTAGTGTCTGCATTATTTTGTTAAGATAGTTCAGCAACAAGACACAGTCTGACATTATGTGTTAAGTTCCTTTTTACTTTATTTTAAACTTAGAAACTAACTAATTGAATGGTATATACTCAGAAAATTAATTTTGTACTCAGAGTAAGTGCCATCATTAAATGCAATGCTCAGTTCAGCCTTAACAATGGAACTGCAACTGAACTTCCATAATATCCCCCTACAGGTGCACTAATGGTAGATCAGTAATTGGTACAGCTCTGTAGATATCAATGGAGTTATGCTAAATTACACCAGTCAAGGATTGGCCCAGTATATTTTCAGGACCAAAGTATAAGCAGTTCCAGAAAAATCCATGTAATGTGTGTTTTCATGCCAAGTGGTCAGATGTCCTTCTTTGGCTCTGGTTACAAGAGAAAATGTTTAAGTGGGATCACAAATAGATTCACTATTCCCTTTCTTTTCCTGGCTGTAATCACGTGTACACCTGGTATATAAAATTTATGGCAGATTAATGGGCAATATTTTTGTTTGAACCTACTTTAAAATATCAGCAGCACTTCACTGCTCTCAAATGTGTTGCCAGGGAACATTTTTGTGCTTGTCTCATGAAAAGAAAAATCTTACACCTTTATTGTAAATATGGGGTGCTGATAGATAATGAGGTAAATTATGTGCTTTCATCTTTAGTCCCCAGGATTCCTTCTCTCACAAAGGAAAATTAGGATTTTAATTTTCTTCCTGTGTGTTTAGTTAGCATAATACCTTTGATATTTCTGAAACAGTCTGCAGGTTTATTCAAAGGGAATATTTTTGTTCAAGAAAATGCTATCTGAGATCTTGGTGTGCTCACTGTGTGGAGAAAGGCAAGGGCACATGGTATGGGTTTTAACCAGGCTGCAACTTTATTGGTTAAATCACATCTAAGGTTCCTGTCAGGGGACAGCCCAGCGCAGTTACTTGCATCCCATTGATCCTTTGTTGATTCTTGGGGGTTCTCATAGCAGGGAGAGCCAATCATCATACTAGGAGGGTCTCTGGGTGCCTCCACTTGCCTGCTAGCATGCCTCCCATTTTGAGGGGTTGAAGCGAGAGGAAACCTTGACCCCCAGCCAGCACCAGTGTCAAGAGCATTGGAGGGGTGGTCCTCCTGGGATAGTGCCCCAACCCTGGTTTTCATTTGCCTCCAGGGGGCACACAATGCCCCCATCTTGTAAGGAGATTCCCACTATGTTACCTTTTAGCATCTAGAGACTAAAATCACTGAGCTCCTGCACTGGGCACCTGCTAAAAGTTGCGACAACTAACCAACTCTTATACAGATCCAAACTATGTCCTCCAGAAAGGGGAGAATTCCAGCCCTCTTGTTACCCTAAACCCAACCCATCAGTTTCTCTGTGAAGAAGGCAAAAAACCAAACGAGCCTTGGCTAGTCTGGTGGTATGGGGAAAAGCCCCAAAGCCATGACTAGCATAGCCTGCAGCGACCTAGATAAGGGGGAGAGGGTGGGTTAACTGCCAGAAGCGAGCAAACAGGAAGTGGCTCTCAGCACAAGGCTCTTATCATGGGCCAAAGCCCGTAAGACCTCAAGCCTGCCCTAGAAGTCCTGTGGAGGCTGGAAATCTTGCAGGACCTAACCTGTCCTGTCCTTTTGCTCTCTCCCATTGCAGGAACCACCAAAACTTGCCCTTCTTTTAGGCTTAGGCCCTCTTCTGTGTAGTTGCCTTGAGAGAAGTAAGCTTACATCTGGTGTCTGAAGTAGACTTATGTCAGTTACCAATAGATTAGTTTTTAACCAAATAGATCTGATTTGAAATGTATATACAGTTATTTTGTTGAAAACAGAAAAAATAGCTTCTCCTTCATCCCATGTGTGTCTGTATTTAAAACAGTAGTGATCTGTTAGAAAATTCCTTGGATAGATGGCATGGCTATATCCGTGTCTGTGAAAGATTAGATTAAATTTAGGCTTTTCTGGTCAAAGGATTGAGGTCAGGATTTATACACAGCAACATGATTTTCAGAATGCACCCGTAATAGGTGTGAAATGCCAAAAACATGAAGAATGCAAAATATACTTATTGGCTTAAACTCAAAAGAGAGTTGAGTTGAGAGACTTCACAAAGGGTCTGATTCCATTCCGATTGATGGGAAAGCGCCCATTAACTTCAGTATGCAAAAAGTGCAGTAGCAACTGGTTGGATAGTATCTGGCTCCTTTCCTCTGAAATTGAGCATTTACTAGTGGCAGCAATAGTGGAAATATACTGCTGCAAAGGATCGACATGTAGTAAGGTGAGAGAATATGGAAGAGTGAAAATAACACTAACTAACTAGCAAATACACTTCTTTTTAGCTAGATACATGAGCACATGAACACAGGCATCTGCACTTGGGGGTTGCTTCTCTCCTGTTACATGTGGGAATTTCTGGCAGTTACCTACATCTCTTGTTGAGTAGAAAATAGCTTTCTATATGCTTTGACTTTGAATTAGAGATGGACCTGGACCACAATATCCTGATGCAAATCTGAGTTTGCCCAGAGTTAAAGGGGTGTTCAGAACTAAGGTTCTAGTTCAGGCCCGTCTCTACTATGAACGATATAACCCGCGTTAGGAACACTTCAATCTAACAGGGAGGGTCAATTGCGTCCACATACCAACATCCCTTTCTAAACCGGAACTGCAATTTACTGCAAACTGTTCATACATGTAGTGCAGCTTTTTATGCAAACACTTTAAAAATCTAGATTTGGAGGATAAATCTGAGATAAATCTGCCTTCTTGCCTGGAAGAGGCCTGTCTTTCTTTTCCAAGGCTTGCTTAGCATTCATGCTGATGTTAATGAGTTTAAGCCAACTAATGTAAACAATGTATTTTTTTTTATAATGGTTATTTTGAGAAATATGTCATTTAAAAAAATAGCAATCTAAATAAAAGATGTGGCTTCATATGTGGTCATAAAATAGTACAAATTAGAACATGGTTATTTTAAAAGTATTATTAAACCAGCAAAGTTCCCATGTGCTCAATTGTCAATTGTTATTAATACAATGACTTTATTTTTAATTGCATCTTTTCTTTATAAGTGATCTCAAATCCCTCTGCAGAGATCCTGGTACAGTTTTAGAATTGATAGTTAAAAGAAAGTAATATGGCATTTTTATTAATGTAACAACACATCTGAAATAAGGATAGTTATGCAGAAGTCATAGCCTAGGGGGACAGGCTCAGCTTTTGCCTGGTGCCATACTAGGATGACCAGATAGCAAGTATGACATCAATCTAGCATTAACAATCAACCTAGCAACCTCCTTAACAAAACTGCCAAAGCATCACAATATGGCTCCCATCGCTCAGATGATATGAAGATAGCATTGTTAGGGTGGGAGGCCGCCACTTTGGCCTAGCAACAAACAACTGCCTTACCTTGGGATCTATTGGATGCTGATAAGCGAAGCAGAACAAAGAAAGCACCACCAAATGAACCCCGCCAGGTTCCTGCCTGTTTCTTTTATTTACCCTAAACAAATTCTTCAGTGAAAAAATATGGCTATCCATCCAGACAGTCTGCATGTGTATATTCAAGATTGCCTTTCCATATTTATGGGTCTTCTGCATTGTGATTCTGAAATCTTAAAATCAGTACATACACACCAGGAAAAATAGTCACTGGAAAAAATTCTAAATGGTGAAAAACAAGTTAAATATTATTATTACAGTGTACTAGCTAGGTCTTATATTTCAGGTGCTGAGCATTGAGCTCTAGCAGCTGCAAAGAGGGTATTTGCCCACTAAACAAAGCCAGTTGTAGCCAGTTTGTGGTTAAGCATTCAGTCACTTAAAATAACTAAATGGACATAAATCACGGGTTTTTCTCTTCTTTCTTCTTGTTACTTATTCAAATGAGCCCCCTACACATGCCATTGTGTCAATTCTTCTCCACATGCAACTGCTGATGTAAGGTAATATTTCTCTTTCTCAAGCATAGAATCACTTTTTTAATATTTGCTACTGTACATCCCCTGTTGGGAGGCTAACTATATTCTGGAGATGTAAGGAGAAAGGCGACCTAATTGGTCTTTTCAGTGAGGGGAATAGTTGCCTATGTAAGACAAAACCTCTAATATCTGGATCTGTGGTCTCCCTATGCCATACATATGCACCTCAGGGCATAATATCCAATATAACGGCACTCTTTGGCTGGAGTTCTTTCTTTCTTTCTTTCTTTCTTTCTTTCTTTCTTTCTTTCTTTCTTAATGTAGTGCATTCGTGTGGCTCCCTGTGAGTTATCACTGCTGTTCAGTGTGGTTTCTTGGTGTTAAAGACCACCTATGTGGCATACAAAATCACATCATATCATGTGGAAGAAGAAGAAGAAAATATGCTGATAGCACTGTACAATTTATCTTAATACAGCGAGAGAGAGAGTTTATCAGACTCTCTCTTTGATGCAGAGAAAATAACATTTATTTCCCTACAATTTAAACAATTGGTATCCACTGGTTCTTTGCAAAAACACTCCACTCGAAGAATGAAAGCCTGCCACATTTATTCAAGAAGTCAGTCCTTCTACTGGGAAATGTGCATTTTGCCTGCATCCTTAATAACTAAAACAAAATAAATTTAAAATTACAAAAAAAAAAAAATAAAACAACCCAAAACAGAAGGTTTAGGAATATTGCCTTCTGTGTGTGTATTTTTTTTACTGTTACAAGTAATACATTACTAAAGTGATGAGTATAATTGAGAGTTTGTAATCCATTAAAAATAGGGTTTGGCACCCTTGATTTCACACTTGTAAAGGAAGACAGATATTTCTTAAAATGAAGGATGCTGCTGTAAATTTTGCGTTAGGGCATATAAAGGTTTGCTTAGAATTAGAGCTATGACAACTCTTTGTGAAAACCAGTATGCTTTGGGCCCAGTATGAGAGATGTATCCTATTAATATATGTGTATCTATGTATTTAATGCATATGTGTGTATATTTATTATTTTATTTTATTATTTGTATTACAGTAGCACCTAGCGATGCCAGCCAGATTCAGTTCCCATGGTGCTAGGCCTTTGACATATATACATGTTTATCATATTTAAAAAAAAAAATGAAGGATATTCTTGTGGTTAAAGTACTGGACTTGGACACAGGAATTCAGTTTCTAGCTCTGCCAAATGTTTAATATGTGACTTGGGGCAAGTAACTTGTGCCCCAGTTTTAGCAAAGATTTTAAGCATATGTGTAAGTCCATCTTATATTCCTTAAAATATTTAAACACATGCTTAAGACTCACTGATCTTAAGATGGCTTCTGTTACCCCAGTTTTCACTTTCTGTGCTGCGATAAAGCACTTCTTTAACTCTCCCTAAGTGTCCTTTCAGATGTCTGTGCATTCTAAATGACAACCTTTGCATATATACATGATATATATTTTGCCGCTAGGCCATTTGCATTATTAGCAGCACTCTAAGTACTACCCATCTAGGTTCAAACATCAATGGCTAGGCCTGCTTATTTTACTTGATGCCCTTTGTCCAAGATGAATGTGATGCACAGAAGAGAGAAGAGAAAATATTTTTTATTTTTAAAATTTATTTTCCTGGCTTCCAACAGAATTTTTCATATTCTCCAGAAATGTTACTTAATTTTCCCTTTTTGAGAAGACAGCTTCAATACCTACCTTTATTCACATTTATTTACCAACCCGGGTACCTTTTTACAATGTAATCAGTTCCTGCCACTGGTCATCACACATTTTTTGCATGTGCACTGCCTACTCTTTTAAATGCATCAAAGGGAAATAATGATCCTTGGCTGGAGAGAAAACATGCTGTTAATATGCGATATACCTATCGAGGTTTTGCAGGGCAGGAGTGGAATTGCCTCTTGTTACCCCAGCACTATGCCACTGATTTAGTCTTTTGCTTTTATGATTTAAAGGACTCTTTTGGCAAATACAGATGGATTTCCCCTCCCCCCGGCTTTTAAAATAGATTGTTGGGTGGGGAAAAAGCCAAACCTCCCAGAGCCTTGATTGGCGTTCAGTGGGAGTTTCACACTGGTTGAATACTAATGCACAGGAGGTTTGGAATCTGTAATGCTCCCATTTATGACACAGCATGAAGCAAGATCTTGTATTTATAGAGGGCTTAGGTGCGTATTTCTCAGTGAGGGGAGGATTTATTTAGGCAACAGGTTTTGATGCTTTTGTTGATGGGCATTTCATATTAAACATAACAGTCCCTAGAACTGATGAATATATAATTCTGTGCTTTTTTTAGAAGGATGGGCCCAATCCTACAAGGGGCTGAGATCCTCTTGTGAATGTGCTGAGAATCCACAAGTCCCAATTGTCCTGGAAGACGCTCAGCACCTGCCATAATTGCCCCCAGTTATAGCTATTAGGCACATGTTGCTCTGCAGCAGTGGTCTCCATCTTTTTATGTCCAAGATCACTTTAGGGCAACCCAGGATCTACCCTGCTCCTTCCCCGAGATCCCGCCCCTTACGCAAAGCCCCGCCCTGCTCACTACATCCCTCCCTCTCTCTGTCACTCGCTGTCCCCCACCCTTACTCACTTTCAGTGGGTTGGGGCAGGGGGTTGGGGTTCGGGAGGGGGTGCAGACTCTGGGCTGGGGCCAGGGTTTTGGAATGTGGGAGGGGACTCCAGGCACGGGTGCAAGAGGGGGTGAGGAGTTCAAGCTCTGGGAGGGAGTTTGGGTTCAGGAGGGGGCTCCGGGCTGGGGGTTGGGGTGCAGCCTCCCACTGGGCAGCACTTACCTTGGGCAGCAGGTGGCTCTGCACACTGCCACTCTCTGCAGGCACCGCTCCCACAGTTCCCTGGCCAATTGGGAGCTGTGGAGGAGATGCTTGTAGGCAGGAGCAGCGTGCTGAGACCTCTGTGCATCCCCCTCCCCCTCACGCATTGGGGCGTGGGGCTGCACTGGCCGCTTCCGGGAGCCGTGTGGGGTCGGGGCAGGCAGAGAGCCTGCCTTAGCGGCAGCCCCACTGCACCACTGGAGATCGTGATCGACTGGGGGAGTCTCTAGGATCAACCAGTGGATCGCGATCGACCGGTTGGTGACCACTGCTCTACAGCTCTGCCTCTTGAAATGAGACACTTTCCTCCATTAGATCCATAATCTTCCCTCAGATTAGTAACTATGTGTATGAATATTCAAATTTTACTGGAGGTTGTTATAGATTTTTGTGGCATGCACACAAACAGATTTTTAAATGGTGTCTTGGAGATTAGATTGCAAAGTACTACATTTAATTAAGGACATTGAAAAACAAATGACTCACTTGCAAGTTCAATTTATCTTCCTCTTTTTAGCTCTGTTTCTCTGTGCTAAATGTATACATTTATGTTTTTCTTGGTGTAGGCAAAATGTTTGTTCGTCTGAGTATTTATCTTTGTGATCAGCTCTGATAGTGGGTGGATGGGTTGAAACCAATTTGAAGGATGCTGACCCCTCCCATTATGAATGGATGAAAAGGTCAGCTTTCAAATAAAAAGCAACATCTTAATTTCATGACTAACATCCCATAAATTGAAAAGCAGTTTGTTTTAGAAAAGGCCAAAAATTGTTTTAATTGTGATAAATCGTGAAGTTGGAGATTCATAATCACTGGTGTGTAAATGCAGACATTATGTTTTTGGAACACTTCTGAAAGCCTAGCTTTTCTCACACTGCAGATTCCAGGCTAAAAATGGCAACTTTGGATGGAAATATTGGAGAGATCTTTTGCCCTCAGTGAAATACATTGAAGCAAATTATACATAATAAAATTGGTGAGACGGGGGGGAGGGCACGAAAGGTAAAATTTGATTTTGCTAAAGAATAGACAGTCTAGAATCTCTGAAAGAGTGACTGTTCAGTTATGTTCATTACCAAACCACACCCTTTTCTTTCTTAATCACCACAGGGCAAATCCTTCTCTATATTAACTGCAAGCCCAATGTGATCCAATACATGTATATAATAAACTGTTCTATGCATTGTATTTTGATTTTTTTGGATTTGGACGAAGTTGTCTATCAACGCAATCCTTCCCTCCTTCCTCTTCTCCCTCCCCTACATCCCAAAGATATAGATTTTGTCTTAAATGGTTACACTTCTTTGAAATGGATTATGCCTGCGGCCATTGACACTGACTCAGTATTCAGTTAGAGAGAAACGTTGGGTGAGGTAATATATTTTATTGGACCAGCTTCTGGTGGTAAGAGAGACAAGCTTTCGAGCCACACACAGCTCTTCTTCAGGTCTGGGAAAGGTACTCGGTCTTACACCTCAATACAAGGTGGAACAGATTGTTTAGCATGAATAGTTAACATATATTTAAAGGGCCCATTCAAGGTGAAGTGGGCTGTTAGATATTACGTCACCTGCCTTATCTCTAATATCCTACAAGTAAAATGGCTACAACAACACTGCAAACATCAATATTCAATTGTATATCTTACACACAATGTGTGTCAGGGCAGGATGTTTAGACAAATTTATAATTATCCCCTACCTACATAAAAAGTGTGTCCTTACAGCACAATGTGTCCTTATATTCTATGGCAGAAGAGCCTGTGATTTATCTTTAGCTATCAGTGTAACTAGAAAATTGTGTCCTGGCTTCAGAGAGGAAGATTTTTTTAAGTCACCAGGAATCCCCCAAAACACCCAACCTGCCATGGGTTTTCTCTGTATTTGTTGTGGGGGCATTTGGAGCAATTGAAAGTGAAGAACACTTGCAGCTGTTGGAGCTAAGGTTAGGGTTTTGTTGGTATCATGCAAGTATCTCATCCAGGCCTGACAGTCCTGTTCATTGCTCTTTGTTTTCTTGTTTTATATTCTACTGTTTATTTACAGCAGCAAATGAATGGGGACAGCCTATAAGGTTCATTAATTGTAACTCTTAATTAATTCTCTTCTTTAAACTGGGGGGAGGAAGTTGCACTGGAACTGATATTTGAAAATGTGTCTGTGTGGCATAAGTCTTAATGGTGTTTAGTAAATCATCTGTAAGAAACAATTAACTCTCCAGCCACTAAAAGTCTTTTCCCTTGAGTTAAGATCAGATGGCATAATCTAGCTAATTATTTTGTTTTATGACTTTCAAAGAGCAAATTATGAAATAAAATTCCAGATCACTTAAAAAAACTCTTTGATTACATGCCATATACCATTTAAGTGGCTCCCTATGCCCAATTGTACAGAGAAAGGAAAATAAAGTTAGGCCCTGGTCCTGCAAACTAATAATTAAGCACTTGCTTAACTTTATTCATGTGATTTAAAATCTTTGGAGTCAGTGGAACTAATAGTGCATAAAGTTAAGCATGTTTGTAAGTCTGTTCAGAGTCAGGGCCATAGTGATGTATTTAAGTAACAGCTAAATTGCACTTTGAGTTAAGTGAAGTTTGCAAGGAACTAGCTGATCATCATGAATGCAGCATGCTAAATCCTACTAGAGATCCTGCATAAAATTAAATTGGTAGGACACTCACTAACTCAGGAAGCTGGTAATGAGATATTCCACTTTTATCTCTCGGTTGTTGGTTGAACCCAGGCCGTCAGTAGTGACCAAAAATTACCACTAGTGGCTGTTCGGTGGCCTATTTGAAATGAGTTTGGTTGTCTAGTTAGTTTCTAGTGGACAAGAATCCACGTCATAAAACCACAAACTCAACTGAAATCAATTCACAACAGTGTAGGCCCGCTCAGCAGATTGAATGGGCCAGGAAAGTAAGCTACTGTTGTAACCTTACACATGGATTCTGCAGGTCAAGATTGAGCTAAGTTGGTGGGAGCTTGCATTGCCATCTCATGTGCTGTATCAGTTCTGTGGACCGTTTCCAGGATGTCTATCTGGCACCTTTCGTAAGCAACTATTTTCACTTTAAAATGCGTCTGTAGCTTGCAGCTGAGTTTCTAGTTCCAGCTGAATAAAAACTGCTGAGAAGAAATCTAAGCATGAGAAAATACAGATGATTTTTATCCTTTTCTGTGGAAAAAGTCAAACCTTTCAACAACACTGACGTTAAAATTATTAGTGAGAAATACTTCCTCCACCTTCCCTCTCAAGCTTTCATTGTGGCAGTTTGCACCATTCCTGCAAGTTTTCACATTGAACTGGATTACTGATGCTTCCTCTTCCCAAACTCACAAATTGCAAATATTTCACCCAAAGAAAACCTTGGGAAAGATTGCATGTCATTTTTACCATTGCCTCCCCTGTGTGTGCAGTGTCCAATCAATCCTGATTCACCATCTCTTCACTTTTTGCAGGACGCCCACTTGAAGTGAACCCAATATAATACACAGTCCAACTTCTTTGCCTTCCAGTGTATTCCATCCTTCTAATTTCTGTCTTTTTATATTGTAACATCGAGGGTGTGCCCACTGCACCTAATTTTGCCCCTCATTTTTCATGCCATCTAGGTAACTGAACAGCTGTGACACTAATATATAAATATAGATGGGCAGAAAAGGTCAGGTAAAACCTATGGGGAAATGTTTGTAACCCTTCTAACTCTGAGGGTGAACATGCTGATCTTTAGTACTTTTCCTCTCCAACTAACCATGTCTCCCTCCCAGCTCTTCCCCGTTCCTTCAAAAGATGGAACTCCTCCTACTTTCTTAATCTCCTCTCACAAACTTTCCCTCTGAGAATCCCATGCTTCCTATGTATCTTACAATGCCACCTGCGCCCCTCCCCTCCTTCCTTCTCAGTGATGGGTGTTGGAGCATATATACCATTTCTTCCCTATTCCCTGGTCTGGCCTACAACCATGAACTGCCTCCGCCTGGCTGATTCCTGGTGAAGAATCAGGTAACTAGTGATACAGAAAGTCCAGGCAAACTAGTGATATAGAGAGGCCAGTTATTTTCAGAGGAGAGGAGAGGGCATCCATTCTGCAGTGCCTACCACACCCCATCTCCTTGTAGCTAAATACCTTCCCTCCATGACCACTGAAAAACTAAGGAAATGAACCACTTCCCTGTTAACACCCATCTTGGAATTTTAATCGAGGAACTTTAAAGTATCACCTCACTTTGCAGGATGATTTATATGGAATAATACTGAGCATCTCCCTATTTAAAAAAAAAAAAAAAAAAAAAAGTCAAAAGACCAGTGCAGGACAGTGAGTGACTTTGTCGAGGCCAGTGCTAGGAATGGCCTTTCACATGTGATTACAGTCTGACAGTAGTTGTTTTAATGGCTATACTGTATCTCACACAAATTTGTGTGTGTGTGTGGGGAGCTTGTACTTTTGTACTACCCTACAGTCTTCCTTAGTTTCAGAATTTGACAAATTGTTCTCCCTGCCATAAAAATTCAACAGTCTGACCTCAGTCATTCTTCTGGGTCAGTGATTCTGGAGATCCGTCAGTATAGATGCCAAGATTTTATGGCTTTGCAGAGTTGTAAATAACATCATAGTAATTCTTGCCTGATACACAAAATGAAAAGGGAAGCTACTCCGCAAGGCACATTAAATGGCTTTCTCTTTTACAACAACATGCGAAGGATAAGAGTGGTCTCTGTCCATTATGCATCTCATTTGTAAATGTGATTGCCTGCAACCAAACCACGCTGTGACCCTGCCAGATCTGATAAATTAAACAAGGTAGGCTTGGGTCAGTGACTGGATGGGAAAGATCAGAAGAACACCTAGGAGCTGCAGGGAGTGATCTTGATGCATCAGAAAATGGCATACTTCCCTCTGTGTCAGTGCCCCCATCTTAGTTTTCAGGGTCACTGAGCTACTGAAATTGACATCTTTTGGAAGAGGTACAATAATCTGGTACTGGCTATTTGTGGTCATTAAAGATCCCATGCCATTTTTCACAAGAGTGGGATGTTCACCTCAGTATTAATTTCTGTATTAATTTATAATATAGAATATTATGGAATATCATTTATAATATATTATTCTGCATCCTTAAATAAAACTTCCCATTGTACTCAGTAAGAATTGCAAAATTTGACCCATTCCGTGTAACTAAATAATATTTGCAGTTTCCGTTTCCACCCATAAATTGCTGCAGAGTATTTCTATGCAATGTTCAAGAACTGTTGTTTTTCACGCTAGTGGTGGCTGCATTTTGGTCTTGGGTGAAGTGATCTCTGTGAATAGTTTGTCTGTCTGTCGGGATCATTTGGGATTAAGAGTGCTGTGGGAAGCAGCATGATCTAGAAGAATGATCACAGGGATGGGGACTGAGACTTCTATGTTCTTAATTCAATTTTTGCCACTGACTTATGTGTGGCCTGTGACGTTGTTCTGCCCAAAGCAATCCACTTTCACTATGAAAGCTGTCATTACATAGGGATTTTATGGCTGGAGCCATGCTAATGCTGGTACAAGGAGAGGAGCTATCTTGAAAGGGCCCAGAGGCACACTGCTACATCTCCCAGCTGATGGGGGGTGGAGAGATGGCTGGGCTACAGAGGCACCACTGCAGTTGCTCCCACGTTCTATCTGCTGCTGGATGCAATTGGGTGCCCTTAAAGAAGCTAAACCCATGCTGCCTGGTGGTATGCAGGGGTAGCAGTTGGGCCAGGGGTCCCCACTGTCCTAGGCAGCCCCTTACATAGTCTATGAATGTGAGTCCCTGGCTGTGTGAATCACTTAATGTATTGTGTATTGCTTTGAAAAGGTAAAGAGTCTAAATAACTGCTTCATATGATGATTATTCAGTATCTTATTCTCACTAATACTCTGATGCATCTTGCTCCTTTGTTTCACACTGTATTATAAAATCATTGTGAATTTACTTTTTCACCAGGACGCTATATGTCATGAGTGCAAGTGAGTGGCAGTAAGTCAGTAGGGTGTGATTATCTCCTGATAACTTTACCTTAGAAAGCTGGTCATGTCATACTGCTGAAGCAGTTTCAGTCTACTCTGGAGTACTTCCCAGACTAGCGTTCTTAGAGTAAGTTGTTGCAGGGCTGTTCCATGCCATGTGGTGGTGTGCTCAAGGCCATGCCTTACATCTACCATATGGGATTCTTAAACGTAAATCCAAAGAGCTTCCATATAAGCTTGAAAACACCCAACCATGCACGGCAGGTTGTATACATTAGTAGGTGAGCCAACTTGAGCCTGCATTTAAAAAACAAAAGTGTGGGTGGATGGAGGGAGATGAGGAAAGCAGCATCTATTTAAATTTCTCATGTGTTGAGCAATATTGCATATGAGGTGATGTTAGCTGCAGGGAGGTATGATACATTCCAAAAGGGGTGGGGTTTTAACTCATGAGAACCACACAGCTTAACCTAGATTGGATGCTATTTCAAATTAATGTTTTTTTTTTGTCTGGTCACTGCAGCATCTCCGTGAACACACACTGGTGTGTGTGCTCTCACTTAAGCACCTACTACTAACCTGGCAGTCCTTTTATTTTGGCAATTCTATCCAATGTCTGAAGTTAATGACATCTAAACCTTTAAAGAGAGTAACTATCTCAGGGGAAACTAATTGGTTTCAAAATTGTTTGAAGCTGGGGAAAAGATGAGGTGTAAATAGTCTGCTGTATAGAGCTGTGAATTTAACTTTTATTTTCCCCTTGAAGAGTCTCTGCTGTCCTGTCAGTACCCGTTTCCCCCGCTTTGGGGTATTGCTTTGACCTGGAAGCCCTGTGTCACAGTTGTTCTCCACCTATTGGGAATAGCTACAATCCCATTCAGAGCCCATGAATTCCCTGTCTTCATCAGTCAAAGGAATAATTCTTGAGCCTATGCAATAATTCTAACCATTGCGGACTCGAGCAAGGCACTGGGGCTCAGACCCAAGTGTCCCAAAAAGGCTCTGTGGGCCACTTCTGCTGATCATCATCCTAACCTAGCAGTGAATATTTGAGATCAACCACAGAGGAACAAATTCTAATTTTATCTAGATGAATAGATTCATAGATTACAAAACCAGAAGGGACCATAGTGATCATCTAATCTGACCTCCTGTGTAAAAAGAGCCATAGGACTTCTCTGAATTAATGCCTGTTTGAACAAGACATATTTTATAAAAATATCCAATCTTGATTTTAAAATTAACCAGTGTCATAGAATCCACCACAACCCTGAGTAAGTTGTTCTAATAGTGAGCATTCTAGGTGCGCAGGAAGATTCTCATGCTAGTGTACATTGTAGTATATTCACTGAGTCATTCCTCCATTGTTGGGGCAAAGCACTCACAGAACTGGATACGGGGAAGTTTGGTCTAAACCTTGTAGTTTGGGCCAATCTCAGCTCAGAATATATACCCTTGTCCTTAAAGAGAAGTGTGGCTGTTATAATGTTGCATCATCAGACTATGGGACTCAAAAACAAAATACAAGGGGAAGAAGCCCAAGAGAAATTCATTGTAAACAGAGCTCATCACTAAGCCAGCATAGGCACACATTGGGGGCAGGTCTACACTACTGCTTAAGTCGCTCTAACGTGTGTTGCTCAGGGCTGTGAAATAGAAGCAAATTACAGCAACCCTAAGTGCTGTCCACACTGGCACTGTGTCGGCAGGAGATGCTTTCCCACTGACTTAGCTTCTGCCTCTCACGGAGGTGGAGTAATTATGCCTTTTTAGTTTAAGGAATTTATAGTCTGGTTGTACACTGCTGGCCTGTCCTTTCAGAGTGTGGGTCAGGCCTTGTTCTCAGGGCCTCAGCTTTATTGCTTCCACATAGAAGTAATACTGCACATCAATTGTCCCTTCCCCCTAACCTAGAATTTTTTGCAGGGGCTTATGTATTCCTTACAGATTTTTCTCTCTACAGGCTACTTGCCTGGGAGTCATGCTGCTCCAGGGCCTCCCACAGAAGCTATTCTGCTTTCTGTAGCTCTCCCCAATTCACCCATGGTCTTCCTGCCAGAGTGTGCCTGTACCAGGCAGCTCTCTTCTCATCTGAGTCCTTTGCTGGTTTTTATAGTCACCTGATGCCTATCTGATCAGTTTCAGCCAGGATGTAGGTGATCCATCAGAGGTGAGGTTGGGCCCAGATTCCTTTAAAGTGCCAGCCACCATGATACGCTACTTACTGTCTGTCATTTTAGATTTACCCACCATATGAGCTATGGGCAATAAATAAATGTATTTCACTGCTGAGTTCCATTGGAGTGTGGGTGTATCCAGTATATTGGATCGTGTGTGTGTGTGTGTGTGTGTGTGTGTGTAAATATATCTGCATTCCATATAGATCAATCTGCCAGGAATAATAATGTTGCAGAATAAAAAATTATTTCACTGATAGAGGCAAAAGAAAAAGGGCAAGAGTTAAAAATGAGGGCAGGTCAGGGATAATCATTTCAATTGATGAGTAGAAAAAGTACTCTTCTACAAAGGTAGAAATGTAATTTTGTAAAGAGAAATTCATTGAAATGTCTTTTGATGCAGATACAACATTTCAGAACTCCCTGGCATATGGATACCTTTATAATTGCTGACATTTTGCCTACTGCATTGAATGTCGTTCTCTGTCTTGTAACCTGGCTAATGATTCTTCAACCACAGTGCATTTGTCATGTGGTTGAAGAATTTTCAATGTAAGAACAAAAACCCTCACTGGATTATTTTTAATGCACTGTTAGAGACTGTAAAATATGCCACAAGATGACAATATACTTCCCATTAATTTCTAAAGCACTACATCCTACCTCTGGCAAATATTATTAGTGTGATTTGCTTTTGTAGCTATATTGTTTTGCCTTCAAAATTGCAAGATATTCCCTGGAGTATTTATACCTCACCAGGAAGAAAGAGTTTAGCTGTTCATAAACAAATAGATAAAAAGTCATAATCTGTATGAAATGTTGTTTTAGACTTCAGTGTGATTTTGCATTTTGAAAAAGCCAGGACAAAAGGAGAAGCGTGTGTGGGGAGGGGGGAAATAAGAAACTAGTATTTAGTCTTGATCCTGTATGCTCCGGGATCCGGGATGCTGTATGCCTTCCCCTCCTGCTGACATCAGTACCGTGCAGATTTCAGTAGGTGAGGCAACTTGTTATCTAACAGAGTCAGCAACAGAGCTGGGTGACGTTTTTTTGGATGAATAGGTTATTTGCCAAAACTAGTCACTAATTTTGACACTAATTTGCTGAATGGTTTCAGCCAAATAAAATTTTCAGGACTTAGCTGCTGTGACATCCCCCAGAGCACAATCAGGACTGTTGAGCAACTGTGCCCCCTTTAACTCGCCTGCCTAGCCTGTCTCCTACACTGCCATGCTAGTGACAAGCAACCCTTTTTATTTGGTTGTTTGTTTGTTTTTTAATGTTCAGAGCAGGTATAAAGGGGATGGAGATGAGACACTGGATTTCTCATTTATATTTTTTCAGCAGTGTGTTTTATGTTGAAATATCTGGAAAGGAACAATAGTGCTGGTTGTTATACACCTCTTACCAAGAATACAGTACTTTCCTTAGAGTCTTTGACCCTTAAAACACTCTGAATGGGATTGCCTTGCTTAGGACTGGAGAGCAGATTAATGGACTTCTGGCTCACTTTCCCTCCACCTTCCCATTCTTGTGTGTGGGGTTACATTTTGTTAAACCTTTAAAGGGTTTGCCCCCCATAGCTTCTTCCACCCTGTAGTTAGCAAGTGTTACAAAATGTATCCTCCCAGGACAAGCCAAGGAAAGGAAACGGGGAGGGAAAATCACGCTGGTATTTCAAGTTTCCTATTCATCTGAGTGGGTGTCTGCATTACTGTGCATTTAGCTTTGGGGGAGCAGTGTGAAGCTATACATCAGCAGTTCTCTCCGGCCTACTCACTTGATTCCAACATGCCCTGGCTACCAGGAAGCTGCTGCTTCCAGCTTTTGTGCCTATAGCTCCAGAGCATGCGGTTGGAGTTGGGGGGAGGTCCCGCTTTAGGGGAATAATTCCCTGAGGTAAGAGACTGCGCAGCTCTCTCTGTATTTCAGCAAAGAAGGAACCAGCTCCGCTCTGTGCAGATGGTATCTCCTGTTGGTCCCATGGTCCCCCATATTAGATGTTTCTATGCTGCCTGCCAGGCCTCTCGGAAGTACATGGGAGCAACAAGCATAGAGCTCAAATTGGAAAAGCACAACCTGTCCATCGCCGTCTTTTACTGCATGTCTGTATGGAGCCTACTACAGTGGGTCCCTGGGCTGGCTAGGGCCTGTATGTGCCACTGCCATACAATACAAGACAACAGTATTGCCAATTCCAGGGGATCAAAAATCATGAGTAAGACTACAATTATGTCACGGAGGTCACGGAATCCATGACTTCCATTGACCTCGGTGACCTTTTCTGCCCCGGGGCTGGAGCTCCAAGCTAGCCCTGGCCCTGCAGCTCCCAGCTCCTGTCCTGGTGGGGGGCCCCTGCAGCTGCCCAGTCGCGATGGGTGAACTGGGAGCCACAGCAGAAGCAGTGGGTGCTGAATCCGCCTACCCTCTTTGTCACGGATATTTTTAGTAAAAGTCATGAGTCAAACCTCTCCAAAACCGAGACTGGTTTAAAAAAAAAAAATTGTGGTTTTGGAGTGCAGGAATTGTCATCCCCACATCTGCCCATGTCTCCTGCCCCACAGCTGTCGGCCCCCCCCCGGTCAATTTTGTGACCCATCCATTCTGCTCCTCCAGCTCCCCATCAACTCTCGTCTTCCCCCGCCCCCCGCCCAGCCTCACCATGGGTCCTCTTGCAGCTCCTGAGATTCGTCACCCCTCCCCCTAAGGCTGGGTGGAGGCTGCATTAGGGTCCCCCTCACCTTCTTGCAGGCTGGAGGGCAGAGCCAGGGTTGTTTTTTTTATCCACCTTTCTGGCTTAGCTTAAGGATTGCAGGAGTGGGGAGGAACAGAAGAGCTGTCTGCATTGTACACAGCAATGGAGGCGTCGATGGGGGTGCAGCTTCCCTGAGCTGCTGGGTGGTCCTCTCTAGGCAGGGCTGAAATTCACTAGATGGCTGGCGCTTCTTGTGTCATCACAAGATTGGTTCCAACCCAGCCCACTTGACTCAAGAGAAAAAATCACGAGAGTTGGCAGCAGTGTGATCAGTGTATTTTTAATCAGTTTGAAAATAGATCAATTTATAAGGCTTGTGCATGTCTGCTATGGTAGCAAGGTTTACAGCGAATGAAAATCAGGTAGTAGTTTCCATACCTAGTGATAGTCTCCGTAAGTAATAGATATTATTTATCATTTGTATTGCCTAGGAGCTCTAGTCATGGACCAGGAGCCCATTGCGCTAGGTGCTGTACCAAGACAGTCACTGTCCCAAGAATCTTATAATCCAAGTCATATGTAGTATGATTGATTAATTGTTCTAGAATGGCATTTAAAAGCCGCTGTCTAGAGTGGCTCATGACCGTGAGTGCCGACCTCAGGGCAAACTGCTAAGAAGCAAAGAGGTTGTGTGTTCTATACTGAGATCAGGTCTACACTATAGACCTATGTCGGTATAACTACATCACTCATGGGTGTGAAATATCCATAGCCCTGAGAGAGGTAGTTATGCTGACCTTAACCCCTCTGTGTAGACTGTGCTATGTTGACGGGAGAGCAGCACACTCACACACAAATGAGTTACAGTCCTAGATTCCAAAAAGCGATAGTAGCTGCTATAGCTCTAGATGTCCTTTAGGGCTAACCCAAACTAAGCATCTTGGGGATCTCTTGCTTTTGCTTATGCTTAGAAAAATTGCCCTCTCCACATTTCAAGTTCCTTCTAGTCAGGGATTTTTATTCCCTTCCCCCAGAGTTCAAAGTGATGGGACAAGTGTTGGTGCCTGTTTCCCAGGGGTGAAAGTAACTTAATGAACTTCCCAGTATGCAGGGCGGCTGGGGTCCTGGGCAAGGAAGGGGTGGCTCTGGGCGCCCAGAAGGGGCAGGGCCTCGGGCAGAAGAGGTGGGGCCTTAGGTGGAAGGGGCTGGGGCCAAATTCCTCACAGCCAGCCTTTCAGTGCTGCCCAGTCTGCACGGCCTGGGGCTCCGGTGGCGATTTAAAGGGACAAGGGCTCTGGCCGCTGCTGGGAGCCCCGGGCCCTTTTAAATCGCTAGGCAGCTGCCCCTTTTGTCTCCCCGTCCCATCAGCGGCCCTGCCGGTACGGTTGGCGTTTCTTACTGGTACGCCATACCGTATCGTACTGGCTTACTTTCACCTCTGCTGTCTCCTCTTCATGGGTTGGGGATGAGGGGCAATCAACAAAGTCTTTGTCCATTCATGTTTCACAATGACTCATTTTGGTTTCAGTGGGCCTTCTTGTATGCACAATGAGCAGGTTACATTAATTAATGCTTCTTTCCTATTTTAGTTACACAGTTACAGAGGTTTACAATGCAAACACTCAAAATAACTTTATACCATGTGCTACAGACATTAAGTGAGAGCAATGCATGCAGCATCCTACAAGCATTTCATCAAGTCTAAATACTAAACACATTCTTATCAATTTAACATCTGTTTTAACAATGCTAACACACAGGTGAGCTAGACTGATTTCTAGCTATTCATTTGTCAGTGTTTGTAAGGCCAAGAGGCCTTGGTATGAGACGCCACCTAGTCTGCCAGTATCGCAACTCCAGTCAAGATCAAGGCCCCATGATACTACGTATTCTATAAACATAGCCCTCAGGCCAGCAGACACTTGGATATGTGAAAAGAAAAGGAGTACTTGTGGCACCTTCATCGGATGCATCCGATGAAGTGAGCTGTAGCTCACAAAAGCTTATGCTCAAATAAATTTGTTAGTCTCTAAGGTGCCACAAGTACTCCTTTTTCTTTTTGCGAATACAGACTAACACGGCTGCTACTCTGAAACCTTGGGTATGTGATTAACTTGACACACTTGAGTAGTCCCAACTGAATTCACTGGGACTATTTGCATGATAATCTTGTTCACAACCCTGACTATTTGCAGATAATATAGTAAGAGAGCTTCTGCCTTTGTGGTTGCAAATGACAGGTATCATGTAAAATATATTTTTAAAGAGAGACCAGTACCCTTCAAAAAGGGACATTGATGAAACTTTGTATCTCTACACAGGATTACCTGTCCAAAAGAATATCCATGTGAAAAGGCCATATTGCTGTTATGAGGGCAGAGTTCTTTGTCTGAATGATTCATAAAGGTGCCTGCTAAATACTGAACAGGTCCCATATTGAGACTGAGTAACTGTCCTATTCAGCTGACACAAAGCGCAGCTTAGGAAACCCATGAATAAATAAACAGCTTTACACTTCCAGGCCCAGGCCTAACATAGAAATGGAAGGCTGTGTAGGGCCACTTTCCAGTATTATTAGCAGTGTCCCAGAAATCCAACATTGGTGGTGTCATCAAAATTGAGTTGGTGCTGAAGAAGGAATCACACGTTGTGGTAAGTACAGACATTTAAAGGCACCAGCAAGCTGAATGTTTGTTGCTAATGATTTGGATGTATGTATGTGGATCAGCTGTGTATACTGTTCTGTGCTAATAATAAACCTCAGTATGTTTCCAAGTTTTCATATTTATTAGAATTGGTTTTGTGCCACTGCAGCCTTGTGTGATTCTTCTGTTTGTTTGATTCCTTTTAGAGCTATATTGTGTGGTATTAAGAATGCCTGTTGCTGTTGTTTCTTCATGATTTAATAGGCTCTTATGTTGACCACTTTGCAGGTAACTGGTTGTTCATGCGGTCTGCAGGTTTTGTGTGACAAAAGAGGCCTCTGTCAAAAGATATCTATAAAACTCAGCTTTGGTGAAAAAGATGCCTTAAAAGCTTTGATAGAACTACTCACTTATACTTATCAGCAATTGAAGCAAATAATAAAAGGAGTACTTGTGGCACCTTAGAGACTAACAAATTTGTTAGAGCATAAGCTTTCGTGAGCTACAGCTCACTTCATCCGATGAAAGCTTATGCTCTAATAAATTTGTTAGTCTCTAAGGTGCCACAAGTACTCTTTTTCTTTTTGCGAATACAGACTAACACGGCTGCTACTATGAAACCTGAAGCAAATAATGTTGTCTTCCAGATATCTACTGTTCCATGCTGTTTAGTGCTATTGTCGTTATCATCGTTGTCATGATTTATTATGTGTATTGCAGTAGCACCTGTGGACCTCAGTCATAGACCAGGACCCTGTTATGCTTCATGCACATAACAAAAAGACAGCACCTGCCCCAAGGAGCTTACAATGTAACATAAGACAAAAGACAACAGATGGATACAACAGACAGACAGGGAGTACAAGGAAACAGTGGGGGCAATACTGGTCAGCAAGAAAAGCAGCATTCTCGGCACACCAGCTGCTTAACCATTGTCAAATACTCCTGTAGGCATTATGGTGGACTAGAGTGTGAAGGAGAGTAATGACGTTTATGGGGAGCTCTTGCCAAGCATAAGGGGAAGCATGGGAGAAAGTGTGAAGGTACTTATTTGAAAATGTAACAAAAGGGTGATGAAGGCTGGCACTCTTGGCAGAGAGGAGGCAGGAGCTGATATCTCAATAGAGTAGAAGAGAGGATAGGTGGGGCAGGTACTTAGCATGATTTTGGGTACTATAAAAATGACAACAAAGAATAAATCAACCCCCTTTTTGCCATCTGATGACATGAGTAGTTTAGAAGAACATAACATGATCACATAAATGTATGACACATTTAATCAGCAAACTTCTACTCTATATTTCTTCATTTTGGAATGTGACTTATGTGCAAATATTAAGGGGTGTTGCTCAGACACACCATAGGTAAGGCTGAAACACAGTTTCCGTTTTAAAGCTAATTTTTCAATGTGCTCTCAAATCCACATGCATAGAGTTAAATTGGCCTGGAAACTGCCAGTAGATGGACTGGGGGTGAGTTTGTGGTTCAAATGTTCAGTTTATGAAAAGCTTATAAGACATAGGGTCTGCTCTTTTTCCTATGAAAATCAACTTCAAAACACCCAATGAGTTCAGTAGGATAAGATCATGTCTAATATTGGTCTGAGCTCATAGAGTCTTATAACTGATGAAAAAGTAATTTAATCAATCTTTGGTATGTTTCCAGTTTACAAAGTGCACCAATATAAAGTTTACTGAAATGCCAGAAATGAAAAGGTTAGCCAACCTGCTCAGGTCTTCAGATTAGTGAGGCTTTTTATTTAGTTGCAGCAAGATTCATGTGATAACAATGGATTCAGTGAATGGAGATCTGTGAAATATTTAAATGATTTAAAACCATAATATCCCTGAGAGGAAGATAATTAGTTTACTGTTACAAGAGTAGTGCTTATTCAGGATAAGTGAGGATTAATTAAATATTGCAAGTATATTTTTAAATGTGTGTATGTATACTCTTTGCTGCTATGTACACACACTGTCTATTTAAAATGTATTCTTATTTATACTATAGTACTGCTTAGGGACCCCAATCCTGGATCAGGGCCCCTTTGTGCTAGGCCTTGAACAAATATAGTAGAAAAGACAGTCTTTGCTCCAGAAAATTTGCAATCTGGGTTCATGACAAAAAATAACACTCAGATGTAGCGACACATGCATGGCTTTGTATACTTTTTTATATGTAGTGTTTAATCCATAGCAGTGAGAAACTAAAACTCACTAAATCATAGTATTTCTTTAATTGCAACCTACTCTGTTAATTACAATATATACCTAGTACTCCACTATAGACACGCTCACTGGTACACAATTACCATACCACAATTACATGACTGGTAATGTGTTAAGCTTGTTTTAACTCATTAGGGCTGGCTTGTGAATAGGCATATGAATCTACTGGCTGTGGTCCTGATTCAGCCAATGGGACTACTCCCAATCTTAAAGTTATACATATGTTTAAGTGCCTCGCCAAATTGAGGCCTTCAAGGGGAATTAGCCCTTCAGATATGTGGGTTTCTTTCCGGCACAAATTAAGTTTGTTGCCATCCTGCCCTTACATTGACATTTCTTTTACTCCTTTACCTGGCTCAAGGATTTCTCTGTAGCTCTTGTAATTATGGACTCTTCTCCCCTCCCCTCTCCTCCCTTCATCCTCCCTCTTAACCTAACTTAGGGCCTGATGCAATTCTAGTAGAAGCCAGTGGAATAACTCACATTGACTTCAGTGGGAGTTGGTTCAAACCCATATAGTTGTTGCTGTGCATTAAGTATATACTCTCCATATATGTATCTTATAAAATACACAGGCCCTGATTGACTAAGACTGTCTACCCTATGAACCTTACCATGGCACAGCTGTACCGTTGCAGCTGCATTGCTGTAAGGTCTCCTGTACAGCTGCTCCATGCCGGCAGGAGACAGCTCTCCTGTGGGCATAATTAAACTACCCCCAATGAGCAGCAGTAGTTATGTAGGTGGGAGATGCTCTCTTGCCGACATAGCGCTGTCCACACCGGTGCTTTTGTCAGTGAAACTTATGTCAGTCGGGTGTGGGGAAAAAAAACACCCCTCATGATGGACAAAAGTTTAGCTGACATAAGTGCTAGTGTAGACAAAGCCTAAGCCTTTTGACAGGCCAGGTATGTCTACTGGAAGTGGTAAGAGTAAATGAACCACATTCCATAGTGAAGTTTATAACAAACAGTGATTCATTTAAAATGTGATACAGTCCATGATGCAGCATTATAAATTACCTATTTCCTCTCACTTTCCCTTCTGATGAAGTCACAGGAAATATGTCTTTAGTTGTCATTAAAATTCCTTGACTTGATCCCTGCTAACTTTAGTCATGCAAAGTTCCCTTTTGTTCTGAAGTTTTGCCCAAGATTACAGGTTGTGCACTTCACCCTTTACCCAAAGCTTACTGAAGTCAATGGGAGTCTTTCCTTTGACTTCAACTCTGGATTGCCCCTGAGCATTAAATTTCTGACTAGCATCTTTAAGCTCAATAAATGATATTTTGATTGTTGGCAAGAAAGGAAGATGCTAAGAAAAGTACAGTAGTAAGCATTATGCTAGAGTTTGTATCTAATCAGACCCCCAAAACTGAGACCCAGAGAAATTCACCCCTCTGCGTAGGGCCAGCATATGGTGTAAGAACTAAACAGCCTTTGGTAAATTAGTTTTTACAGGAATGGGGGAAACTGAATTGAAGTGGTGCGTGAAAGCAATGCACATTTTATTTTCACATATCCACCGTTATAAATGATGAGGTATGCTTCAGAGGATTCTTGAAGACTTATTAATTTAGTTTGGCTTTTAATGTATAGAATATTTTTATTAACCATCACTTGCAAACCACGTATGGAGAGACATTCTATTAAAAAAATCATGTAAATCAGTGGTTCTCAACTGGGGGGGGGCATATGTACCCCTGGGAGTACACAGAGGTCTTCCGGGGGTACATAAACTCATCTAGTTATTTGTAACTTTACAACAGGCTACATAAAAAGTACTAGTGAAGTCACTACAAACTAAAATTTCATACAGAGAAAATGAGAAAGAAAGCAATTTTTCAGTAATAGTGTGCAATGACACTTGTATTTTTTATGTCTGATTTTGTAAGCAAGTAGTTTTTAAGTGAGGTGAAACTTGGGGGTACGCAAGACAAATCCAACTCTTGAAAGGGGTACAGTAGTCTGGAAAGGTTGAGAACCACTGATGTAAATCACATTATATTGTGGAAAAGATGCATGCTGCTAGGTGTGGCTTAAACAAATGTAAGGATTTACCTGTTTTTGGTTTTTGTTTCCCTACAGTTTAGAAATGATCTACCATATTTGCAACCTGCAGTGCCACAGAAAACATTAGATCAGATCGGATTTTTAGAGGAGAAAACCCAGATTTTTCAATCTAATGTCATAACACTAACTCAAGAGAATCATCATTGGAGATTTTTAGTAAGTCCTCTCTGGTTGTTCTTTTTTTTATTACTTTAGCTGAATGGTGAATTTACACACAAGTGTGATTTTTGCAGTCCAAAGATTCTTTAATTCCAAAGGTTGCAGTGAACTAAACTCAGCCTATTTATTACTTTTGCTATGCTTTTAAATGCTTAGATACTTTGCATTGGTATCAAAGTTTTAAAATAGAGTATTAAAAAACTGTAATACAGTAGTAACATCTGAAAAAAATAATAGAAAGAACCAGATGAACCATATGCATAAAATGGAAGGAGAATTTATCGTTGATAAACAAAGTTGTGATGCATTGTCTTAGGCACAAAGTCATGGGGCCGGAACCTCAGTTGGTGTAGTTCAGTGAAGCTCCAAGCTAAATAGATTTCAGTTGGATTGTCTGGTTATAATTCAGAGCAGAAGTTGGATTCATATATTTGTGTGTGGCATTCTCGCTCTCTACAGATTACAAAATGTGCCATCAGTAGAATATTTTAGAAGAGGTTGTTTTCAGAATGTAGTAGCTCTAGGAAAAGAGAACAGTTGTCAAAGACTTTTTTTGAAAGGTCTGAAGAGTAGTGTCTTGTCATTCCAAGAAGGTCTGGTGGGGTTGGAGATACTCTGAATTCTTCCAGAAGCAGGAAGAGTGACAGGTTTTCAAGTTAGTTTGAAAGCAAATAAATGATTCATTCAACCAATTGCTCTAAAATCAGAATTTGCTGACTTTTTAAAGTTGACTGTTCAGATCTGCAAATGCAGCATTGACATTTGATGTATATAAGTAATAGCTGTGTATCAACTTTTGCTTCTCACTGCACAAGGGGTTATTTCTGCTTGTGCTGTAAAAAGTGGTAAACACATTTTTTGGCTTGGTATTTCAGAGGAGAAATACCATTAAGTAGCAAAATTATATTGCAGCCTAAAACCAAATTGAACTAGTTGACTTATCTTAAATTGTTCAGGATCAGTTTTCAGTAGAGAATGCAGCTGTGCATAGGGAATTGGACTTATCGTGTACGGTGATGGCCTTTTAAAACTTGCCAATTGCCTGAGATAATTAAGGCCCATGGTCCTACAATCGGATGTGAGTGGGTGGACTCTTCCATTGGCATGGATCAGCGTGTAAGTTGGGGGCTTAAATAAGTATTTGCAGTTAAATAACCCCACTTTCAGCTGTATTTATGGTATTTCCTATAGGCATGTGTATAGGGAAACAGAAGTTGGTTTTGAAAATCTGAAGTTAACCTTATATTTTTCAATTTTGCCCAAGATAAGCTTCTGAGGGCCACCACTATAGTATCATGGAGTGCCAGTTGCAATTATGGACCTCTTTTTCTGCCCACCTTTCTAAATCGTGTACCCTTCCTTATCGGCAACAGCTATTATTTTAAATTTAGTTTCTTCTGTTGTGAGTCTGCTGTATATTATCTGATTGGTGCTAAGAAATGCCTTTTAATAAATAAACTGTGAATGCATGTTGTGTTTGTTAGCTTTTACAGTCTCATTGTAAATGCAGGATTGGAAGGTGCATGGATGAGTTTAATATCATTTTTCTGTTTTCTGCCACATGTAAAAGAAATAGTGACCAGTTAGATTCAATAGTGACATATTCTGTAATAAAATCTATGGCTAAGTTTGGATCTGTTTTGTGGTCTTTCCTTTCTCTTGAGGTTGCCTTTATTGTATGATTATAATGAGTTATTTAGAAAAGAGCAAAAACAAGTAATTGATTAATATAAAGGAACAGTGAAACTTTGTTAACTGAGCACCAAAAGGACCTGAAAAAATCTATCATCAAGTGCAGGTTTATCTTTCACTAAAAGCTGAGCCAAATTGTACTCTAAACCTCACAAGACACTTTAAACAACACACTACAAGTTAAAATGTTAGTGAACGGAGATGGCCTTTAGTGCATGTACATATACTGAAAAATGCTGGGATAGGCACCTACTTAAAAGTTACCATAGGTGGGTTACGCCATGATGAAACTATTTAAACTATTTCATAATTCATGTTGACACAAAGGGAAGTTGCAAATGCTCAGTGCCTCTCTAGAGGAATTTAGTGTCTTCCAGGATTGAGTCCATATTCTGATTTGGGCTTGACTTGAACTTGAGTTCTGTCCCTGGGCCTGTCTTTATCTAGCCCAGAGTCTCAAAGGTTTTGTATTCAGATGTACTAGTTTAAGAATGTAGTAGTTTAGGCCAGTTACACTGTCTGTGTTCAAAGTAATCTGAAACCTGGCAGAGCAGCTTCCTGACCCTTAATTTAGATCTATACCTCAGGACTTAATGTCTCAGCTTAATGCCATTTTATCGATATATATTAATTTCAAATGAACTGGGATGTCATTACTCTCCAGTACTAAATCAATTGCACATTTTTAATTGCATTTGCAAAACAAAATTTGAAAACTGCATGTGCTCACTTGATCTCATAAAGTCCTAAACTTTGGCATCAGTCATTTTGAGCTCTCCAGTGATAAAGATAATTTTATTAGTCCTGTGTTAGGTCCTTGTTTTTGGTGTATTGAACAAATTGGTAGGCTGGCAAAGATGGACTGTAGTGATGCTTCTTTGATATCTTATAGTAGTGCATGAGTTATGCTGGCTTTGTGGGTGGGGTGGGGGGGGAGCGTGTGTGTGTGTGTGTGTGTGTGTGTGTGTGTGTGTGTGTGTGTGTCCTGGAAAAGAGAGCCAGGTGTGTAATTTGTTGCTCATATGTCATATTTATTAGTATGCCTGTAGATATGTATCAGAGTAGCAGCCGTGTTAGTCTGTATTCGCAAAAAGAAAAGGAGTACTTGTGGCACCTTAGAGACTAACAAATTTATTAGAGCATAAGCTTTCGTGAGCTACAGCTCACTTCATCGGATGCATTTGGTGGAAAAAACAGAGGAGAGATTTTTATATACACACACACAGAGAACATGAAACAATGGGTTTATCATACACACTGTAAGGAGAGTGATCACTTAAGATAAGCCATCACCAACAGCAGGGGGGGGGGAAAGGAGGAAAACCTTTCATGGTGACAAGCACTATGGATGTAGAAGCCCTCTACACCAACATTCCACACAAAGATGGACTACAAGCCGTCAGGAACAGTATCCCCGATACTGTCACGGCTAACCTGGTGGCAGAACTTTGTGACTTTGTCCTGACCCATAACTATTTCACATTTGGTGACAATGTATACCTTCAAATCAGCGGCACTGCGATGGGTACCCGCATGGCCCCACAGTATGCCAACATTTTTATGGCTGACTTAGAACAACGCTTCCTCAGCTCTCGTCCCCTAATGCCCCTACTCTACTTGCGCTACATTGATGACATCTTCATCATCTGGACCCATGGAAAAGAAGCTCTTGAGGAATTCCACCATGATTTCAACAGTTTCCATCCCACCATCAACCTCAGCCTGGACCAGTCCACACAAGAGATCCACTTCCTGGACACTACGGTGCTAATAAGCGATGGTCACATAAACACCACCCTATATCGGAAACCTACTGACCGCTATTCCTACCTACATGCCTCTAGCTTTCATCCAGATCATACCACTCGATCCATTGTCTACAGCCAAGCGCTACGATATAACCGCATTTGCTCCAACCCCTCAGACAGAGACAAACACCTACAAGATCTCTATCATGCATTCCTACAACTACAATACCCACCTGCTGAAGTGAAGAAACAGATTGACAGAGCCAGAAGAGTACCCAGAAGTCACCTACTACAGGACAGGCCCAACAAAGAAAACAACAGAACGCCACTAGCCATCACCTTCAGCCCCCAACTAAAACCTCTCCAACGCATCATCAAGGATCTACAACCTATCCTGAAGGACGAGCCATCGCTCTCTCAGATCTTGGGAGACAGACCAGTCCTTGCTTACAGACAGCCCCCCAATCTGAAGCAAATACTCACCAGCAACCACACACCACACAACAGAACCACTAACCCAGGAACCTATCCTTGCAACAAAGCCCGTTGCCAACTCTGTCCACGTATCTATTCAGGGGATACCATCATAGGGCCTAATCACATCAGCCACACTATCAGAGGCTCGTTCACCTGCGCATCCACCAATGTGATATATGCCATCATGTGCCAGCAATGCCCCTCTGCCATGTACATTGGCCAAACTGGACAGTCTCTACGTAAAAGAATGAATGGACACAAATCAGACGTCAAGAATTATAACATTCAAAAACCAGTTGGAGAACACTTCAATCTCTCTGGTCACTCGATCACAGACCTAAGAGTGGCTATACTTCAACAAAAAAGCTTCAAAAACAGACTCCAACGAGAGACTGCTGAATTGGAATTAATTTGCAAACTGGATACAATTAACTTAGGCTTGAATAGAGACTGGGAATGGATGAGTCATTACACAAAGTAAAACTATTTCCCCATGGTATTTCTCCCTCCCACCCCACCCCCCACTGTTCCTCTGATATTCTTGTTAACTGCTGGAATTAGCCTACCTGCTTGTCACCATGAAAGGTTTTCCTCCTCCCCCCCCCCCCCCCCCCCCCCCCCCCGCTGTTGGTGATGGCTTATCTTAAGTGATCACTCTCCTTACAGTGTGTATGATAAACCCATTGTTTCATGTTCTCTCTGTGTGTGTGTGTGTGTGTGTGTGTGTATATATAAATCTCTCCTCTGTTTTTTCCACCAAATGCATCCGATGAAGTGAGCTGTAGCTCACGAAAGCTTATGCTCTAATAAATTTGTTAGTCTCTAAGGTGCCACAAGTACTCCTTTTCTTTTTGTAGATATGTAAATGTTTTACCTTCCTTATTTGTCCTTCAGTAAGTAAACTTAAGGCCTTAAAAGGAACAGGATAAATATGCATTGAAGTAATGTACAAGCCTTAGAGAGTCTCTTTGTTGAAAGAGAAACATTGTATACAGGTCACTGTAGACATACTGTCTTTTGAATGAGGCATAATGCAGTTCCTAAGCACTGATTGTTATTAACAATCCAGTAATATTTTTTGGAAGAGTGAAATTTAAGAGAGATTCAACCAGTAATGTCTTACAGGAATTAAATAGGGCTCTATAGAAATTACTTTAATCTCCTTTAGAATTTGTTAATGAATAGTACAAATCTATAGGTTTTTTAATTTTGTGGAAGTCTCTCTCAAATTTTATAGGCTAGACAGATAGATATATATCTACCCTACGAAGTTATTTTCTGTTGAATTTTAAGGAAGCTGCTATGTAGTGATGGTGCGCTAAACAACGTTTGTATTCCACATCATATTTAGCTGCATTTCAATGGTGGTTAGTTAAAATGGTTCCTGTATTTAGTCAAGATTCAGTCCTGCAAATAGAACTGCACAGAGTCCTACTTAAACAAATGGGACACTGTGAAGGGCTAAGGATCCACACATCTAGATCTGTTTGCAGGCTCTGGCCATAGTTTAAGCCCTTTCAGATCCTTTGGGATTGAAAGCTGCTGTTGAATTCTAAGATACTGTGATTTAGTGCTGTGAGTAGCATGTATGTTGGTTAGTTATTTGGTATGCATTTTTTGGTTTCCAGATAATACTCAGCACTTACACAGCTTTTGATCTTCAAAGCACTTGACAATCATTAACTAACTAATTTGAAAGAAAATTCCTAAAAATAAACCCCTCTGTAGATAAGAATAAATTAGACTTTTTTTTAGCCTGGTCGTCTTATTCTCCTGACATTGTACCTCATGGAACAGCAAGTGAAGGCATAACTCTGACACTTTGCTTAAAAGCCTGATTTCTGAAGTTTGAGATTCTAATTTTGTTGGGGAATTTATCCATTTGAAGGGCTGGAGTTTTATTTCATCTGAAGTATTTATGTTTAATATGATGGGAGAAAAGTTTATAAATGTGATGTTTTGAACTATTATTAATGCCTGCTTTACATCTCTATGAAAAGAATAACTATACGGCTGTGAGGTGAACTGAATATTCGTTTTTGATTAAAAATGTTCCTGTTCAGGTGAAAAGTAAAGCCTGTGTTATGTGAGTTTTCTGTTTAATAGAATGCATTTGAGAACATAGATAATTGTTAGTAGAGTTATCATAGCTAACATATGGGGCCAGATTCGGATACCATTGAAATCAATGTCAAAACTCTCATTAATTTCATTTGGTTCAGGAATTGTGCCCAAAGTATGTATTCTTAATGAAGAAGAACCCTGAGTGACTGGATGGCTCATGGGATTGATAATGGGGCATAGTGCTTATTATTTGTGTTACTAGTTCTACTCCAATACAGGTTAGATAGGAGTCGATTTCATAAAGCCCTCCTTCACAGGCAGTGCTAATTGACACCACTGTTTGAAGTCTCAGCCAAGAAACCAAGGGATGAATGTACATGAAGACTGAATGACCCGTTTTACTCTGAAAGATGGTTGGCTTAGGGATGTTTGTGGGGGCGTAAAGAAAACTTAAACAGCTGTTGGCTGGGTGGTAGCAGCCCTATGGATAAACAATGAACTTTAGTCTCCAGGTTTGTCAGTCTGGCCTCTCAGAATGACATCAGCTGCTTGGGGATAACATAGTTTTCACACCCATTCATTTTTTTAATGAACTGAAAAAGCTACATCTGCAATGGTTCATTTAATCATGTGTACCGAAGGTCAGAAAACTATAGCTCAATTCTCCTTCCTGGTGCGTTTTATTTAAACAAATGTTTCATTACAAGAAAAATCCCACAGTATCTTAACAACTAGATGGAATCTATTTCCACAAACATACATCTCCTTCATATTCTATCATTAGCTTGCTCTGTACATAAATATAACTGGGGCTTTCACTAGTTACCTGATAGTTACTAAGCAACAGTATCATTTGCCTCTGGCTACAGCTTCTAGTAAATGACTTGTAGCTCCTTGACTGTAAATTAAAGTGCTTTAAGTTTGGAATTGAGGCTGTTAAAAGGACACTAATGCAGGCATAATACCATTTTCCATCTGTAGCAACAAGGTGTCAGAAGAGCTACTCAAGCAGCATCAGTTTGCCGGGTTATGCTTGTATATCAAAAAATTGTAATTGCTTTTGTCTTTCCCAATCCATAGTGTTCTCTCCAGTACATACTGTTCTTTGTTTTAAGTCTTCCTGTCTCTACGTTAAGGGGAAAACAATATGTATTATGCATTCTAAGCATTTACTTTGTTTTATTTTTTGCAAGGATGGCAATGCTTGATGTTCAGCATGTTAGGCAAAAGCTCAGCTGAAAGAAAAATGTAAACATAATTAAAAAAATATATAAATACTGAGAGTTTGGTGTGCAATTCAGAGATGCTTCTGATTTAGGACGGCCAACTATGGGGCTGAATATTAATGCATTAGCGCAAAGAAAGCAGGCTTCAGAAGTGACATTTAATATTTCATTGTCGATAGACTGCCCTAAAAAGAAACTTAAGAGGAGTTTTCTTCCCCGTTCGCCCTGCAGCACATTATATATATATATATATAATATATATATATATATTCTTTGCAGGAAGCAAACAATAATGTCTATGGATTAGAGCAGCATTTGGCTTTTGATACCTCTGTAATGTAATGACTTGCCATATAGGCATTCACCTTTTTGTCATTTTTGTGCGTCTTTGTGAATAGTGTTTGGGCTTTTTTGACAGCCTTATTTCCCTTGGCAATGCTGTCATTTTATTCTTCGTTTCCACAAATGAATTTACTTGCATAACCTTTCATTTCTGGTGTTGTTGCTCTGGAAATAATTATTCTCTTTGCAAACATGGAAATCTGACTTGACTAGATTAACATAGCACTGGTAGGATAAAGAACTTTCCTATCAACAAGTCCTCAAGAGAAAGTTCTATCAAAAGTAGAACTGTATTTAGTTTAAGGAGAAGGGGGGAAGCAAAGCTTGTTCCCTTCTCCTAAAGTTCAGTGAGCTTGTTACATTCTTGAATGTGACTGAGCAAAGGCTATAAAAGGTATTTAAAACCTCAAGCCATTCAGAAATATCCGGTATAAGGAAAAATAGACTGAGTCATTGTATTGAACTAATTATCTTGAAAGCAGGCTGACCTTTTCTCAATCCCCTAAAACATAGTTATTTCAGTGTTCAGGAGTTTTAAAAAGATAGTTGATCTAGAAACTTTTTCTAATAAAAACATCCTCTTTTTTCCCTTTTATTTCTTTACTGTCATGGATAAGCGGGCATCATATCTTTCTAATGCTGGTCTGGTTAATATATTCCTGATTCCAAAAAAATAATTCAGAGTAATGTGTGATGCTCCATCTGATGTAAACAGAGAGGAAAAAAATCTGTATTAACAGAACCCAATTTTAAAAACTGAGCTGCCTGTGGCCATCGGTAACTACTGATTTCAGCCAAGAATATTACACCCTATAGGATTAATGGCCAAATCCTGCTAGTTTTCTTCATGTGATGCCAATGGGAATGCTCACTTGAATAAAATGAGTAAGATTATGCCCTTATTTGCTATTTTTCTTTAAGATTTGCGGGCCTTCAAGGGTTAGGGGCTATTCACCATGAGTTGTCAGGATCATATCGTGATAAGACCCACACGTGAGGGCAGAACCAAGTGTTGCAGAAACAGCTGACTGTTGTTGTGGCTGAGCTCAGCCACTCCTCTGCTTTTTTTAACTCCAATTGTCTCCTCTTTTCCTTCTCTGCCATTTTGAAACCCACTATAGCTACATGGATGAAAGCACTCCAACTGAGAGGAAAAATGATCTTCTGGACCAGAATATAGGAGTTGAACCCATGTTTCCTGTTTCACCCTGGGCAGGTCACTAATATCTCTGTGCTTCAGTTCCCTATCTGTAACTTTCTCCTACCCTTTGCCTTGTCTCTTTAGATTGTAAGCGCTTTGGGGCAAGGGCTGTCTCATGATGAGCATGAACAGCACCTTGCACACTGGGGCCCTGACCTCAGTCTGGGCTTCTAGGTGCCACAATAAGAGAACTAATAATTCTTCAGAAACAAACAGTCTCTTAATCGACAATTAATAATTGCACAAGAAAAGCTAACTAAATTATTCATGGGACACTTCCCACACTGACATCTGTAATGTCTCATCCACTCCTATTTATCACCTATTTATGAGTCCTGTTGCCATAATAATAGTGATATTTTCCTTGTGTCCTAAGGCAAAAAAATCTGTCCCTAGAATGTCAAATGACCAGTCAATTCATCATTTCTTACCTTCTCTTTCTCTTTGTCTCACACAGAATGCTCCATAAAATAGCTGCTTTATTCTTAATCTCTTTACTTGATTAAATAGGATAAAACATTCTTCCATTTCAGTTTTGTTTAATATGTGTTCTTGTTGGAGATCTTCTGGATTTTTGTGGACAACAATTCAATTTCTGTGTAACTGGTCTTTAAAGATTAGTTTGTGAGGTACATTCTCTGTCCTGCGTGATACATTCATGCCAAACTAGTTACATTTTAGAACTGTGGATTTTTTTTTTAAACTCATAGCTTTAGAAATGTTTGAACAATCCAATTTATCTTTACCTGATAGGCTGTGGGTGGACAAGTGAGGTGAGTCGTGCTCAGCTCAACAAGGATATGATGAGGCATATAAATAATTAGCAACACATTTAAAAAACCTTCTGCTTATATAGGGCAAACCTCTGCATAATCCCCAGATCTTCAGTGGGACTACTTGTTTCAATATGGCAAGCAGGATTTGAATGTCTCTGTGTGTGTCTTTCTGTAACATGATAAATACAGTATGGAATGTAGTCATAAAAGGAAAATACAGTAAGAAATAAGGCCCTCTGTATCAAGAAAGTAATAACCTTTTTAACCTCCATTGTTCCCAACTATAGCAATAAATTCAGCACTGGAGCATTGTTATACACAGCTGCAGTTAACAGTAATATCTGCAGTTTATTCCTACAATTGAAGTACTAGGAAACAAAAATGACAGTGGTATCTTCAAGTGAAGAAAGTCTGACATAAACACTTGAAACAAATTCTATTAGCTATACTCAGTGATGAGCTGCCAAAATCTTAACGGGTTCCCTCCTCACCCCGCGAGGGGATCGTTGCCCACCCTTGCCCCCCTGGACTCCTGCCTCATCCAACCCCCCCCCCGCGTTCCTTGACTCCCCCCCGGACCCTGTCCCCTGACTGCCCCCAGAACTGGGCAGGAGGGTCTTGTGGGCCACCATAGTGGGTGCCCACCCCACCCCAAGAGCCAGAGGGACCTGCTGGGGGGCGAGGTGGGGAGTCCCAGCATTGCTCACCTGGGGCAGCTCCCAGGAAGCAACCGGCAGGTGCCTCTGGCTCCTAGGGGCGGGGGAGTGTAGCTGGGGAGGGACCGCTCCCCCACTGATCACATCAAAAGTGGTGCCTTAGGCACCGACTCCCTGGGTGCTCTGGGGCTGGAGCACCCACGGGGAAAATTTGGTGGGTGCACAGCACCCACCAGCAGCTCCCCACCCCGTGCCCAGCCCCAGCTCACCTCACTTCAGCTCCGCCTCCGCCTGAACACGCTGCCCTGCTCTGCTTCTCCGCCCTCTCCTCCACTTCCTGCGAATCAGCTGTTTGGCGGGAAGCTGGCCAGGGAGGGCTGAGAAGCAGGCGGCAGCTTCCCGCTCAGGGCGAGGGTGGCAGAGGTGAGCTGGGACGAGGAGTGGTTCCCTTGCGCGCGCCCCCTCCCCCCGGTTCCCTCCTCGCGCCCCCCCCAGCTCACCTCCATCTCCCTGGGCCTGAGCGGGAAGCCGCAGCCTGCTTCTGAGCCTGCCCCCGCTTCCCGCACAAACAGCTGATTCGCGGGAAGCCTGGGGGGTGGGGGGGCGGAGAATCAGGGCGGGGCGGCACGGCACGTTCAGGGGAGAAGGTGGAGGCGGAGCAGAGGTGAGCTGGGGTCGGGGGTGGGGCGGGGAGCTGCCAATGGGTGCTCTGCACCCACCAAATTTTCTCCTTGGGTGCTCCATAGCTGGAGCACCCATGGAGTTGGCACCTAAGTCGCCACTTTTGGCAAGTTAAATTTAGAAGCCCTTTTAAAACTGGTTGTCCCTCGTGGAACAACCGGTTCTAAAAGGGCTTTCTAAATTTAACAACCGGTTCTAGCAAACCGGTGCGAACCGGCTCCAGTTCACTACTGGCTATACTGTTTTAACTGACAGAAAAATAAACACAATTGTAGACAAAGGCTAAGGTTTTTCAAAGAGTCTGAGTGACTAATTTCAATGGAACTTGGGCTTCTAACTCCCTTAAGTGCCTTTAAAAATCCCATCCTAATATTCTTATAATTTTTGACGTATTTTAATTCATTCACCATAAGAAAACAATTAACTGTTAATTGGGACTAGGTTGAACGATTGCATCTTTTCTAAGAATGCTCCATGGGGTATATGTGGTAAAAATTCTCTTGACCCATTTTTGATGTTTTAAACCTCTTCTCCTTCCTCCTACCGCTCCTTCCTCCAAATGTCCTTTTTGTTGCCATTTTCTCTCGCCTTCTTTTGAGTACATGTAGCTCTCTGGTGGCTATTTCCAGCTTGGATCCTTACTTCCTTTTCCTCTCCTCCCTTTACCAGGGGAATCTGTGACTGTCTTCCCTTCTGATTCTGGTAACCCAGCATGGCCACAGTGGGACATCTCAGTAGGTCTGATGTTCTTTTCTGGACCTAAGCTAGCTTCACACCTTGCATTCTCCAGGGTTTTCCCGGGTCAGAAATGCGCCCTGTATTCTGGTCCCTGACTCAAGGAAGCCTCAGATCATGTGAGCATTGAAAAAATCAAGTCAAGACACAAGAAAGACTTTCAGACCCATTAAGATCTAACAGTGCTTATTTCTGGGGGAATTCTGCACCAAAATATTAAAAATTCTGCACAAAAAATTTTAAAATTCTGCATATTTTATTTGTCAAAATAACACAATATAATCACAGCAGTTTCAATTATTTTGGTAATTTATTTCAAAATACCTGTCAGCAAGTGTGTCTGTAACAATACAGACGACAAAAAAGATTCAGGAAATGTTTTTTTACAAATAGATTCCTTACTTGGCATAGTAATGCAGAACTCTGAGTAATAATTCATTTAAACTAAAATACAGAACTGTATTTCCCGCACCCTCCAGAAGCAGTGTAAAGGCGTGGGGGAATCAGGGGAAATGGAGGAGTTGAGGGAGAGGGAAGTAATTGCTGGGAAGGAGCCTGAGTATGAACTTGAAGGGTTGTTGGGTGGGAAATGTATGAAACAAGTTTTTTTCAGGGGGGAGGGGGCAATCCTGTGTAAGACCAGGGAAAGTATTGTATTTTACAAGCTGCAAGCCACCTTGTAATGGCTATTCAGAAGTGCACTTACACACATACTTAAGTCCCACAGACTTCAATAAGATGTAAACACATGTTAAAGTTAAACATGTGCTTAAATATTTTGAGTTGGGGCCTAAATATTGAAATGGGTTCTGAATTCTTTAGTAAATGTTCCACTGTATTTACCAAAATTCTGGCCAGATCACTGTGACTTGATTTTTTTGCACATAATCATTGATTAGAATTAAGTAGTAGAATTGGATAGAATTCAAGCCTAGTCTTGCAACTTGTCATTGGAAAGAATTAGCTAATATTTTTTTCATAAATCTTTGTGAATAATACTTGCAGTTTCATTCAGGCTCATTTTGCAGTTGGAAAGTTTCACCGTTCAGGTTTTTTTTGGTGTGAATCCACGTGAAAATGGATTTGCCTTTTAAACGAAATATCAAACTTTCAAAAGTAATGAGGATTTTACTTGAAAATAGGAACATGGGAACAGCCATGTTGGATCACAACTGATGTCCATCTACTCCAGTATCCAGTCTTTGACATTGACCAGTTCAAAATGCTTTAGGGAAATAAATTTGGTATTAGGCCATTATTGGATTTCCAGTTTCCAGGGAAAGTTTCAAACCGTTAGAAGTTGGCTTATGCCCTGAAGCTTGAATTTTTCATCTCTCTTCTAAAGTACTTGCTTATTTGTGTTTATTATTCTAATTCTGAATAATCTTGTTATCCATATAAAATGTCTTATCTTTTTTTGAATCTTGTTGTGCGCTTGGACTCAATTATATATCCTGTAGCAATAAATGTCACAGTCCAGCTGTACATTGTGTGAAATAGCGTTTCCTTTTATCAGTTTTAAATTTGCCATTCTTTAATTTCATTATATGTCTCTTTCTTCTTGTAACAGGATAAATTTTTCAGATTTTGGATTGGCCCGCCTTCACAAAATCCAACCAAAACTGGAAAACCTCAAATTTTGAGGGTTTTTTTTAAAGTCATTAAGAATTTCACACAGCCCTAGAACTAAATTACAATAACACTCTTCCTTTAGAGACAAACATCAAAAGATGCTGTTCAGATGCTTACCCGAGTGGCTTAGATGTGAAATACTTAGAACTCTCAAGAGAGCGGTTGTCTTTGTGAATTTCTTTCAGTCCTATCAGAACCTAGAAATACAGGAGTCTGCAAGAAAAATAAAACAATGAGAGGGGTGTGGATAGAATAGCTATCTATTTTTTTTTCTGAAACTGGAGAAAGGTTTGGTTCAGGACCTTTTTGTGTGTGTGTGTGTGTGTGTGTGTGTGTGTGTGTGTGTGTGTGTGAAACGTCAACTGTATTCTCTACCCTTTTGCCTATTAAAAGCTAGAACTTCAGCCTTCATCCATCGGTGAGGAAACCATGCAAATGCAGTGGGACCAGTTTGGAGGCTTTTAGATTCCTGAAAATATGATGCAAATACTTCCAGGATATATATTTTGTAGGGCGATAACTGGAAAATGAAGGTAGAGTCTATTATTGTTATAAATGTACTGTACAAAGTTTCTGCTCTCTGAATTTTCCATGCTGAATCTACCATTTGCATCTTGATGTCCTTAACAGAGTGTTAGGTTAAGCAATGTCAAGGCTGTACCAACAGTTGTTACGAGAAGATTTGCTTTTTAATGTAAAACCTTTTATTCCTAATTGATCTATTCCGGTAATTAAGGTTGTGGCCCACCCTAAAGGAGTTTCCATAGAAAGCCGCAGTTCGCTAACTTCCCCTTAAAAGGACACAGATACAGCCCTCTGATCAAGAATAGGCAAACAAGCAGTAAATTCTTCGAAAATAATATTTATTTAGAAGTGAGTGAGTACAGTAAAAGAGTAGAGATAATAGAGTTATAATTAAAAAGGAATGAAGTGACACAGCAAATAAAGACGCAACGATATAATTACAGTTTCAATTAACTCTATAGCATATAACAATAATATAATCATTCTATTAATATCTATACCTTATAACAATATAGCAATTAAACATATAACAATATATTAATTAACATTCAATATTAAACACTTAAAACCAAACATCCAGTAAGTGCTGGCCTGGCAGTGACTAAATGGATAGGGAAATCTCACGCAGACCACAAGCATCCAGCTTTATTTACACTTGAAACCCATAGGCTCCAGGATGATAAAACAGAGGAAGATTTTGGCTTACAAAGGCCTTCTGAAAATCCCTCTGATTTGTCACTGGAACGGTCCTTCTGCTCTGTCATGATGCCGGCGGGCGATGGTCAGCTAGTCGCTGAGCGTGCGCTAGTGGCTGCGGTGTTGTTCTGCTGCCTTTCCCTGAGGTAAAGTGGCTCCTCGGGCAGGAGAGACAGAAGCCCGCTGGGCAATTGCTTCCGTGGCTGCTGAGAAGGCCTGTTGCTGGCTGGGTGGCATGAGTGGCCATTGCCAAGGGCAACCCCGGATCCCTGGGTGGGCGGCTGCTGCTGCTGCGGTAGCTGCTTTTCAAGCAGCCTCTCCTTTGCTGGGTTCTGCTGCTGCTGTTGGTCCGTAAGCCTTCTTCCTTGCAAGTGTCTGGCAGAGCTCCTCTCTTTAGCCAGTCCTTGCTCCCTACAAGGTGTGAGCCTGCCGGCTGTCGCCTTTATATATGATTTGCCGCTCGTTAGCTATAATTTATAATCATAATCCAGCCAATCAGCTTTCAGGGATTTGCATATGCTAATTCATGCCACGTGTGCTACCATGTGACACTCAAACTCAGCCAATCAGCTTTCAGATATTGACGTATGTTAATTATATGCTAATTAGTCACGTGTACTGGTAGCACCTCCTCCTCTAGGCCTATGGGCTCAATGTATTCCTGTAGACTTTTTCAGCTGACCTTTTGAATGAACCCTACCTACTTCCTGTCTGGAAATCCCATTTGATTCTATGGGCGACAGCGTATTCCTGTGGGGTTTTGCCGAGTCTTTGTCCATAGGAAGTGATGCAATACCTTGCCTTGATTGCATCATCCCCATTCATTTCTGTGGTCTCTCATGTATTCCTATGGAATTTCCCACTACATTACATAACCCTGTAGCCGCCATTACTGTATTTTCTAATTGAAACGGTTCTTAATTTTTATTTAATTAAACTAATTAAAGCTTTATTCTTAAAACTAATTACTGTTCTAAGCATGTCACAGGGTCCTGACACTACCACCACTCATTTTATATCCAATTAAGAGATTTACAATTTCTCCGAATTTAAACTCCTTCCCGAGGTTTTTCTGCAAACCTTCAATTTAAAGTGTTCTATGTTCCAAGGCATTTCAGGCAACTGGGGCAAAATGTCTCGCCACACAGTTGATGAGTAAATGTGAATTCTTCTGGCTCTTTTCTGTTCTGTTTGTGGGTTGGACTAGATGACCTTCTGGGGTCCCTTCCAACCCTGTTATTCTATGATTCTATGATGCATAAACTACCTTCCATTTTGTTACTGCATTTACGATGCAAACAGGGAAGTAAAAAAACATGACTCACTTAGGATAGATCATTTTAAAGACTGCAGACTAAGAATGTGGTGTTTTTCATCCATGTAAAGAAGCGCATGGTACGATGAACAAAGAATAGTGAATAACTAAGCAAAATAGTGGCATTGAATATTTTGGAGTAGTACATTTGTTACGAAAATGATGCATCAGAAATCCAGTGAGATATTCAAATGTTGAGGAAATGGCAGTTAGTCAGAACTCATTTGAGTGAATGTGAGTCTGCAGACTTAAGTCTCAGTATATTAAATATAAACCTAATTAGTCTCTCCTTAATTAAGGATCAGGCATATGCAGCAATTCACGAATATCTTTGTCCTTTTAGGATTAAGTTTGTTACTTAATGAGAATTTTCTGGGTGTCTGAATCCATGGTGCAGTACTCTGGACATGCTTATTAGAGGATTTACTCTCGATTTATATATAGAACTTGAACTTGACCATAAAATACTTGCCACAGCAGAGGCTCATTAGAAGGGATAAGCTGTGTTTACTTACAGACTAAAGGGTTTTTCTCCCCTTCTTTGTGGATAGTATACATGTGTTTTTCTTTAGGACATTCTCTAGTATTTTCATACGCACTTCATACAAGTGATTACTTATAAAATGCAGTACCGCAGCACTGCTTTTACTATTTAAATAATCAGAGTGTTCTTTAGATACTGTAGATTTTGAAGGTATCATTTTTGTTAAGAACTGGCCAAAATCAACTCAAAAAGGGTTATGAAGGATTGATTACTGAGCGAGGAGAAATGGGAGTGGCTAGATTTGTGTAAAGCGTTAGCTCTGTTTCCTTCACCTGTAAGACTCTTCCATGGTGTTTGTTCCATCTCTTGTATGGGCTCCTCAGTGTAGATAATAGTAGCCTACTGTTGCTATTTCACTCGTTGTTATAAGTGCTCTAATCAACCAGCGCAATTCATCTGCTTTTCCCTCTGTTGCTCAGTAATATAAAAATAATAAATTATTTGCATAGTGCTTTCTCTCTGAAAAGGGTTAAATGACTTATTCAAAGGCTACTAAGAGGTGTGTGACAGATCTAGCATTAATTAGAATCCTGGCCCCTAACCGGGTGCCTCTAACCTAAAGACCATCTTTAAAGCCCTGCAAATCCATGGGTATCCACTTTATATCCACGATATCCATGGACCATTTCTGCAGATAGTAGCGTGGATGCGGATACTAATTTTGTATCTGCACAGGGCTCTGACGGTAAGAGCTGGGTGGGCAGCTGTGAGAACTGCAGCATGGATCTTCCACCTGCCCTGAGCAAGGGGTCTGGGGCGGGCAGGGATACTGGGCTGGGGGACTGCCTGGGCCCTTCACCCAGGGCAGGTGGAGGGTCTGCTGCAGCTCCCCACAGCTGCCTGCCCAGCTCTTACTGTGCCTGGGTTGTGGCTCCGAGCCTCCCTCCCCGCCCCCCACCACCACCACCTGAGCCAGGTCAAGGAGAGCCATGCTGGCAGCTGTGGGGAGCCTGGGTCCCTCCACCTGCTCTGGGCAGAGGGGCTGGGGTCACTGGGCAGGGGGGTGAGGGGACAGCGACACAGGGCTGGGGGCAGCTCAGGCCCCCTGTCGAGGGCAGATGGAGGGTCCACTGCGGCTCCACGCAGCTGCCAGCTTGGCTCTCCCAGACCCAGTTCTGGACAGGGAGGGGCGGCTTGGAGCCGCAGCCCGGCCATGGTAAGAGCTGAGCAGGCAGCTGTGCAGAGCCATGGTGGACCCTGCATCTGCCCTGGTCAGGGGGCCCGAGCAGCCATGAGCAGCTCCAAAGGTCTCCCCCCGGCCAGGCCAGCGTGGAGCCCAGCCGGGGAGCCATGGGGAGCTGCGGTGTATCCTCCACCTGCCTGCGGTGCAGAGGGAGAGGGAGGCGAGAGCAGCCCCTGACCGTGTCCCTGTCCCCAGGCTCCCCGCCTGGCCAAGGGCAGGTGAAGGGTCTGTGACTCTGCGCTGGCTCCCCACAGTTGCCCATGAGGCTCTCCCCCTGGCTGGCAAGGGGGATGTCTCAGAGCCTCAGCCTGGCCCCTGGTGTAGAGCCCTGCAAATCTGCAGATATCTGCCGATGAGGATATCTGCAGATAATTTTTGTGGATTGCAGATCAGATGCGGATACACATTTGTTTGTCTGCGCAGGGCTCTAACCATCTTTCCTCTTAATGAGGAAGGGAAAAAATGAAATGTCAGCACCATCATTGGTTGAAGACTTGAAATTCATGGCTTCATTGGATGCTTTATGCAATTGTAGGAGGACTATGACATAGATGAATCAAGAGGAAAAATGCATTTTCTGTGGTAAGTTACCCTTAACTTAACAGAGTAAAAGATTGACACCGTTGTGTTCAAGTTTTTCAGATAATCTCTGAAAGCATCATCTGGTATATTGGTACAATGTTTTCTCTGGTGTAAAAAGAAAAGGAGTACTTGTGGCACCTTAGAGACTAACAAATTTATTAGAGCATAAGCTTTCGTGAGCTACAGCTCACTTCATCGGATGCATTCTCTGGTGTAGTGTAACACTCCAGAATGAAAACACACTTTGCAAGGCTTGTGTTCTGATTAGGGGCTCTTCCATTTTAAGACTAGCGCTGGGAAGGAGAGATTTTGAATGAAAAATTAAGTCCCCAGCCAAGAAACTAGAAGCATGTCACTATGCCTGTAGCATTGTGTTAAGATGTTCCATAGATTTGGGTGATGGGCTGAATGCAAGACATCACTAGGATGACTGATGAGACACAAAAGGGAAAAGGAAGTAGCATAGGTAAGCAGAGTCTTGGGCAGTAGGATGTTGCAGCACTGTTCGGAGCTTTCCCTGGGACATTTTGACAAGTGATGTTGAACTTGCAAGAGCTTTGGAGAGTTCAGATTAGCTAAGCACCCAACTGTTGGGTGCTCATACAAATTTATCAGCACCGTTAGAGCCTTTTTTCAGAGTAGCAGCCGTGTTAGTCTGTATTCGCAAAAAGAAAAGGAGTACTTGTAGCACCTTAGAGACTAACAAATTTATTAGAGCATAAGCTTTCGTGAGCTACAGCTCACTTCATCGGATGCATTTGGTGGAAAAACAGAGGAGAGATTTATATACACACACACACAGAGAACATGAAACAATGGGTTTATCATACACACTGTAAGGAGAGTGATCACTTAAGATAAGCCATCACCAACAGCAGGGGGGGGGAAGGAGGAAAACCTTTCATGGTGACAAGCAGGTAGGCTAATTCCAGCAGTTAACAAGAATATCAGAGGAACAGTGGGGGGTGGGGTGGGAGGGAGAAATACCATGGGGAAATAGTTTTACTTTGTGTAATGACTCATCCATTCCCAGTCTCTATTCAAGCCTAAGTTAATTGTATCCAGTTTGCAAATTAATTCCAATTCAGCAGTCTCTCGTTGGAGTCTGTTTTTGAAGCTTTTTTGTTGAAGTATAGCCACTCTTAGGTCTGTGATCGAGTGACCAGAGAGATTGAAGTGTTCTCCAACTGGTTTTTGAATGTTATAATTCTTGATGTCTGATTTGTGTCCATTCATTCTTTTACGTAGAGACTGTCCAGTTTGGCCAATGTACATGGCAGAGGGGCATTGCTGGCACATGATGGCATATATCACATTGGTAGATGCGCAGGTGAACGAGCCTCTGATAGTGTGGCTGATGTGATTAGGCCCTATGATGGTATCCCCTGAATAGATATGTGGACAGAGTTGGCAACGGGCTTTGTTGCAAGGATAGGTTCCTGGGTTAGTGGTTCTGTTGTGTGGTGTGTGGTTGCTGGTGAGTATTTGCTTCAGATTGGGGGGCTGTCTGTAAGCAAGGACTGGTCTGTCTCCCAAGATCTGAGAGAGCGATGGCTCGTCCTTCAGGATAGGTTGTAGATCCTTGATGATGCGTTGGAGAGGTTTTAGTTGGGGGCTGAAGGTGATGGCTAGTGGCGTTCTGTTGTTTTCTTTGTTGGGCCTGTCCTGTAGTAGGTGACTTCTGGGTACTCTTCTGGCTCTGTCAATCTGTTTCTTCACTTCAGCAGGTGGGTATTGTAGTTGTAGGAATGCATGATAGAGATCTTGTAGGTGTTTGTCTCTGTCTGAGGGGTTGGAGCAAATGCGGTTATATCGTAGCGCTTGGCTGTAGACAATGGATCGAGTGGTATGATCTGGATGAAAGCTAGAGGCATGTAGGTAGGAATAGCGGTCAGTAGGTTTCCGATATAGGGTGGTGTTTATGTGACCATCGCTTATTAGCACCGTAGTGTCCAGGAAGTGGATCTCTTGTGTGGACTGGTCCAGGCTGAGGTTGATGGTGGGATGGAAACTGTTGAAATCATGGTGGAATTCCTCAAGAGCTTCTTTTCCATGGGTCCAGATGATGAAGATGTCATCAATGTAGCGCAAGTAGAGTAGGGGCATTAGGGGATGAGAGCTGAGGAAGCGTTGTTCTAAGTCAGCCATAAAAATGTTGGCATACTGTGGGGCCATGCGGGTACCCATCGCAGTGCCGCTGATTTGAAGGTATACATTGTCACCAAATGTGAAATAGTTATGGGTCAGGACAAAGTCACAAAGTTCTGCCACCAGGTTAGCCGTGACAGTATCGGGGATACTGTTCCTGACGGCTTGTAGTCCATCTTTGTGTGGAATGTTGGTGTAGAGGGCTTCTACATCCATAGTGGCTAGGATGGTGTTTTTAGGAAGATCACCAATGGACTGTAGTTTCCTCAGGAAATCGGTGGTGTCTCGAAGATAGCTGGGAGTGCTGGTAACGAAGGGCCTGAGGAGGGAGTCTACATAGCCAGACAATCCTGCTGTCAGGGTGCCAATGCCTGAGATGATGGGGCGTCCAGGATTTCCAGGTTTATGGATCTTGGGTAGCAGATAGAATACCCCAGGTCGGGGCTCCAGGGGTGTGTCTGTGCGGATTTGTTCTTGTGCTTTTTCAGGGAGTTTCTTGAGCAAATGCTGTAGTTTCTTTTGGTAACTCTCAGTGGGATCAGGGGGTAATGGCTTGTAGAAAGTGGTGTTGGAGAGCTGCCTAGTAGCCTCTTGTTCATACTCCGACCTATTCATGATGACGACAGCACCTCCTTTGTCAGCCTTTTTGATTATGATGTCAGAGTTGTTTCTGAGGCTGTGGATGGCACTGTGTTCTGCATGGCTGAGGTTATGGGGTAAGCGATGCTGCTTTTCCACAATTTCAGCTCGTGCATGTCGGCGGAAGCAGTCTATGTAGAAATCCAGGCTGCTGTTTCGACCTTCAGGAGGAATCCACCCAGAATCCTTCTTTTTGTAGTGTTGGCAGGAAGGTCTCTGTGGGTTAATATGTTGGTCAGAGGTGTGTTGGAAATATTCCTTGAGTCTGAGACGTCGAAAATAGGATTCTAGGTCACCACAGAACTGTATCATGTTCGTGGGGGTGGAGGGGCAAAAGGAGAGGCCCCGAGATAGGACAGATTCTTCCGCTGGGCTAAGAGTATAGTTGGATAGATTAACAATATTGCTGGGTGGGTTACGGGAACCATTGTTGTGGCCCCTTGTGGCATATAGTAGTTTAGATAGCTTAGTGTCCTTTTTCTTTTGTAGAGAATCAAAGTGTGTTTTGTAAATGGCTTGTCTAGTTTTTGTAAAGTCCAGCCACGAGGAAGTTTTCTGTTAGAGCCTTTGACATCTTCAAAAGCGGGACCTGAAAACTCACAAGAACAAGTTTCTTACGAGATTTCCAGTACAGTACTCCTGCTTCCTGTCTTGGGAAGACAGGTTTTCATTGCTTTCAGTGCCAGCTGCTACCAGAAAGCACAGATTACCTGCGGGTTTCTTTTATTTCAAAGATACCAAGCTCTTTTATACCTCAAAGTTCTGTTGAGTTTGAAAAAAGATTCAGTTCAGTATTAATTTCATCCTAGAGGACTGATCCTTCCATCCCTAATCTCTTCTTTGCATCGTCAGCTGTGTTCATTGCCTCAGAACTCTGACTTTAATCCTACCACTCATAGTGGAGAAAACTCTGAATGGAAGTTGAAAGTGCTCTCTCTCGTGTTGCACCTAACATTTTTAGATGTTTGCCTTTTCTGTGAAACCACTGTCTCTTCTGTGTTCCTAGGATGGTTTGAAAAGAAGCCTGGAGATGATGATGTCACCTGCTAGCCTGTATATACCTATTAATTTGAAAGTATATGCCTTTGAATGTAGGTTCTATGTAATGTCTTTACTTAAGAGATAAAAGGAAATAAACAAAATAATATATGTATTGAATTTTATTTATACCAATTCAAAACTATATAGCTTTGTAACATGTGAAGGGGAGCTTGCTGGAGGTGACTGCTAATTTTATGTTTGGGGGGAGAGAGATTTTGGATTTGCTGGAAGATAATTAAATTATGAATCTCTGAAACCTATCTTAAAATGCTGTAGGCTCTGAGGCAGAATTATTCTCCAGAGCGCTGCACCAATTTCATAGCAAATTTGATTAAGTAATCAAACTGCAGGCCATTGCTGACGATAAACTAATTCTTAATATTAGTACCCAACCTGATGTACATTAGGATATTTTTGCCAGGAGGCCAGTGGCCTGCGAAAGAGTGGAAAATGGATAACTAAATATGTTTTTGTCTATTCTGCTGCTTGCAGGAGCACACAGAAAACTGAGTGCCATTAATTAATACCTGACATTTGGTTTGATTTAATATGTCCACCTCCTGTTGTACTCTTAAATGTAAACTGAGGCTACAGAGTAAGGAGTGGATGAGAGGCAGTCGAAGCTGACAAAATATATTGGTAAAAGTGTGTTTTCCCCATTCTCCTCCCAAAGAAAATGTTGCCAGGCTTAGAAACAGTGGGAATAATTTAATATGAGGTTAATGGGGAAACTAATGGTAGGAGAAAAATGATGGTCAGCAAGAAGAATCTAGGAAGCATATGATAGGAGAGCAATGGAAAGAAGAAAAATGTTTTCAATGTGTTTTTATTCTTCTCTCTAATAATGTAATTCCTTCTCGGCCCACCTTTATTACTACAGCTGCTGTGCAGTGTATTTGGTAGTTTGGTCAGCTATGATGTACATACAGATTAGGCATATCTGTCACGCACTAGTCTGTATTTGATAGATTTGAGGGTTGTGTGCGGGTGTTGTCCAAAAGAAATATCAGAAGTGCACTGGGTCTTGTGTGCTAGCACAAGAGCAAAACTATTCTCCTCCGCTGTCCCAGACTCTCAGATTCTGTAAGGTTCTCACAGCCTTTCCTGTGCAGTTCCTCTCTTTCTAACTAGTGGTAGGGAAAACCTCAAAAGTCTGGAGACATGTTTCAGTTCCTGAAGTCATCCTGAACTTCGGGTGCTTATCTGAACCTCCTTTTTATCAAGTCTGTTGCAAAAGTCTCCCCCTCATCAACCAACCTTCCCCTGGATCAGTCCAGTTTCTTGTGCCCCAACAGTAAACAGGTTGCCTCTAACACAAAACTCTCCAAACATACAAGATTTCCTGCTCCAGGGCCTCTTCTCAGTTATATACTGAGCATTCTGGGGAGTTCCATCAGAGGAGCAAGGTGCTGTTTGGGACACACACAACAGCAGCTGACATACCAAGTACTATGAGAGGGGACAAAAACGTGACAAGCCCCATCTTGAAAGGGGATAGTGTGGGGACCAAGAGTGGGAAGATGATGAAAGGGTAGGAATTGGGGGCTTGAAGGCAGGGGCAAGATTGGATGGAGGGATCTATCCAAACCTGAATAAAATTTAGGGATGGTGAAATTGAGTTTGGGGGATTGTTGAAATACCAGCACTTACTGGTATTTTTCCTATAGCTGTTTAATCCCTTTCTTGTTGTATAACAGCAGCTATGGGACTACTTAAATTCTTGTTTATTGTATAGCCAACTTTAGGGTTTTTTTTTTTTTTTTTTTTAAATATTCTAGACATGTGCAGTAAGTCCATGGTGATGTTCCAACAGTATCACAGGCTTTCTCACATTGGGATTTAGTATTCAGGTATTGTTTTCCTGGACATTTGCCTGGTGGCACTAGGCTTAGCAGCCAAGGAGCTATTAGTAACATTCTGGCTCATTAATTGTACTTTGGTTAACGTTCCAGATACTGCAGAGTTTTTGAGTGTGGGTGTTCAGGAGTTCTGGCAATGAGTGTGGCTGTTTGCTTCAGATAAAGTTCTCAGCCCATCTGGGGTGGGAGAAGTCTGATGGCAACAACATTTGTGTAATTTCAGCATCCTTGCAAAAATCCTGAGGAAAACAGCTATAACAATATCTAGATTAAAATCAGGAGATGCACCATGCTACGGCCCTGCTATCAGGAGAGTGCTTCTGCAAATGTCCTGAATAGGAATGCTTCTCGGAATCAAGGCCCATATAGAATGGAAAAGGATTAGGATATTGTGAAGAACGTGGGGTGAGTTGTAATAATTGTATGAATATGCAGCCTACCTACTAAGAGAGTGCACAGCTATTGGTTATTGCAATGTCTGAATATATTGGTTCATTTTAATAGTGGGCTACTGGGAAACAAACAGGAAGGCAGTACAATCCCCATTATGCCTTTGAATTCTGTCGTAGCCGCACCATTCTGTTAAATGACCGAATTCCTGGAACTATCGGATATAACAGGAGAAACATTTGGGCCGTGTGGAACGGAGGGAGACCATTGCTATTGCGTTTGGAGGCACCAGTAATTTTTTGATAAGCCCATTGTGTGAACCTTTTGAACTTTTGCCTCTTTTCTACCTGCTCTCCAACGTGATCATGTTATTTCAGTACTTCCATATCCATACCATGGGATACTGAAGTTTGAAAGGGTTAGATTTTTATCAGTAAATGTCAGAAAACTTTGATGTCACCACACATACTATTTCCATCGACAGAGAGGCAAAGTAAGAAACATGCTGCTTGAGAATTAGTTTGATTTAAGGATATTTACTTTGTATATCCTCACATGTGAAGCTGACAGTTTAGTGCTTTAACCTTTTTAAAGCTTAAACTTTTTGAATCTCAGTGTTTACTGTCATTACATAATTGTCTGACTTTGTCTCCCCTATTTCACACAACTGTGAAAAGGTAAATTGATAAAAATTGAAAAAATGCTTAAAATGCATAATTTTTCAAAGTCTAAAACGTGCTTAAAATAAACATCAGTATTATCCATCAAAATTATTAAACAAATTAATTGAATTTTGCCAAGTCTAAGAATATTGTATGTGTTTAAAACACAGGGTCTGAGATTTGCTTCTTTGCTTTCTCCAAAGTTATTAAACATTTAAATGTATCTCCAGCCAAGGCACTTTGTCATTTTGAGAGGAATTGTAAATGTTAATAATTAAAGGCAATTTAAAAAGTGTGTCAAAAGTTCTGTAATTTTTATAGACCGGTTAACTGAAGAATGGTTGCCACTTAGACCGTCTTTTGGCACACAAGAAAGTTGTTATAAGTAAAGCTTTCTGCAAGCCTAGAGGATCTGCAGGTAATTCCATTTCCACATGTCAGTTAAGAGTCCAACTTAATGATTGGAGTGAATTTTGGAGGCCAGATAAAGTTACAAAGCAGCTGCTGCTCAAAAAGTCAGACCTCGTGAGAGACTGAATTGGAAGTTTCTTAAATCGTTGTCTCCCACTGATGTGATGGATGGGCAAAGGGGATACTGTTGCTTCTTAAATAATAATAATGATATAAACCGATACTGTAAATAAAATGTCTTTTCCTATGTTACTAAAAACAGGGTTTGTTTATTAAAACAGAATTCTAAAAATCATATTTATTTCTTAGATAAGTTATTAGAATACAAATAACACATTTTGCTCTAGGTTTGTAGAGCGCCTAGTAGAACAGAGTCCTGGTCCATGACTGGCTACTAAACACTACCACAATACAATAATTATTCATATTTCTGCTGATTTATAGTATGCTCTGTTTACTCTTGTGCTTTTCTATGCTTGGACAATCTAGGTGAGAACTCTAACCATTGGGCTATAGGCTTTTCTGGGATATATATCTTTCCGTCACCCCCATTGGAACTGTTCTGCTTTGTATAAATGCAGAACAAAAACTCAAAAGTTGTTGCGAAATGAGGTTTTTTTTCTTCTGGACAGCTCTACTCATATCCCCTGTGGATTGAGGAGAGAGGGGAACGTGCAACACTCACCTAATAGTAAAGGTAAACCTCCTTTTTGATTTTTTGAGCCAACTTTTAGACTGTTTAGGCCAAAGTCCATTTTGAAAAAAGTCAGGAGGAGCTTCTGGTGCTTAGCACCACTGGAAAATAAAACCCAAGGTCTCCAAAGTTGGACAAAAAAATGGAGACACCCAAAATTAAAGGCTACTTTTGAAAATTTGATTCACTGAGTCTGAATGTACAGAACTCTGAAGGACAAGATAATTAAAAGTAATAATTTTAAAGTGCCTGCAAAAATGTACTGAATTAGCTCTACTGTACATAAATATGTCATGACTTTAAATTCCAATAACCTGGAGCTTTAGAGAGAAGTGCTTTGTTGTCCCAGTAGAAAGCTGCCAATTTCCATTTTTAATAAATACTGTCCCTGCTTTAAACAACAATAAAAATAATTTAAAAAAATCTACAGCCTGCTGTTGGTGGTTAAATTCGTGTGAGGGTCAACACAATTTTTCAGAGTTGCAGACACAACCCAATCGTTAAGAGCACGAGACACTGAGTCAATACTTCTGCAAAGCACCTATAACTTAACCTTGGATGAGTGTCTTTGCACCTATGCAGCACAGAGTGGTGTTAGGCTTAATCATGTAATGTCTCTGAACTGCATTTAGATCACTGTGTGAAAAGTACTGTATAAAATGCAAATATTGAAACATTATATTGTGTGTGTGTTTTAGCCATTGTCCATTATTTCATTGTCTATTTTGGCAACATTGTCTGTTATAGTGAATCTGGGGCTGAGAAGCTTGGAAGTAAGCCAAGTTCCAAATGAGTCCAAAGATGTTCTCAGCAGGTTGATCCAGTATGATCTTTCTCATAACCTTTCTTTCATACTGCTGCCTGTTTCCTAATGGCACTTGATTCAGAGGCTGGGCAGGATGGCAGACTATATCCAGCAATCTCTGACCAGCACTTGAATCCCATGTTTACTATAATGTAAAAGTGCATCAGACAATCTTACTTCAGTTTTGGTCACACCTCACAACCTGTCAGTGTCTAAATTTCAGTTGAGTTAAAAAACAGCTTGAAAAAGTGTGAATTTTGTATTCTTTAACACTAATGACATTTTCTGTTATTTCATATTCCTGATGTAAATGAATGATTATAATGAGACAAAGTTAGGTTTCTGTAGGACAGAAATAAACCGGGTCTCTTTGGGAAAGAAAGGTAGTTGACCTGATGCATGGGTCATGTGTTTCACTCTTGTGTGTGCCTTCATGTGGAATAGCCTCTTTCTAGATAGACTTGCAAGCAGGAATTTTGTCACTGGTATCAGGTGGAGAGCAATGACTTTTGTTAGAGTTTTCCAGGGAACCACGTTAAATGGCAGTATTGGTGAATAGATCAGGCACTTCAGAACAAGAAGTATCAGATATCTTGATTCAGAAGGAGTTCCATCCCAGCCTCCCTGACAGATACCTTTCTCATCCTCTGGGATTGATAAATGCCTTTACACTGAACTCCAAGTGTGACTGGAATCCCAGGGGAGCCAACTGAGGTCACTCAATTAGGGTGAACTGCAAAGAATGGGGCAGACAATCCCCAAAGCTGGTGGATATTCCAGTACTTAGATTTACCAAACCAGTACAAAACAGCTTCTGTAATACCTTACTGGTTACCCAGAAGTCAACAACACAGTTCCCTTAAAGCAACCCAGCCTTAGGCCTCCACCCGGACACCCAAGTCAAATATGATGAGGATTACTGAAAATCTTGTTCATCATATAAGAAAGTTCTACCAGTCCCAAAGGATCAGTAGACACATTACCTCCCAGGCTAATGAATATTCCAGATCTTACCCAAATACATGCTTACAGCCAATTGCTAATAACTAATCTAAAATGTTTTAAAACAGAAAAGAGAGAGAGAGTATTGGCTAAAAGATCAGTATACAAACAGACATTCATACAGTTCTTGAGATTCAGATTCATAGTAGAGATGGTGAGCTTTGTAGTAGCAAAGAGTTCTTTCACAATTAGTTCATAGGTTATAGTCCAATGTTTGTATTAAGAGTGATTCCAGGTTAGGACTGGAGATCTCATCCTTTTGGCTTAAGCTTCCCCTGCATGAAGCATCAAGCAGATCTGAGATAAAAAGGATCAGGGCGCTAGACATTCTTATACAGTTCCAGGTCGTCTTTGGCAGCTCAGAATCCTCAGGTGAACAATAGGCAATTATGGAGACTTTGAAATAGACCCATTTCCTAAGCATCACCGGTAATTAGCTATATGGATTAACATAAGGCAATTGCCTGTTTTCCACAATTCACTGATGATTTGCTGTACATTTCAAAGAGAGATGAATACAATGATATCACTGTGATTACAGTTCATTTAAATGTTAACATTTCCTTTTGATCTCGGAGTTAACAGAATACAGCATAGACAGGGACTGTTTGACTACATTGTTATCCTTTAACAAGACATGAGTACACACATATAATTAGTATCACCTCTAATTTCTAACAATATAGGTTTACATTTTAAGTTCTAGCCTATCTACCATGGAATGGCCCTAATTACCATTAACATACTTTTCTAACATGTCCCTAAAGGTTGCCTCTGGGTCATTTAGCTTGCAAGCTGCTTAACCCTTTCTGGCCATACGTCACTTTGTATAAAATTCATTGCAATTATATAACAGTGGTAGTAAAAATGATTTTCATGGTCATAATCTAATCAGATAACGAGGATTCTGAGGAAACTGAGACAAGATGCAAGTGTGGTCATTATGCTAGACCCAGCATGGGCCAGGCAGTTCTGATATTATGATCTGATGAATCTCATAGTACAGACTTGTCACCTCATCTGCTTTTCTTGACGTAATCTTAGAGAACAACACTCACATCCAGCATTGTTACATCTGATAGCCTGGATGCCAGCGAAATGACATTCACTAAAAGAAACCGTTCAGCTGAAGTTTGGAACATTCTGCTCCAAAGCAGGAAAATCTCAACTAGATTGATTTATAAAGCCAAGTGGAAGAAATTTTCTCTTTAGACATCTCAGCATCAGCTGTTTTTCTTGACATCTGTTTCAGAAATATTGGATTATCTACTAGCCCTGAAACAATCTAGAATTTCTGGCAGCAGTATCTGTGCACCACCTCCTATTCAGGGCTACATTGTATTTTCTCTCTCAACAGTGGCACGGTTCCTTAAGGGTCTTATTCATGATTTTTCTCCATTTTGGGAGCTCTTTTTCTTTTGGGGCCTCAATATAATATTTGCAGGGTTGATAGGTCTTCCCTTTGAGCCCTTAGCAATCTGTTTGCCATACCACTTATCTGTGAAGATTGCCTTTTTAGTAGCCATCACAACAGCTTCAAAAGTAGGGGACAGATGTGATGGACTGTCTTTTATGCCTTTGGGTGGGCTAGAGTGTGAGATCATCTAGGGCACAGGGTGGCCAAAAGAATCAGATCTTACAAGTATGGGATGCATGTGCACCAAGAGTGGAATCCATGTGGATGATACATCTTAAGAACCGCTGTTACTGTAAGATAGGAACCATTCTTTTGAAACTATTTCAGTCTTTGGTTTATTCCTAACCACATTTAAAATCCTTCCAAAGCCAGTCATGTTCATTGGGCATTGTAGTTATTATTTGGTAATATGATAAAACCTTAGTCTTTAAAAAAAAAGAGAGAGAGAGAGAGAGACAGAGTGTGAGAGAAAGAAATGATTTTTTTCAGGTCTAAGCCTGACACATGAAAGTGATGGAAATCTAATCAGAATGGTTCCCTACTTACGTCCTGCCCTTGCAATGTTTGCCTATTGGTAAATTCTCTCTACTTTTATGTCCAGGATGAAACAGTTGCGAACAGCAGAGCATAAAGGTCTGGTGAACAGAATGCAATAATTAACTGAATCAAATGACTGACTTTTGGTGTAGTTATTTTCCTATGCACTGCAGTTTCTCTTCTGAACTGTATATCAGCTTTACAGATAATGGAGAAAAATTTCTTTTGCAAAACACCACTATTACAGAAAACTATTGTGGGGTTTGTTTGTTTTTTTTGACTCTCTGCTGCTGTATCAGAATATTTTTTTACTTCAGTGCTGGCTCCTTTGCTTTCTGTATGTGGGTCTTGTGAGTGAAACTCACAACAGGCCAGGTGAATTGGACTGACAGGCAAGTGGGGGCATGCATGTACTCAACTATTGCAAGATGCCTCAGTGTTTCACACTCCAGAAATCATGTCATCGAAATAGGGCTGCATCCTGATCTGTGAAATGCAAATCTCAGCCCCCGAAGTAACAAAAAACCAACAAACAAATGTGGACCACATTACCATACAATTATGCTAAAAACAAGACAACTCCTCAAGTGTGACTGGAAAATATCCAGCCTTCTGGAAAAGTAGAATGACACTTAATATGCTAGAAAACTGAACTTGGGGAAAACACTAAGAATTCTGACTAAGGGCCAGATCCAAGCTGGTGAGCACAGCAGGGTTTGGTGTGGAGGTACACTATTATAGTTACTCCTGGGGGAATTCTGTGCCATTGCGCAATACAGAATTTTGCAGAAATTAACGTTGTGCGTGCAGAATTTCCTCTCCCCAGCCATGAAATGGGCTGCAGTGCTGCTGGCTGCCACTAGGGGCTGCTGGACCCAGCAGAGCCCAGCTTGCACACAAAAGACACTGCTGCAGGGAGCAGGAGGGAGCTAAAGGGCTCCTGACAGCTGCAGTTCCCAGCACGCCCTGAGGGAAGGAGAGTGTGGCATGCAGGAAACTCCATGCAATCCTGGGACCGAGCATCAGGCATTCCTCTAGATCCCTGGGCTCTGGGGGAGAAAAGGGGCTGGTGTCTGGGCAAGGTGGAGCCCTATGGCTGGGCTCTGGAGGGAGGAGGGGCCCTGGAGCTGGGCTCTGGGGGAGAGGACGTGCAGGTATCTGGGCTAGGAGGAACCCATGGCTGGGCTTGTGGGGAGGAAGGGGACAGAGAAACAGGAATTGAGTTGTTATAGGGGATTTCTTTAACTCTCTACTCCTGGGGGAATTTTTGTTTGTGTCTGTATTGTTACAGACATACTTGCTGACAGGTATTTTGAAATAAATTACAAAAATAACTGAAACTGGCATGATTATGTAGTATTATTTTGACAAATGAAATTTGCAGATTTTTAATTTTTGGCACAGAATTTTTAGGTTTTGGTGCAGAATTTTTAACTTTTGGTGCAGACTTCTTATGGTTTGGTGCAGAATTTTTAATTTTTGGCGCAGAATGCCCCCAGGAATAACTATTCCAGCTGGAGCTGCCAGATAAACTGTGTGTGACTCAGGTAGCTTTTCTTCAGGATCACAGCTACTGCTAACCCTCTGAAACAATGCAATATGCACTTAGCCCTGCTGTCCTTTGGGGAAGTTAGTATTGCCCATCAACTCCAGGCTCTTGAAGGAGAAAGACGAAACTTCTGATTAGTCCCTGAAACTTAACAGGGAAAAGGGGGAGGCCCTCTCTTTTCCTACCCCCTTCCATTCCTATGCAGCCTAGTTACAACCTAGCCTTGTTTCCCATAGTTGCACAGCAGCAATAGTTGCATGGCCTGAAAAGGTGCACAATGAGGGCCCAACTTTTGATCTGGGATATCTACGTTAGGTTACATATACATTTTTGGTGCCCGAGTGCCCAAAACAGAAAATGAGCATTTTAAATTTGGTATCTATGTTTGAAAAGTCTGCCATATTAAACAGGGATACATTACTGGGTGAGGTTGAGAAATTTGGTGCAAAAGAGGCTGTTAAAGGCATCTAAACGCATAGTAAGGAGCTCGAGCACAAAACTCAGTGGAGTTTAGATACTTGCAGATTGTGCAAAACGTACATGGAAAAAGTTAAATGGCAATTGTGTCCATCCAGGGAAATTATCATGAGGAAATGGAGGAACATCTGTGAGAAGCTAGTAAAGTTGCTCTCCTTGCAGATCACAGTGGGCTGGTTAAAATGATATTGATCTTTTAATTAGCAGAGGCAACAGAGAAGGAAAGTGCTCATTTTTTGGAAACTACAACACAGGATTACTGCCTTCTGCACCAGTACTATGTATCATGGCTAATTTGAGCTTGTAGGGCCACCATGCTGCCAAATGAAGTCCCAGGGAGCTGCAGGTCCATAGCAACTTTGAAAGTTAGGGCCTTTTCCTTTGTGTCCTCCTCAATTTGTTGCAGATAAGCGTGCTTGCACATATGCAACTTTGTTAAATAACAATGGCTTCCCACATTAGAATCCCTACTCCGCTCTGGTTTTGCTGGAGGACTGCTTGGAGTCTTTGCTCTGACACCCTTTAATTGAAGGAGGAGAGGTTCATTTTTAACCCAGACATATGTTCTCCAAGATAGTCATTAGCTGTTAAAGAAGGGCTAGTTAAAATAAGGGGGAAACAAAAAGGTTTAAGTATTCTAAATCTAACTCTTTCTCCTTTCAAATTATGCAGCGTTCAGTTTATTTACTTGTGATATTATTTCACTAGTCAGTATAGTCTTCCATTGTAGACAAAATATGAATTTCTAATGTAAAAAACCCATGAGAGAAAAAAAAAACTTTAAAAATCAAATCTATACTCTATCCTCCCAAAAGCAAAATCCTTTAAGACCTTTTTCTTTGTCACCTTCAAGATTAGCAGACATTATTATGACATTTAATATTATTTTAACATTTTATGCAAACTTCATTTTATGCATATTTGCTTTAAAACAAATTTTCTTAGAGAATAGGAATTCAGGCATTTTTTGTTAATTTATTCTGCTGAATGAATGAGGTAATTCTTGTGCCTTTATCTTATTGGACTTTCACTTCTGCTATCTGAACTTTTTTTTTTTTGTCTAAGACTTGGAACTTTTTCTGTTTATTTTCTTTCAGTCTCCAATAGTATCTTCTAGATTCTTGCTCACTTAATATTCTCTAAAGTGTATCTTAGCTGAATGAAGATTGTTAAAAGACTGTAAATAAGGCTTTCACATTAAAGGGAAAAAAGAATGATACTTTCTAAACTCCATTGAAGCGGTAACTGCAGCAAAGAAAATCAGATACGCAAAAAGAAAATTGCTGCAGCAAAGCCTGAGGGGCAGAAAAAAAGCACTACACGTTATTAAGGATAAACTTTCTTATTTGATTATTTACTAATGGATAATCTAGGCAGAAGATCTGACAGTTCAACCAAAACCCTCCTTTTAGGTCTTTTCCCTGTATGCTCCACTAAGGTTAATATACTTCTCTAAATAATAATGGCCTTCTTTGGCAGTTTGTTTGGTAATTTGCTCTTTGTGGCAGATTGTTTATATTGCAAGCACCTTCATTAGCTACAAATTGGACTTGGTGTCACAAGAAACACAGTATTAGTAACTCTGGATCCTGTGAGATATTGATGATGACTGACCAGAAATTTGTCAGCTCTTTTATAAGACCAACTGTTGACGTAATGGAAGAACATTGCTATTAGCATATAATCAAGCCTCCTGCATTCAGAGGTAAACAAAAGTCTTTTGAACCAAGTTTACTCCATCTCTATCTGACATTCTTGCCAACCAGTTAATTTTTTGATCTACACCTCCATTAATGCTCTGCAACAGTGATTCATTGCAAATTCATTTGCACATTGTTTAAATATGTGCACCAGGAACTTATACAACCAAGTTTATACTTTTGGAAGTTCAGCATATATAAAGGCCATTTGCTTGTCTTAATTATTAGCTACATCATTCCAGCTGCTTGCTTTTAATTACATGTAAACAAAACTCTGAATGATATAGCAGTGACAGGATATATGGAACTTCCCAAGGCTTTGCTATAAATTACTATGTGTACTCATTTCAAACTATTATTTTTTCCATTATTTGAGGTCTGTTCTCACTATGTTTCACTCATTGAATTTAATGAGGAGACAGAGTATTGTGCTTTTTCTATACGAGTTGTTTAGGTGCTGGTAAACACTATTTTTCCTGGAAAGCCCTCAGATAACTTTTTAGTTGCATAGCTTAGCTTCTTTTTCATTATTTGCATTGACTTGAAATCTTCACTCTGCTACTGGATTTAAAAAAAAAAAGTAATTCATCATTGGAGACCGCATTTTATCGTCCAAAATCTTCTCTCTCACCCGAGGAAGGAAAAGCTATTATTTTTCAGCTTTTCTCCTTTTGGAACTTGCTAGATACACTAGGAGAAAATATTTTTTTAACATGAAGATATAATAAAGACAGATTTGTAAACATGAGGAATCCGAACTGCTAGTTATCAGAATAATGTAACATTCCCAAGCTTCAAACCCTAACCAAAGTAGTTTAAACAAACAAAAAACAAAGCAAACATTTTCAGGATGCTAGACAATGTTGGTGAAATAAATTAACCTTAGCTTATACCCATCCAAGCAATAGGGTTTTTGTTTTGTTTTCTTTTTATGCAAGAGGTGGTCAACTGGAAGTAAGTCAGATTTCACAGGAACAGTACATTTTTTTTTTTGCCCATGGATTTATCATAGTTTCTTCAACTTAAATCTAGAATTTTATAAAGTATATAGTCAGTTCCCTTTCCAGTAGGTCTGGGGTTGATGCCCACTGAATTGAAGAAACAGTGATCAGGGTATATAGGTTTGTTAGCTTAGTTTTCAGCCAATAAGGCAAGGGCAGGAATTTGGGAGATAATATGGTCAAGTGCATAGGCACTGGACTGGGACTCAGTAATTCTGCGTTTTATTCTTGAATCTGCCTTTGACTTGCTTTATGCCCTTAGGCAAGTCACTTCACCTTTCTGTGTCTCCTTTTCCTCTCTCACTCATTGTCTGTATTGTCTATTTAGACTGTAAACTCTTCAGAGCAGGACTCTGTCCTTGTATGTGTTTGTACGGCACCTTGCACAAGAAGACCCCGGTCTCAATTGGGGCACCTAGGCATTACTGTAATAGAAATAATAGTTCTAACTTGGGGATGAGCTTCATGTATTACTTGATCCAACATTTTAGCCAGCAGATGTCAAGGGCCTTCATAGGAATGTAAGCCTGGACAAAAGTCATCCAGTTTATCCTCCCCAAGCTAAGGCAGGACCAAGTGTACCTAGACAAGTGTTTGTTAATCTGTTCTTAAAAGCCTCCAATGACAGGGATTCCACAACATCCCTTGGTAACCTATTCCAGTACTTAACTATCCTTATATTTAGAAAGTTTTTCCTAGTATCAGACATAAATCTCCCTTGTTGCAGATTAACCGATTACTTCTTGTACTACCTTTAGTGGACATGGAAAACAATTCATCACCATCCTCTTTATAACAAACTTCTATGTATTTGAAGACTGCTGTTATATCCTCCCATTATTCTTCTTTTCTAGATTAAAGATGTCAAATTCTTTGAACCTTTCCTCATCAGTCATGTTTTCTAAACCTTTTATCACTTTTGTTGCTCTCCTTGGGAGCCTCTCAAATTTATTCCCATCTTTCTTAAAGTGTGCCACCCAAAACTGGACACAATGTTCCAGCTGAGGTTTTGCCAGTGCTGAGTAGAACAGGACAATTATTTCCTGTGTTTTACATACAACACTCCCATTGATACACCTATAACAATATTAGCCTTTTTCATAACTGACATCATGTTGTTGGCTCAGATTTAATTTGGGATACACTATAACCCCCAGACCTTTTCAGCTGCTGCATAGCCAGTTATTCCCCATTTTGTATCTGTGCATTTGACTTTTTTCCTTCCAAATTGTAGTACTTTGCATTTATCTTTACTGAATTTCAAATTGTTTATTTCAGATCAGTTCTCCAATTTGTCAAGGTTGTTTTGAATTCTAATCCTGTCCTCCAAAGTGCCTGCATCCCCTACCAGGTTGGTGTCATCCACAAACTTTAGAAGCATACTCTCCACTCCAGTATGCAAGTCATTATTTAAAATATGGAATGGTACTAGACCAAGGATGGACCCCACTAGATATGTCCTCCGACTCATAGCGGGACTAAGTATTATATTATCTAGACCATCCTTGACAGGTGTTTGTCTAACTTGCTCTTTAAAAATCTCCAATGACGGAGATTCCACAACCTCCCTAAGCAAGTTATTCCAGTGCTTAACCACCCTGACAGTTAGGAAGCTTTTCCTAATGTCTACCTTAAACTGCCCGTTGCTGCAATTTCCTCTTCTCCTCTCCTATCCTCAGAGAAGAATTTACTGCTCTCTTCCTTGGAACAACCTTTTATGTACTTGAAAACGGTTATGTCTCCCCCTCAGTCTTCTCTTCTCCAGATTAAACAAACCCATGTTTTTTTTTTCAATCTTCCGTGATTTTTCAAAGATAATTGCTAATGGCTCACATATCTCCTCAGTCAGCTCCTTGAGTATCCTAAGATGTATTTCATCAGGCCCTGGTAACTTGAATTCATCTAACTTGTCTAAGTAATTTTTAACGTGTTCTTTTTCCATTATAGCATCTGATCCTACCTCATTTTCACTGGCATTCATTATGTTAGATGTCCAATCACTACTAGTCAGGTGGGACTGACAAAAGCATTACTAAAATCAAGATATATCACATCTGCTGCTTTCCACAGACTATTCTCCAGACCAGTAGCTCTGTCAAAGAAAGCTGGTTTGGTATGATTTGTTCTTGACAAATCTGTCAGCTAATACATATAATCTTATTATCCTAAGTGCTTACAAATGATTTAATAATTTGTTCCAGTATTTTTCCAGGTATCAAATTTAAGCTATTTGGTTGATTATTCCTTGGGTCCTCTTCATTGTGTTTCTTCCCTCTTGTTGTTAATATTAATTGTGTTAAGCATCTGGTCATAAGAAACCTTTTTAGTGTAGACTGAAGCAAAATAAGCACTAGACATCTCGGCCTTCTTGGTGTCATTTGTTATTAGCTCTTCTTTCCTCCTAAGTAGTGGACCTACATTTTCCTAAGACTTTCTGTATCGCCTGCTGTATTTATAAAATCTCTTCAGATTACCTTTTATGGTCATTGCTAGGTGTAACGCATTTTGTCCCTTCGCCTTTCTGATTTTGTCCCTATATGCTTGTGCTGTTCTTTTGCACTCATCCTTTGCAATTGGTTTCAATGGTTTAGAGTGAAGGTGTTCAAAGATCTCATGGCTTGTCTTATATATGGTATTTATAATGTGCTTATTGCACATGTCTAAGCCAGCAGTTACCTAACTGTGGTCTGTGGACCATGAGTGGTCCACTGAGAACAAAGTAGTGGTGGAGTGAAGTGATCACTTGATGCTGGCTTCTTCTGGTTTCCAACTAGTTCTGCAGACATTTAGGCTTGTCATTATAGCCTGGATATCTGTATGGCTGGAAACTTTTCTGTTTCCAGATGCTCTGTCTTCATGTCCGAAGTTTCTGTAATCAACACAGCCATGTGGCACAGCTGTGAATAAAATCTTCAAGAGGAGGAAGGGTGTTCCAGGCAGCTGCAAATGGATGAGACAGTGGTTCACCAAATGATCCAAGCTAAGATGTGGTTCACCCTATGGAAAGGTGTAACCACCCCTACTCTAAGCACACTTACAAAATTAAAAATAGAAACATGGCACAAAAATCATAACCAAAATATCTTAACAACGTCCCCCACCATACACATGAAAAAAGCTGTGATAAATAAATGAACCTTGCAATGTGCCTGAAGGCCAACAAAATTGGACTCTAAAACTTAAGGGAGGAATCCAATTCCAGACTCAAGTGCCCTTCTTTTAGCCATATGTAAAACTGGGGGCTCTGGGGTGAACAGCTACAGTCTCTTAGATCCCCAAACCATAAAGTGTTTCCTAGATCAAAACCAGTATCTTGAGTTTCACCTGAAAATGAATTGGATGCCAGTGCAGCTTCTGAAGTACAGGCATGATATGTAATAAATACATAGACATGATATAAAAACATGTAATATATCTGGCATGAAGCCTTCAGAACTTAACAAACTCCAATTAGTAAAAAAAAGCTGCAGCATGTTTCCTAAACAGCATAGGCTACCGTGATCACATCGGACCTGTCCTCTATTCTTGACACTGACTTGATAGAATATTGAATCATGTTCAAGGTCTCGGTTCTTATCTTCAAGGTGTTCCATGGCCTGGGGCCAGCATATATAAAAGAGCACCTCGCGCTCCAAGATGAAGACCATAGTTGATATTTTGACACGATGTAGTTGACAAATTTGCTCCTCTGGCAAAATGGAATTCCCTACAATTGGGGGAAAGCTCCTATGTATGGGAAACGGAGCTTTCTTGGGGGCCAGCCCAAGACTATAGAATGAGCTTTTCCAGAAACTTAAGAACCATCACAAACCTCACCACTTTCCACTCCAAGTACAAGGTGCATATCTTAGACCTTGTCTTCTCTAACATAAATAAATACAAAGTGTTTGCAATATTGTTGTAGTTGTCTTAGGCCCAGGATATTAGAGAGACAAGGTGGGTGAGGTAATATCTTCAGTGGGACCAGCTTTTGTTGGTGAAAGAGGCAAGCTTTCAAGCATACATAGCAGAACCTGAAGAAAAGCTCTATGTAAGCTCAAAAGTTTCTCTTTCACCAACAGAAATTGGTTCAATAAAAGATACTGTCTCATCCACCTTGTCTCCATAAATGCACAGCAACATGTATGTTAACAAAAAGCTCAAATTTCAGCATTCACAACTCCTCTCCCCCACCAAAAGAAAAAGAAAAAGGAAAAAAAGCCCCACCCTATCAAAATAAGAAACTCCACTGCACAAAGTTCTTTCCTTGGGCAGAGGATGAGCGAATAAACACATGACAGGTGTTAGTCATGTGGCTTAATGCACCTGAAAGGCAACCAGACACTAGAGTGATAAGCATGATATAAGAACCTATATAGAATAGAATCAAAGCATGATGCATTTGCTTTAGATGCAGATGTGAAATTCTCACTCTTTGATCTGACAGTGAGTTTCTATATCTTGTTTGATTTGTGAGGGAAAACTGGGTAGATTTCAATTATGAAAAATAATGTATTTGTCTCTGACTATTTTGGTTGCGGTATGGCATAAGCAGAAACACTGGCATTTAATTGTATTTTGTTGGGGCTTCTGTTATATTTCTGCTTGAAATGGATAATTGTGTTTGGTTGTGATTACAGTGGGTAACCAGACTGAATTTTAATGTTACTATTGACGCTATGGCAGGAAATAAGAGTATTGATTTTTCAATTACTAGTCCACGAGTCTGTGCAGAAGAAGTAGGCAGCAGGGTATTTCCACTCTGATTTGCCCTTCCAATTTTCCTCCTTCACAGCCCTACTTCTGGATCTTTCCTTTAGAATAGACCACTAAAAGTTTCTGTTGAATTGATTCAAGAGACATTAATGTATCCTACACTGAAAATCCCTCTTTTGGCTCTAAAGCAGGATGAAAAATCAATGTCTGGGTTGAGCTGCTAGAACATGTGCAGGGATTTGTGAAGAGAAATGAGCCTTTTTCACAAATTGCAATAATAGGAAAAGCAGAGCAATGAAAAAAACTCACTAAATAAAACTGATTTATTTTTAGAAATCGTATTCTATTTGGTTCACATTGGAAGGATTCCCAGTAGAAAAGAGAAGCTGTTCTGGGCCTGTTCTGCCTATCATTACATACGGTAGACACAACTATAAATTTATGTAATGCTCATCTAAAAAAATAAGAACAGGAGTACTTGTGGCACTTAGAAACTAACAAATGTATTTGAGCAAGTACGTCTCTCAACCCATGCCACTTCCAGCAGCTCCCATTGGCCTGCAACAGTGAACCGCAGCCACTGGGAGTCGCGATCAGCCAAACCTGCAGATGCAGCAGGTAAACAAACCAGCCCAGCCCACCAGGGACTTTTCCCGCACAAGCGGCAGAACAAGTTTGGGAACCACTGCTCCAGTTCAGTAGGGACGTATGTGTAAATGTTTGTGTATCTGTATAAGTGAATGCATCTGTCCAACTGGGCAACGTTATAAGTATTCACTCTGGCTCATTAATGGAATAATTACTTCAGGAAACCCCATAGATCCTGACCGTGTGTAAATTCAAGCTGCCCAGGGAGTTTCAGTTGTAATAGAGATGTGTTTTAAGAGGAAGTGTGGCTTGCTGGCTAGGGCTTCGGTTTGGAGTAAGAAATGGCCTCTTTTCTCTGCTATGTTACTAACTTATTGTGGTGGTGTCCTACATAGAGCCCAGAGGCTCCAACAGAGGTTGAGGCCCCATTGTGCTAGGCACTATACACTTAGTGAGATAATCCCTGGCCCAAAGAGCTTACAGTGTAAATAAGACAAGACAGAGGGAGGGCAGGAAGGGAAACATAGATGTGAAATTACTTGCCTAAGGTCATTCAATACATTGTTTTGGTACCAAAATCAAAAAGGAAATACTCTGCTATTTCACTGTTGGGTTTCAGGGCAGATACATCAGTTCTCAGATTGAAAAACAGGGCAGAATATTTAACATTGCTGTTTAAAATGAGTGCCAGCATTCTTGCTGAGAGTTGGTACTGACACTGCAATGGAAGATGCCATCTTTCAATGGAGATTTGACAGGTTTGCCAGTTTTACACTTTATGATTATTATTAACAATCCCACAGTGATACCTGGGGAAAGCGTAACAAAAATGTAACTATCTGCCTTACAATGATAGAAAGGGAGTTGCAGCAAGTAAATGTCACATTGTGGATTAGAATTTTAGAATTTATAGCTCCTGACCCTATTGATGGCTCTTGGTCCTATTACACCTGAGAGAATTCTGTGCCACTGCACTTGCACAGAATTCATGTCCCCTGCAGATTTCTGTGCTTCCCTGCAGAAAAATGACTTTCTGATGGGGAAGCAAAGAGAAGCTGCAAAAGCGGTTATGCGCCACTCCCCAACTGTGTGGGTACATTGCTTCGGGCATCTGGAGCAGCCAGCAAAGAGGTAAATCACTTGGGGGGGAGGGGCTGGGTATGCCCCAGCCAGTGGCTCCTACCCTGTGCCAGGCTCAACAGCTAGTTGCAGCAGGGCTGGGGAGGATGGGACTTCCTCTTCCCCTGCAAGGAGTGGCCAGGGCTGGGTCAGACCTCCCCCCTGCCACAACCTCTCTGGCTTCAGGAAGCTCTGCACCCCCACCCCCGCTTCCTACCCCCATCACTCCTCAGCCGTGGTGGGGAGGGGTCACTGTATGGGGAGCTCCTCCCCTGGCCTCTCAACCCTTGTGCATCTGGATCCACCTCACCCAGATTGCTCTGCCAATGCCCGATCAAAAAGGGACCCTTGCAGCACATGTCAGCACTGCTGTTCAAAGTCCAGTTGGCAACTCAGTGGGGGCTAAGGCAGACTCCCTGCCTGCCCTGGCTCTGTGCGGCTCCCAGAAGCAGATGGCATGTCCCTGTAGCCCCTAGGCACAGGGGCAGCCAGGGAGGCTCTGAACTGCCCCTTCCCAGAATGCTGGCTCTGCGCTCCCACTGGCTGGGAACGGCAGCCAATGGGAGTTGTGGGGGCGATGCCTGCAGCCGGGGCAATGTGCAGAGCCACTTGACTGCCCAGGGGGCTGGAGGGACATGCTGGCCGCTTTTGGGAGCCGCCTGAGGTAAGTGCCACCCAGAGCCTGGACTCCGAACTCCCTCCTGTACCCCAACCCCCTTCCCCAACCCAGAGCCCCCTCCCACACTCCAAATCCCTTGGCCCCAGCCCAGAATCCACTACTACACACCATACCCCTCATCCCCTCCCCTCCCCAGAGCCCGCAACCCTTTCTGCACCGCAGCCCCTTTTCCCAGCCCAGTAAAAATGAATGAGTGAGTGAGGGTGGGGGAGAGCAAGCGGTGGAGGGAGGGGGATGGAGTGAGCAGGAGGCAGGGCCTCAAGGAAGGGATGGGGCAAGGGTGTTTGGTTTTCTGCAATCAGAAAGCTGGCAACCCTAGATGAATTGGGGTGCAAATAGTAGATGAACTACTTGATTTGTGGATTCAACAGTAGGGGCAGGACTGAATTTGTGTTGAAGAATATAATCCATGCATATTAATTCATTCTCTTGCTTTCTCTCCCCTCCCTGTTCCAACTCATTGTGCACATGCTCTTCTCATATCTACCCTGATTTTTCTGGAGCAACCTTTTTTCACTGATCACAGGTCACTGATCACCTTTCAGCTGCATCTTACACTCTCCAGCTTCCTCTCACCAATTTCTACCACAAAATGCACAGTACTGCCATTGTATGAGAAATGCCTTGTTTTTCTTCCATCCATTGTCTCTACTTTTATTAGTGGTAATCAGAGGATGAAATATCTCTTGAGGTACACCACACCCAGAGGATAGCTCTGCAGAAACTTGCTACTATTACCTTTTAGAGTGATGGATAGGGTCCATGCGTTTTCTCAGAGTCCAAATTTTGGTTGACTTTAGGTAAAATACCTTTTCCACAATGGTATTGTTAGTTTCCTTGGCTTCAGTCACACGCTCAGAATCATAGTCAGCACTGATCAGTGTCTAACACATTTTCAGCTATTTCCCTTCACAGATTTCATTCCATTTTATATGTGACAAGCGGCAATACGGTCATTACAAATGCAAACTCTTCTTATTTCATATAATTGTCAGTCCCATTAGAATCATCAGATTGCTGTATGTATGCTGTTGGCAGTTGGTCTTTCTAGCAATTCATGGCTTAAGGCAGAAGCTGACCTTCACTTACAAAACATCTATTTTTTCCTGAGTCAAGAGAGGGAAATTCCTACAATACAGAAACCCTGTGTTGTAAACATGAGACAATTCATTCCATAACTCACAGTATAGCTCCACCTTGGATGCGAGAACTAGAATCCTACTCCTTCGGTTCTAAAAGCACAGGCCTTTACCATTTGAGCTAAGGCACACGTCAATTACATGGTGGTGGTTGTATTAAGGCACTTATCTTCCCTCTGAGCCAGCCACTAGATGGCAATATTACCCAGCAATGCAGTAATCCACATATGCTATACCAGGGATCAGCAACCTTTGGCATGTGGTCCGTCAGGGAAATCCGCTGCCTGGCCAGGATGGTTTGTTTACCTGCAGCGTCCGCAGGTTCAGCTGATCGCAGCTTCCACTGGCCATAAGTTTGCTAGCTTCAGGGGGATCCACATCCCATTTTAATAACCTGGATTCCTTGGCTGAACTTGTGTTGAGTATCCATGAATCTGACTGGATGTTTGCTGCCATGACTAAATTGCTGCTGATGGCTCTCTTGGTGAGTCTTCAGCGACTCAGCCCTCTGGCCGAGCCGCATACACTGTTCCCCCTTCTGGGGTATACACGTCCCGAGTTCTTATCACAGCCCTGGTGTGGGGTTGTAGCTCTTCGGTCTCTTTCCAGAGGCACTGCCTTTTTTAACCACCCAGCCGGGCCCATCTCAGTACCCGCAGCTGGTGGTGTTTAAGCAGGCCTCCCTGGGCTCAGTCTTCAACCCAGACCAGCAGGGCCCATCTCGGTACCCTCACTGGCCTGGCCAGGTTCTGTGCTCAATCCCCCTGGGCTCCGTCCTGCCTGCACAGATCTTCCACCAGCCAGGCACCCAGTTTTCAGCAGCCTTCCCTGGGCTTCAGTCCTGCCTGCAGTGAGCTCTCTACAGTGAGCTGTCCATGGTACTGCTGCTTTGCCAGCCAGTCACCCAGGCTTCACTCCTCGAACTCCACACAACTGACTTCTCTGCTCTGCTGCTTGTCTTATATAGAGCCCTGGATTGGTCACTTCATCAGCTTCTCTGATTGGCTACTGTTCTGCAGCCATGCATGTTGCTGTAATGTTTGGGAAAGACTAGGTTTTCTATGCTATTAGAATTAACCTGTTAGGCAGCAGGGGCTGGATCTCGCGTGTGTGTGTTTGTGTCTATGAACCCAAGAATGGGGCAGTATTTAATGCTTTATGAATGTTTCCTTTCCTCCTCCAGTCCCCTCCCTCCAGGATTAACTTGACTTGCAAAGTTTGGATTCTGAATCAGATCAGAGTTAAACCTTCATTTGGGGGGTATCTGGATTAATTATTCTGGTTAGAGGCCCCCACCATCTAGTTAGGATTCATGTAAGGTCATGAACATCCTACCACATCCAAAACCTTGGAAATCCCCTTGTGCTAGTTTTGCCTCAGTGCAGACAATATCAACTGAGTGGTTGTTGGCTGGTTCCAATATAGAAGTATGGCAGTAGAGCAGCAGAAAAAGAAAAAACAGATGAAAAAAGGTTTCTCCACAAATGAGCAGTTCAGGTGTCTTGAGTCATAGGCTTTTCATATCCCAAAGCAAACCACCACATATATCAGCCCTGAACATGAATTTGGCAGGTGAACAGTTTCTTTAGTTATCATCCTAAACTCTTGGTAGGCACAACATGATTAAGTGGCCCTGCATTACCGGATATGCTGATCCCCGACTCTACACTTAGATAATGATATTAAAAAATAGAGGGAGGTAAGGGAAGGAGCTGGCTTTTTATATTCTATAGATATTATGTATTTCAAACTGAGAAAGATTATCAGTTGTCATTTTAGTGGCATGATGTTTAAAGTATATTTTGGTTTGACAGATCTCCCCCTCTCTCAGCTTGGATAATTGAGAGAGAATGAGTTGTCAAATTATCTGGAATCAATTCTGCAATCCTTTCTGTGATATTAACAAAGAGAACCATGTTCCGCAAGCAGGTTAAAGGGGAAAGCCTAATTCAGTCTCCTTTTGTCAAATGTATCTTCTTGCATTTATTCATAACATCCGCTGAGTTCATTAATAAGAAACAATCTACTGTTTACAGTGGCTTTTATTTTAATCTGTTTTATGGATTTTTCTCATTTTAGTAATTTCCTTGTTTATATTGGTCATGATTCACTGTGAAATTCTATAAAGGGGAAAATAAATGCTTGACTTCTTTGCATGGGATTGTCATAGGTGCTTAAGGGCTTAAGGATCAAAGCCTCATTAAGAAACTCTCAGTCTTGTCTAGCAGGCCGCTAGGCTCAACACATGTTCCCCCAAACAAACAGATCACATGGTATATTTCAGTCAAGCAGAAAGCACACCACAAACACACACACTACAGACAGCAAACTTACCCTAAGGGTCACGTAATCGCTCCTCCTTCTCCTGGAGAACTGCCTTGCAAAGCTCCCCTGTTAGCCACTCCGGTTCGCTTCTCTCAGTTTTAATATACTTCTTTATTATTCAATGGAATACATATTTTCCCTCCCTCTTACTTTATTGCATGTGTTCTGCAGAGAACTGCACAGATCTATTAAGCAGAACAAAGTTTTGCATAGCTATATGAAATAAAAAATGCCTAAGTGAAGGGAATGGATTAAACAGATAATCTCTCTTTAAAACACTCCCAACTGCATGCTGAGAAATTTCAAAGAAAGCAGAAGGTGATGTTCGTGACTTCCTCCTGCATTAACAATAATAATAATTTGTTGACTCTTAATTTGTTTTAAACAAGGATCTCAAAGTGCTTTACAAAAGTGAAAAAATGTCTTTAGTTCTACTTAAAGGGTAAACTAAGATAGAGGACATTTTTTCCAGTAAAAAGTGTGAACAAAGCATTCCATCTACATCTCTTTTAAATGAATGAAAGACATTGACAGACAATGTGGAAAAATATAAGTTTTCTTGATTCTCTTCCAGCCTCCAGTCATTTTAATTTTTAACTAGCAGTGCAAACAGTGAAAAATGTTACCTTCTGACCTGTTAAAAGAGGGACAGAAAGTACTATTGGTTTGAGAACAGGACTGGGAGCTAGGAACACCAAGGTTCTAATCACAGTGCAGATGCACAATCTCTGTGATCTTGAACTCTATCAGTTTCCCCATATGTAAAATGGGGATAATTTTTATCTATCTCCAAGATGTTATGTATTGATATTTCCAGATGAAAAACTCTATATACTTTAAGGGATTTGGAAAACGCACCTTTCCAAATCTACAATTAGTGGAAACCAATGTTCAGATACCATGGTGACAGGGACCATATAAATACCTAGATAGATTGCTAGTTGTTAATTGTCAGAAATATATGTAACGTGCATTTGAAAATGAAAATTTCTATGCAAATATTGGTGATACAGATTAGAAACAGAATCCTTGCCCCCTTGTGAGTTTGTTCTGATCATATAAAGTTTCTGACTTGGGGTGTTTCTTTGGTTGAGTGCTTTGATGATTGGAGGCAGTTTTGCAGATGATGGTGTGTGGGAACTGAGCTTTCTCCTCACCCCATGCAAGTTTCTTCAGTTCTTAACTAAACCTGCCTTTTATTTTCCTATCTCACAAGTTGGCTTTTAACCACTATTGCTACAAACTCAGATGGAGCTACCATTCTTTGAGGACATCTTCCCCCAGGAGAATGAGTAATTAGCATGACTGTTCCTTCTCAAAAAATATCTGAAGAAAATTTTATGAAGGTAACTGAAGGCCAAATTCATGGAATAACTTCTATTTAGAATGGATGGTTGAAAGCCTAACCCAACCTACATTAGGCACAAAGCTGCTTCCTTGGGGACTGGAAGAGGTTGCATTTGTACTGATGTGGTTTTGGTTTCTTTGCTAGTGGTGATGAATGGTGCTCCAGCCCTCAGATTCATTTAATAAGCTTGTTCTAACCTCATCTGCTGAGTAAGAGGTATGCTGCTATTAGTCTCCCTTTAAATAGTGGTCAGCTTAGCAAAAGAGCAGAATCCCAGAATTTGGTGCCTTTGTGGTGATCTTTCCCTCAGATGAACTAAATCCTGCTTCAGTCGAGGGTGGGTTTGTTAATGGTGCATGTAACGAACAAGAGGTCACATCACATTAAAGTGATTATATTGAACTTGATCACACATGTATAGGACCCCAAAAGAAGAAAGTAACATAAAGAAGATCACGGTGACTTCAGATAGTTTTGTGGGGCACTGGGCTTTAGAACACTGCTACTGAGAAGTGTCATAGGAAATCATGCTTATTCTGCACAGCATGAGGTACAATGAGTATTAAAGCAAAGAGGTTTATCTCTTTGCTCATTAACTGTAGTTGGCCCCACAGAAAACTTCTAAAATAAACTTGGGTGCAGTAAGGTAGGCAGCCAATAAATAAATAAATCATCATTTTGGAGATGACTGTATATGTGTAAAAGTGCGGTCTGCTGAGTGAACAGGTGAGTCTTAGCCAGGACTCCAGGGCTGAGCAAGTCACGTAGGCTGGGATTTTCAAAACAGCCTGAAGGAGTGGAGTGCTCAAATCTCATTGAAATTCAATTGGACTTGGGTACCCAAGTCTTTTAGGCTTTTTTGAAGAAAAAAGACAGCAGCCTTAACTTCTCTGGGCCTCACTAATGGGCATAATAATACTTGCCTACCTCACAGGGGTAGGATGAGCACTATGGCAAGAAAACTGGTCAAAGTGTCCATTTTAAACATATAATGAATGATATCTGAACCTTCTTCCACTTTTCCTTCCCCCACATCTTTAGCAGCCCAATGTATCTAGTTGTCTCTTTGACAAGTCTCAGTATTCACTTCATATTTTCTAGGCTCCAAGGAACAAACCTTTACATGTGCAGTGCTGCAACCCAGCTAAAAAGCCATTCAAACTTGCTGGGTACTGTCAGATGAACATATTAGGAGGAAGAAAGGGAAGATACTAAGTAGGGTGAGGATTCTGCAGAAGGAAGGCATGACCACAGGTTGTTCAATGCCGTTGCACTGTTTTCATTGACAGTTACAACTGCAAACCAAGTTGTCTTTGTCTAGAGAACCCTGTACAGAAGAGTTTGCAAACTCTACAGAAATCTGACCCCTTGTATATCAAATTGCAGTCAGCAGTGAATTTTCTTGTCCAACCTATACATGATTTACATGTAAGTGGTCATGAAAATTATACATTCGTTTACCTTTAATGTGTGGAAGAACAGAATCAAAATTTGCCATATGGCTTGGGGAAATGAACTTGGCTCTCAAAATCTCCAACATATAGTAAGGAAACTTTAACTGTTAACCTTTCACTGTATATTTTAAGTAAAATGTTACTCTGAAAATATAATTATTAAATTGATAGTGGAAAAATGTTTTTTTTAAATCCACTGCTTATCAATACCCTAAATAGCAAGAGAAATAGAGAACAGGAAATTGCTTTTTGCTTAAATACATTCTCTCTCTCTTCGCCTCTTCCCCTACCAATTTGTTACATAATTAAAGCTTCTTTCTAAGAATTAGCCAAAGACAGCCAAGAAGAGAAATCCTCTAGATTACAATCAGCAGTCGCAGCAGAAGTCATTCAAATAAAATAAAATAATTTTTCCCACTAAATATAACACAATTTGGAGGATAAAGGAGTGAGATTAAGTAAGAGGGGCTATATTACATTTTCTGTGTAAAACACTTTTATATTGATTTGCAGGGAGCTTGGATTATTATAAAATAGAACCACAGTAGACCTACCACTGAGAGTATGTTGGAGGTGGGGAAAAATGGAGAGGGTGAGTGCTGATTTAGAGGAATAACAGCACGTTTGAAATGGGTAACATATAAAATTTCGCAAAAAGAACAGGACTACTTGTGGCACTTTAGAGACAAATTTATTTGAGCATAAGTTTTTTGTGGGCTAAAAATTTGAGGATACAGATTAACACAGCTGCTACTCTGAAACATATAAAATTTCCAAACTCTGCATTTGCTATACAAGGGTATAGCATCACCATACCTGATGTTGGGACCAATCCTGCATTCATGCCCTAATCTGACTTCCAACAGGATATATGAGCAAGTAATGCTTGTAAGATCAGGCTGTTGGAGCTTGTCTATTACCTATATTACAACAATGATTTTTAATTAGTCTGTAACAAATAAACTGGAGATGGGCATTTTCTAACAGAAACCCTATTTCAGCATGTTTAAATTATTATGCACATTACATTTCTTTCTTTGTTTTTCCCCTCCCCTCCTCCAAAACCTGCTATTCAGAAATCATTGCTACTTTGCCAGTGAATGTATAAAGCCTGTCCATTGGCATATTCATTTTATTGCTTTGCAGAAAGTCAGGAAAAGATAGCTTTAAGGGCAATTCTTCATTTTGCTACTAGCTTCTACAGAAATAAATTGTGGCTTATCTGCTTTCAAAATGCTTTCACAGAGTTTGGAGAGTCCTGTGTCAGCTGGACTGGTCTCTGTTAGCAGGGAAACACGCTGTCTGTGTGCAAATTAAACAAAATAAACCCAAGCCCCTATTGGTTTATATTCATAGATTAAGACCCTGATCCTGTCCTCCTACATGGGCTCAGTTGCAGAGTGGGGGCCTTAATTTGGAAAACTAAAACTGGATATACACTTTGCCATGCAGAAAGTAAAGCGCAGTGTATTCAGATATTCCTTTTCCTCTAATCTAATACCTACAATAACCCCAGCACATTTCAAATATTTACATTTGCTTTGCCAGGGCCATGCATCTTCTATTTTAAAATGTATATTCACCCAGAAACCTTAGCTCACAGAGTAGCAGCATTCATGCACACACACATATCATTTACAGTGAGGCCCTAACAAATCACTCTAATAAAAGTACATTCTTGTCAAAACATTTATGTCAAAGATGGAAGCTGGTTCAGTGCTGCAGGGGCTAGAAATACTTAAACTCTGGAGCCGTACATTCTGCATTAGGAAATTTAGGAGACGTATTCATACTGTGTGTGTAAGTGTGCCTATTAGGCTGACAGACATTTTGATTGCCACTGGAGAAGTGAGATATGCCAGACCTCTAATTTGTAGCAAAAGGGGAAAAAAGATTTTTTTTTCTCATTCAGGTGTCAGCCTTCATTAGAGACTAGATGGGGAAATCAGTCAGGGAGATAAAGTTCACTTTGAGGTATGCTAGAAAATGTACAATCTTCTGAGCCTTTATTCAGTTTTCAGGAATCACGCTTCATTTTGCTTTCCTGCCATATGGCAGTATCAGATAATTCAGTGGTACTTAGTACAATTTAACTTGAGTGTTGGTGTAATGAGAGATTTCATCTAAGATCTGCAATATTTAAGTGATTTACCATAGAGCAAGGTAAGGCTAATTTGCTAGGTGTATCTCTCATTTGCATGGAGACACAAATCCATGAACTAAACTTTTAATGGTTTTAAAAGGCTACATTGATTGGCCGCTAGAAACGAAAGGCATTGAGAATGCTTTGAGTTTGATGGTATATTATCATAAATCATATTATATAAAGCCTTCTCTCAATGTGCACTTGTCCATGAGGGTAGGTACATTTCATATGCACAGTATATTTAAATTAGAGTATACCTCATATGGTATGGTTCAGCTATGACCTTTGAATTGTGTAACCAAAATCCCAAATTAGAAGAAGCTAAAAATAGAAGCAGCAGCAGCTTGAAATGATGTGGAACTGGTTTCTTCAACAGATATAAGTTTTACTACTACCTCAGAGTCTAGATGGAGTATTTTTTAAATTAGTAATTTACAGTAGTACACTGTGGCTGTAATCTGGATCCCATTGAAGTCAATGGCAAAACTCTGAGTTCAGTTAGGTCAAGATATCACCCAGTATCATACCAGGTGCATGTGTGGTAGAGATAAAGTGAAGACTCAGAGAATGGGTGGAGGGATAGCTCAGTGGTTTGAGCATTGGCCTGCTAAAGCCAGGGTTGTGAGTTCAATCCTTGAGGGGGCCAATTAGGGATCTGGGGCAAAAATTGGGGAGCTGTCCTGCTTTGAGCATGGGGTTGGACTAGATGACCTCCTGAGGTCCCTTCCAACCCTGATATTCTAACTGGAATTCCTTGTAATGTGTATCCATTCAAATATTATTTTTATATATATGTAGAGAGAGAGAGAATAATATCAGGGAAAAACAGAAGGAAAACATTATATAATACTTGAAAAAATAGTGAAAATGACATTTCCCCCCTAAAATAATCTTAATTTGTCATCCATTGTGGAGTAAACAGATTTTGTAATGGCAATAATCATAATCATTTGTTTGTATTATGGTAGAGTCCTATATGTGCTAGGTATTGTCCACACTTTAGGGAAGACTCAGTCCCTGCCTCAAATTGTCTATAAGATAAGTAAATAGCCGTAGCCCAAGAATTGAAATGCCGTCTGATAGAGCTGATGGAGGAAAAGATCCGAGGTTTGGAGATGCAGGTGGAAAGTCTGGTTGAGTTTAGGAAGGGGTTTGAGCAGATGATGGAGCAAAGATATGAGGTATCTGAAGGGAAAAGCTCAGACTCACGGATGGAAGCAGGGCTGGGGAATTTTGAGGAGAGACTGGATGAGGAAAGTGGTCAGTGGAAACATGTGACTCAAAGAACCAGGCAGAGGAAAAGACGGGCTAGTGAAGGAGAAATAGAGCTTAGGAACAGGTTTGCAGAGTTGGAAAATGAAGGGGCTCAGCAGGTAGTCGCTGAAGGTGGAAGGGTAAGGAAGAAGAGAAGAGAGGCTAGCCCTATAGAAAAAGGGGAAGAGTCAAGGGAGACTACACCAAATATGAGCCCCAGGAGGATACAGGATGGGTTGAAGAGAATTGTAAGGGAAAATAGGAATGGAAAGAACTTGCAGCCAGAGGGAACAGGGGAGAGACTGGAGAATAGCACTGTCACCAGGAAAAGGCAGGTCTATGTGATCGGGGACTCTTTATTGAGAAGAATAGACAGGCCTGTAACTAGAGCTGATCCTGAGAATAGAAGGGTGTGCTGTCTTCCGGGTGCTAAGATACAGGATGTAGACCTGAGGTTGAAAAGGATCCTCAAGGGAGCGGGAAAGAATCCCCTAATTATCCTTCATGTGGGAACAAATGATACAGCCAGATTCTCGCTGGAAAGTATCAAGGGAGACTATGCTAGGCTGGGGAAGACGCTTAAGGAAATTGAGGCTCAGGTGATCTTTAGCGGGATCCTTCCTGTTCCTAGAGAAGGGCAACAAAGGTGTGACAAGATTATGACTGTCAACAGATGGCTTAGGCAGTGGTGCTATAAGGAGGGCTTTGGGATGTATGGCCACTGGGAGGCATTCACGGACAGAGGTCAGTTCTCTCGGGATGGACTTCATCTGAGTAGGGAAGGAAATAGACTTCTAGGATCGAGGCTGGCACAACTGATAAAGAGAGCTTTAAACTAGGAATTGGGGGGAGATGGATGGGAGATGTCCAGAAATTCTCCACGCCAGATTTCAGCATTGAGAGGGAAGAAGATGAAGTAAGAAAGGATACAGCCATGGGTAGGAGAATGTATATAAGGAGCGAGGGCGGTGTGGATACTAGTCTAATAGGTTATACTGGCTGTAGAATGACTGTGCCTAATAGGGTACAAAATGTGAGCGAGGCCAAACAGCAAAAATTAAGATGTTTATACACCAATGCGAGGAGTCTAGGTAACAAAATGGAGGAACTAGAGCTACTGGTGCAGGAAGTGAAACCAGATATTATAGGGATAACAGAAACATGGTGGAATAGTAGTCATGACTGGACTACAGGTATTGAAGGGTATGTGCTCTTTAGGAAAGACAGAAACAAAGGTAAAGGGGGTGGAGTAGCATTGTATATCAACAATGAGTTAGAATGTAAAGAAATAAGAAGCGATGCAATGGATAAGACAGAGTCTGTCTGGGCAAAAATTACATTGGGGAAGAAAACTAGTAAAGCCTCTCCTGCGATAGTGCTTGGGGTGTGCTATAGACCTCCGGGATCTAATTTGGTTATGGATAGAGCCCTTTTTAATGTCTTTAATAAAGTAAATACTAATGGAAACTGCGTGATCATGGGAGACTTTAACTTCCCAGATATAGACTGGAGGACCAGTGCTAGTAATAATAATAGGGCTCAGATTTTCCTAGATGCGATAGCTGATGGATTCCTTCATCAAGTAGTTGCTGAACCGACTAGAGGGGATGCCATTTTAGATTTAATTTTGGTGAGTAGCGAGGACCTCATAGAAGAAATGGTTGTAGGGGACAATCTTGGCTCAAGTGATCATGAGCTAATTCAGTTCAAACTAAATGGAAGGATTAACAAAAATAAATCTGCAACTAGGGTTTTTGATTTCAAAAGGGCTGACTTTCAAAAATTAAGGCAATTAGTTAGGGAAGTGGATTGGACTGAAGAACTTATGGATCTAAAGGCAGTTGAGGCCTGGGATTACTTTAAATCAAAACTGCAGAAGCTATCGGAAGCCTGTATCCCAAGAAAGGGGAAAAAATTCATAGGAAGGAGTTGTAGACCAAGCTGGATGAGCAAGCATCTTAGAGAGGTGATTATGAAGAAGCAGAAAGCATACAGGGAGTGGAAGATGGGAGGGATCAGCAAGGAAAGCTACCTAATTGAGGTCAGAAGATGTAGGGATAAAGTCAGAGAGGCTAAAAGTCGAGTAGAGTTGGACCTTGCAAAGGGAATTAAAACCAATAGTAAAAGGTTCTATAGCCATATAAATAAGAAGAAAACTAAGAAGGAAGAAGTGGGGCCGCTTAACACTGAGGATGGAGCGGAGGTTAAAGATAATCTAGGCATGGCCCAATATCTAAACAAATACTTTGCCTCAGTCTTTAATAAGGCTAAAGAGGATCTTGGGGATAATGGTAGCATGACAAATGGGAAGGAGGATATAGAGGTAGATATTACCATATCAGAGGTAGAAGCGAAACTGAAACAGCTTAATGGGACTAAATCGGGAGGCCCAGATAATCTTCATCCAAGAATATTAAAGGAATTGGCACCTGAAATTGCAAGCCCATTAGCAAGAATTTTTAATGAATCTGTAAACTCAGGAATAGTACCGAATGATTGGAGAATTGCTAATATAGTTCCTATTTTTAAGAAAGGAAAAAAAAGTGATCCAGGTAACTACAGGCCAGTTAGTTTGACATCTGTAGTATGCAAGGTCCTGGAAAAAATTTTGAAGGAGAAATTAGTTAAGGACATTGAAGTCAATGGTAAATGGGACAAAATACAACATGGTTTTACAAAAGGTAGATCGTGCCAAACCAACCTAATCTCCTTTTTTGAAAAAGTAACAGATTTTTTAGATAAAGGAAATGCAGTGGATCTAATTTACCTAGATTTCAGTAAGGCATTTGATACCGTGCCACATGGGGAATTATTAGTTAAATTGGAGAAGATGGGGATCAATATGAACATCAGAAGGTGGATAAGGAATTGGTTAAAGGGGAGACTGCAACGGGTCCTACTGAAAGGCGAACTGTCAGGTTGGAGGGAGGTTACCAGTGGAGTTCCTCAGGGATCGGTTTTGGGACCAATCTTATTTAATCTTTTTGTTACTGACCTTGGCACAAAAAGTGGGAGTGTGCTAATAAAGTTTGCAGATGATACAAAGCTGGGAGGTATTGCCAATTCGGAGAAGGATCGGGATATTATACAGGAGGATCTGGATGACCTTGTAAACTGGAGTAATAGTAATAGGATGAAATTTAATAGTGAGAAGTGTAAGGTTATGCATTTAGGGATTAATAACAAGAATTTTAGTTATAAGTTGGGGACGCATCAATTAGAAGTAACGGAAGAGGAGAAGGACCTTGGAGTATTGGTTGATCATAGGATGACTATGAGCTGCCAATGTGATACGGCTGTGAAAAAAGCTAATGCGGTTTTGGGATGCATCAGGAGAGGCATTTCCAGTAGGGATAAGGAGGTTTTAGTACCGTTATACAAGGCACTGGTGAGACCTCACCTAGAATACTGTGTGCAGTCTGGTCTCCCATGTTTAAAAAGGATGAATTCAAACTGGAGCAGATACAGAGAAGGGCTACTAGGATGATCCGAGGAATGGAAAACTTGTCTTATGAAAGGAGACTTAAGGAGCTTGGCTTGTTTAGCCTAACTAAAAGAAGGTTGAGGGGAGATATGATTGCTCTCTATAAATATATCAGAGGGATAAATATAGGAGAGGGAGAGGAATTATTTCAGCTCAGCACCAATGTGGACACAAGAACAAATGGGTATAAACTGGCCACCAGGAAGTTTAGACTTGAAATCAGACGAAGGTTTTTAACCATCAGAGGAGTGAAGTTTTGGAATAACCTTCCAAGGGAAGCAGTGGGGGCAAAAGATCTATCTGGTTTTAAGATTCTACTCGATAAGTTTATGGAGGAGATGGTATGATGGGATAATGGGATTTTGGTAAGTAATTGATCTTTAAATATTCAGGGTAAATAGGCCAAATCCCCTGAGATGGGATATTAGATGGATGGGATCTGATTTACTATAGAAAATTCTTTCCTGGGTATCTGGCTGGTGAATCTTGCCCATGTGCTCAGGATTTGGCTGATTGCCATGTTTGGGGTCGGGAGGGAGTTTTCCTCCAGGGCAGATTGGAGAGGCCCTGGAGGTTTTTTTGCCTTCCTCTGTAGCATGGGGCATGGTTGACTGGAGGGAGGCTTCTCTGCTCCTTGAAGTTTTGAACCATGATTTGAGGACTTCAATAGCTCAGACATGGGTGAGGTTTTTCATAGGAGTGGTGGGTGACATTCTGTGGCCTGCGCTGTGCAGGAGGTCGGACTAGATGATCAGAGTGGTCCCTTCTGACCTTAGTATCTATGAATTACTAATGAATGTTTGTTCAAATTTGAAAGTAGATTTTTATTTGATCATATTTGCCACCCTTTCAGGTTTGTTCCATCAATAGTCAAGTGCTCAAACCTAATTGGAGCAAAAAACTTGTAAAGTGTTTGAATATTCATAAAAATGGAGTTTCAAATGATGTTATGTTGTTAATTCACAATATGTTAGTTAGCTACGTAGGTCATCTAGTGAAGGAACAAAACCCACTATCACATAGTTTATGTAATTAACCTATGCAGCACAAATTATGAATGTTTCATATGAATATACAACTTGAAATTTGCACTGTTGCATAAATCACATGATATTGTTTCTGTTCTCTGATCAAATGACTTATGCAATGAACCAACAGAGAGAGGATTTCAGATTGCAAAAATTTAAATTTGGATATTCACCAGCAGTCCACCGTCCCAGATTTATTCAGTGGAAAAAGTGTACAAATAATTTCAAACAACTAGAGTTGACAATTCTGTAGTCTACTCATGAAAAATTCAAAAACAGAAAAGTGAAATTTATTAAGTAAACTATTTATCACAAACTAGGTACTCATCAACACTGTTGTACAATCATATGATGATACTAATATACAGTACTCTAGGGGCCTCAACCAAAGCTCAGTGATGCCACTGAGAGTCTATTAAATGATTATTGAGTGGGAGTTTGATCAGACTCTTGGTGTGGTAGTGTAAATTGCTTCCCAGAAACCCTGTTTTTGTGTATTATTCAAACAGGCATGTTTAAAGGGAGACATCATATAATTGCAGTCTATTATGCAACTTTGGCCTTTAGCAGACATCTCTATCTGTTAGCTAAAATATCAGGTTTACCATTATATCTCATTGTGCTGAATCAATTGCACTGGTATTTGACAGTTTTGCTTTATATAAACACACACACACTCTTTTTTCCTCCTGTTTCATCATCTGTTCCCTAAGTGATCGCAATGTAACTAGAAATTATTTAATAATAATAAAAAAGTGTGCATGTGGGGTTGCCTTCTTGGAGATTTCATCACATGACATCTTTAGTTCCTGGAGAGTGCAGGATAATCCTGGAGAGTTGGCAACCCTTAGGTGGGGAGCTATTCACAGTCTTGCTATTATTAGCTGCTACATCCATTTCCCAGAATAACTTTTCTACGCTGGCATTTCTCAGTTCAATAATTGCATTTATATCTATATCTATATATCTATTATAAACTAACAATCGTATATAAATATGAGAGACTGCACATTGTTTACAGGAGACATACTATATATATTTACTTTTGTGTGTATATAAAATGTATTAACTATTCTTGTTGAAAAGTTAAATCATTCAATTATATTGTTAATGTAAGTGGAACTATTGGGCTAGATCCTCAATTTGAGTTAAATGGTGTAACTAATTGACTTCATTGGACCCACAGTAATTTGTCAGCTGAAGTTTTGGCTCACTGTATCCAGAATCAGCTCAGTCTCCCTCCCTCTATGCCCAATAGTCTTGTTTTTAGCTTTGTCTCTTTTCCTGAACCCATTCTTGTCATATAATGAAGAAACAGGAGTTTGCATTACTGTTGCTTTATTTTCCAGTAGTTACTCGTTTCCTTGGCTGTTGCCATTTCTTGGATAAAATAAACAAGGCTGTTGAATATTTTGTATGGGCAGGGGACATCGGCTAATTCTGACCAAAAGGACAGTATAAGGATAACAATCCATCATCCTTTGCCATTTGATAGCCTGATGTTGTAGCATTTTAAATGCATCCCTCAAAATTACTACAGTTTGTCAAGGTGGGGAAGGCAGTTGGCTAGTGTTAATAACCAAACTGACTGACTAAATCCAGTGCAGCAGATCAGTTGAAAGGGGTGATGTTGCGTGAACTGATTTCAGCTGATCTTGGTAATACTTGTAAATAGTCCTGTACAGAAAAGAAATTATGTTGTTTCTGTACATTCTTTGCTGTGTTGGGGGGAGGGGGATCTGTTGGTTTTTCTCAGAATTAGATTCGAAGATATCCTAATCATCAGTCATCATTGGCACATAGATCAGATAACCTTGAAACTTTGAGGAAGCTCAGATCTCAGTTCAGCCATGAGCTTTCCTACTATTTTTATATTTTGATAATTTATCAAACAAAAATCCCAGATCTCAACCCTTCCAGACTTTAGGGAAGCTAAAATGTAAGCATAAAATTTGCAGCTGACTTGGCAATTTATGTTGCAATACCAAAGAAATTAAGTGCTAAATAATTTGTAAAGACCACCTAAAGTAAAATAGGATTAATATCAGAATTAATTATTTTCTTTCTGATCTTTAATTCAGCATGAGAAATTTTCAAAGCTTCATTTTGGTAAAAGATAGTAGTAGATTCCAGCAACAGCCCTTCTGTACGTACTCCCAAGTTCTAGGATTTCCTTAGGAGAGAAAAATGCTCTGTCCAAAATGTGTGTGTTCATGGCATTAGAAGGGCAAGTGCCACTTGAGCTGAAATTTATCTTCAGCCAGTTCAGACCATAGATTTCCATCTACGGAGAGGCACAATAACAGAAATATTTAAGAAACTAAGGAAAAAATACTAAATTATTCAATAGATTAAAAAAAATGACTGGCCAAATCCTTAGCTAATGTAGATTGCAATAGCTCTAGAAAGGGCAGTGAAGAGATGCCAATCTACTACAGCAGGGGGCAATTTATTGCTTGTGAATGTTGCTGGACTGACAAAGCTGGAGATGGACTCCTCTGTTTACATAGACTAGGTATAGGATGGGTAGCAATGGAAGTTCCTCCACCGTATCCTGCCATTCTGCCTAAGCACTGACGGATCCCATGCAGGAGTGAGAGAAGTTAGTTCAATCTCTCTGTGTATTCAATCCTTTACTTCTCTATTAATGCTGCTACTAAGTATGTAAACTGTGGTGGGTTCTGTGGTGTCAATTCCTGTCCTCTGGGAACCAGACTGGGTCATCCAACACAGGACACAATCCAAGTGTTGCATGGTGATGACATTAATTCATTATCAATCTGTGACAGATCAAATTGGTGTGCTAAAGGGGAGAGGCTCTGTATCCCCTAAAACATCCCATCATAAAAGTTATTTATGAATTAATAATTATATTCATCCTCCCCAAATCTGTTGAATTATTAAAATCTCAAATTCAATGCTTTTCACATCTCGTACAAGTGCCAATGAAGAAATTTTAATTTTCTTTATTATGTCTTATGGCTTTGGATATATTTGCCCATAAACTCTATATACATTTGTAACATTCTATTAATCCAATTTGTAAAAAAATTCATCTTTCTATTTCTCATGGCTCATTTCCCAAAGTCATTTAATGCCAGAAAGCAAATCTTCTAATTTAGAGCCTGGTCATCTGCCCATTGAGGTCAATGACAAAGCTCCAATTGATTTCACTGGGAACAGGATTAGATCCTTAAGCACCAAAAAATTTGAGTTTAAAAGAATGTGGGGGAGAAAGTAAGGCTAACAGAATCATAGGGCTGGAAGGGACTCGAGAGATCAGCTAGTCCGTTCCCCTGGTTCTCCATCACTCCCATTCTTTAAAGTAAGCCTATTTTTAAAATATATATTCTCTAGCACAAACATAATTTCTGCACCAAGCTCATAATTTCTTGGGTGAGATTCTTTTGCCTGGGTTGTGCAGGAGGTCAAACTAGACTAATTGTTTCTCACTTAGTCTTTTCAGATTGGTGATTCCCTTATTCAAAGTCAAAAATTGGTTGAGAAACACTGTATTAAATAAAGAAAAGGAGTACTTGTGGCACCTTAGAGACTAACAAATTTATGCTCAAATAATTTGTTAGTCTCTAAGGTGCCACAAGTACTCCTTTTCTTTTTGTGAATACAGACTAACACGGCTGCTACTCTGAAAACTGTATTAAATAGTTTTGATGGTCCCTCCTGGCCTTAACATTTATGAACCATAATCACTGCTCTGTGTGTGTGTGTGTGTGTGTGTGTGTGTGTGTGTGTGTGCGCGCGCGCATGCGCACACATGTCTATACTTTGGAATAGCCCCAGTTCAGCAATTGATATAATAGCACTAGTGCTGACAAGGACGAATCATTATTTTACCCCTCTTACAAGGGATAAACTTTGATTAGCTCAGTTAATGCAACCCCCTGCATGCCCTCGTTTCCACTGAGGGATCAATACCAATGGAGCTACCCCAAATGCTGGACACCAGGGGATAAATCAGGGCTTAGATTCACCTATCCTTATGGTCCTTAGCAGTCAACTTGTAAAGAACAAACAAAAAAGTAACTATTTACTCGAGTTCCAGATCATTAAAGACTTCACTGGATGGCTTGCAGAGAAGCAGGAAGTTATGTATGGCTTGATGGCCATCCTTGTGCAAATAAAGTTAATGGTGCATTACAGAATTACCTTTTCTGATGATGGGCTTTTGCTTCATCTCGGCACAGTGACTAGGAAGTTGTGGGGGTACATTAAGGACCTCCTCTTGCACAGCCCCCAAGGGAGTGATGTTCTGTTTCCAGGAAGTCACTAGAAGGTCAGCACCAGCTTGTAAGGAAGATTAATTTTAATTGATCAGCATGCTTCAATAGAGCACGGGTGAGCAGAATGAAACTCTCACTCCTTTTTGTTGCCTGTATCACTGAGGAGGGCAGGTGGATGCAACTGCATGTGTGTGGCACTGCTTTCTGAGTAAGTTGGAGTAAAATGCATGTTGTTGTTACTGCATGCTTCTGAGTGAATGAAATAATTAGCAATTTAAGATTGAGGGGGAAATATACCTAATTAGTCTTGTTGAAGCGAATTTGCGATTAATTGAAGCAACAAAGTAACATGTTTGTTAGAGGTCTGGAAACTAATTGGGAACATAAGGGAAACTGTAAAGAGACAATTCTGATTGCAATATAATACATTTGTAGCTGGTGATTCCTTAACCTGTTGATAGGAAGCAGGGATCTATTGGGCTTAGTGTCCGGGGTTTGGTGGAAGGGGAAAAAACTTGTGATTTCTGAACAAACTGTTCCAGTGATACACAGTTCTTAAACAATTAGTTTCCTACATGGACTCAAATGTGCAGGATTGGGGTCATAATGATTTACTTTTTCATTTGGTTTTGTGTTAAGACTATGCAAAGGATTGCTTTACGGCCTTAATGATATCTATCTATATCTATATATAGATATATAAAATAATTTTCCACAAGTATCTGTTGCCTTTTCTGTGAGATAAACTTAAAGGGTCTCTGTGTTGTGCTGTCCCCCAAATGCATGGAAAGTTGTCTTCACAGAGCATAGAGAGCTTGGAACGGATTTCAGATAGTAGAATTAAAGATGAAAGTCTTCAAAATTTTGTTATTGCCAGGCTCCCACACTTCCACGGATTGAAATGTTGTTTACAGAAGTTTGAATTCTAGTTTTGAATTTCTGGCTCTGCCACTGCCATTAACTTGATTCACATCAGGCAAATGTTTTAAGTCCAAATTTCTGAAAGTGTTCATTGCTTCTGAGTCCCTCTGTTTTCAGAGGAGTGACTAGAGACACCAAAAAATGCCTGTTTTTTGGAAATTCCATAACAGTTGTGTTCCTCAGTTTCCTCTTTGTAAAATAGGTATCATATATACCTCACTGGTTTATCCTAGGGCACATTGAGATTCTCAGCTGAAAAGTGCTACATAATAACAAAACTATTTCACACTTTTATATGCCTACTCTTGCTTCACGTGCCACTGACAGTGCTTTGTGTATTTGTATGTGTATGTCTGTATGAGTGATATATCCACATGGCACGTATGTGGAGGTGATATCTATATTATAAATTGCATTTAGTAATTCACTCTTCCAATAATCTTTCCAACAAGGGGTTACTTCTGACATTCCAAGCCCATGAGCAGCTTCGAAGAGACACCATAAAAACAATTACAAAACCAAAGAGCAAGATAAATATTTTCTTCTTTTCCCCAAGTGTGGAATTCTCCCCCTGCTCCCCCACCCAAAAATTACCCTAGAAGTGAGCTGTAGCTCAAGAAAGCTTATGCTCAAATAAATCTGTTAGTCTCTAAGGTGCCACAAGTATTCCTTTTCTTTTTTCTTATCTAGGGAGGTCCCCAGATATTGGACCTATAAAATTGCCTCATTGTTTCCCTATACTCCCAGTCTGTTAGTCTATGTACATCGCTTGTCTCATGTCTTACATTTAGAACATCAATACTTTAGGGCAGTGACCATCTTTTTGTTCTGTTTGTACAGTGCTTAGCACAGAGGGGTCCTGGTCCATGAGTGGGGCTCCTAGGTGCTACCACAATACAAAATAATAAAATCATGACATTTTATTTGGAAAGGCTATTATAGGTCATTTTTATGGTTTCTAATATCTTTTAGTTATAATTTTTCTCTTTCTCTGATGCCTGTGCAGTTGGGCTCTGGATAACTAAAGTTAGATAAATGGAAGGATACAAAAAGGGGCTAATATAATGTTTAAAAACATTCTAAAACATCAATAAGAGTCTTTTGTAAAATATATCATGTCATCACGTATCCTGTATGTGCCATATAAAGTCTTTATTGGCACTTCCTTGGGATAACTGCATAACTCACTCACTGCTTTGCCATGACTCATCATGAGTAATGTATTTTTTCCAAACTTATATTGATAAACTCTTTTTTTTTTACCACATTATCTAGTCTTCCTTATATCAGGCCATATGTAGTAAGCATGTGTATAGCTTTACATTTTGCACTGCAAACATGCAAACACACAATCAAGCAACTGTGCGTGCTTAAAATGATTGCATTTCACTAAATGGATAATGAAAGTGAAATTAAACAAACTTTGGGGACTAAAGGCTTATTTTTATTGTTTAAATAACTTAATATATTAGAAATTCCTTATAGATTTTCGTATTCTAAAGTTGTGTTTTTTAATATTTACAGTGATTTTAAAATGTTATTAATAAAATATTAGCCATGGTGATTTTTCATCATTAAGAGCTATTTAAGTAAAGGGCAAGCTGCATGATTTAACTTCTTGCATGCACTAACTGGCAAAGGGGTAGAGAGGCTGTGTTTGTATCAGTAGCAATATATTAATATTTAGTGTTTTAGGAGAGCACTTGTCTCTAGCTAATCTTAATTAAAGAAGGTCTGACAGAGGCTCAGAAAAATATACAGATGGCTTGCAAAAGAAATCTCATAAATATGGTGCTCCGTCACATTTTAGTTTGGTTAATTGTCAGCTTAATTTCAAATTCTACACATGGTATTTTGTTTTAAAGACAGACGAAACATTTATTGGAAAGTCAGATTCAGAAGTTCTACATGTGCATTTTATCTGTTTTGAAAATTGAAATTCTTTGGTGATTGCTGAGTTGTTTAGAACTTCACTCCCTGCATGTAAAACACTGAAAATTATTCAGCATCTGTCTGTCTATATCTTTTTTTCCTTTTCTGTCTAAAGTGAAAAGTCATCTTCTGCTTTTGAAAGGTCGGTTGCAATATATTTTTGGTGTGAACTTAATATAGAGGTTTGAATCATGCAGTGTTTCAGTGTCAACTTCTGTCCAGTATAATACCCACAAGGGATAATTCACTAATTACTGATGTGACACTGAAGTTCACACTTCTTTCTAACATTTACTGTTCTAAAAATATAATTTAAATCAAAAAGTCAAAAACCATTTAGCTTGTAAGCTATACTCGACATTACGTATGAAATCATTTTATTTCATCCTGTCTTTGAGTGCCACAGGACTGAATTTTTCACCTGCTGGGCCATGTGGTTACCATGACAACCACTGATTTTCCTGTGTGCTATTCTGTCGTCCTTGTGCATTACAATAAGGCAAGCTTGTTGAGAAATATTTATGGAACCTGATTTGCGTAGTTTCATTTTAATTAGTCGTAAAATAGATTAAGGAGTAGAAGTACTTGACATTTACTATTTAGTCAAGGTTGATAGGAGCTGGCTATAATGTAGTCCTATATGACAACATCCACAACTGGACTGTAGGTAGAATATTAGTTTGCATTGTCATGAGAAGACCTTGTAAACTATTCTGTTGAGAGAACTCCAAGGTCACACTGGAATCGACCAATCTTCTATCTATTCTGTTGGTAGGAGAGAAGAATCCTTAATGCTACAGTAGGTAATTTTATAGTCACTTTCATTTCCACACTTGTTCTTATCAATCTTTAGGTGGTCATCAGAATAATTTTTTTCTGAGTATGCTGGATTGACATACTTTGTGTATGTTATTTATAGTGAAATAAAGATAAGTGAAGAAGGATGGTTGTGAATTCCTCCTTAATTAATTGTCAAAAGCTCTCTAAGTGGAAATTCACGTGTGTTCTGCAGGGATAACCGTACAGTCAGTCCAATTTTCAAACACTCATTGATTATAAGATGCCCAAATGATACTTTCAGGCAATCACATGATTTGAAAAACCGAAAGGGGTACATGGTTCTAGAAGCACAGAAGTTCAGGCTTCTATTTTTGGATCTATTACTGACTCAGTCACTTGGAGAAAGCATTTCTATTACTTGTAGTTTTAGTTTAACTCTCATAGAAATTCAACATGCATATTCTTAGCCAGGGAGTGAATTTTGATGTGAAAAATGACCAGACCTATTGAAATTATTTTTTGAAACTCTAATTCTTTGGCAGATAGTGGTGACTGGGGGAGCTTTCCAGATATTTTCTTGACAACCTCAAACTAACAAATAATGTTGTAATAGCAAATAAAATTGAGATCATTGATCAAGATTTTCAAAGGTGACTTTGATTGCCCAGCTTGAGAAACGTTGAAGGTGTCTAATTTTCAGAGGGTCAGTTGCTCATAAATCAGGCTTCTTTAAGGTGTCTCAACATTGCAAAACTGAGGCCCCTAAATTCACAAGTCACAATTGAAAATCTTGGCCTTTTTTCTTTACAGTGATTTAAATGCCTATTTTAATAATACCAGAAGCAGAATTTAAATGCCTGGTTAAATCAGGGGACCAGTGCAGCTTGCTGATATTGAGGATTTATGATAGTCATTTGTCAATACCTTCTATGTTCACAGATGTCAAGTGAGTTGAATGGTACTCAGCCCATTGCAGGACCAGGCCTTGGATGTTAAATATACTGTGTAATTAATTTGTTTTGTTAGTTACATTCTTTTGTCCAAATACTCTTGCTACCTACTGGTGTGGAATTGTATCACTTAAAGTACATAACTGAAATATCTGCTTTATCAGACTTGATACTTTAATTGTTTTAGTAAAATTCTTGAAATAAAAAAAAACACTACTCTGGTTTAGTAACTTCTTAAAAATCAATATTTCAGAATGAACAGCAACAGAATTTTACATACAACATGGATTGTTAACTATCATCAGAGCAATCTCAATAAAGCAGTCCCTTGTGATCATGATTCTGCTGATGATGAAGCATCCATCCATGTGTACTTGAAGTTTTCTAGATTTCTCTTCATTAATGTTTTAATGGATTGCTGTGTCTTCCATTTCTCTTCATTTCTTTTTAATGGTGAATGTGTGCAACTTTAAGTCCTCTGAAATATATGTAGTGTGTCACACTCATTTATGTATTTTGTTTAGATTAGAGTTTGCTTCCAACGTTCAGCTCAATTTGGATCTGTGTAATGTTTTAAAATCTTTAAACCATTTTACGAGACACAGTAGACAAATGTCTGAGATGGTCAGCAAGGTAGTATATATTCAGGTTGCCTTTATAGTGTCTACTGTAGATTAGCATTCTCAAATGCCTTAAGCCCCAGCTGGTTTTCCCATCATCTTGGGAATGGCGCAACCTATGTTGTGTGTAGGGTATGGAGGATAAAGCTTTTGAAAATTTATGTACAACGTTACAACTTTCTCTAATTTTTGGCATCTCCTCGTTTTGTGTTTAAATATTTGATCTTAACATTACAAATAATACAGTTGTTTGCATTTAATTCCCCTCCCCGCCACTTCCACCTGGCAGGGAAAAAGGTCTGTGCATTTGGGGTTTTCAAAAGCAGACAGCACTGCCCCAACTCTGCTCCCATTGAAATAATGGTAAAATTCCTATTGACTAATAGGAGTCAGCATTTACATTGTCCCAGCTAGGCTCTACTATTATTATGATGATTTTATTTTATTAACACCTACAGGCTAGGAGCCCTGGCCTCCAGTCATGGACCAGCACCCCATTGTGCTAGATGCTGCACAAACATTGAATAAGAAAATGGTCCTTGCCCCAGAGAGCTTATAAATTCACGCTTCTCCTACCCATCTTGTTTGACTGTGGACATTTTTTTTTTGAAAACCTGGATTAAAAGGGCAGTGGCAAATCTGAAAAAGCAACAGATAAGATCAGCTGTGAAAGGATCCGATGATCTCCACAATTAATAATAAATTTAGCTTCCCAGCATCCCTGGGAGGTAGGGTGAAATGTCGCCATACTCTTTACAGATGGGGGAATTAGGGCATGGTAAGGCTACGTGACATGCTCCTGATTACAAAAGAAGAGGCAGGAAGAGAACCCACATCTTCCTGTCTCTCATTCATCTGCCTTAACTTCAACACAATCCTTCCTCTCCCCATGTCTAATACAATTCATGACCATCGTTTTGTGACCTTAACTTCCTCAAAATCATTCTATTTTTGTACATTTGAATGTATATATTTTACATTACTCTTGAATGGTCAAATTTGAACATTAGAGAATTGTGTAAAATGAACAAGGGAAAAACGGGCATGGTAGATTTTTACAGTATACAATTATATGAGAGATGAACATTGTCTAGGAAGTCATGGTCAGCAAACAAAAAATGACAGACTTCAGTTACATTTTCTGCTTTTGTACTTAATTGATCTAGTAAGGTTGAGTCTATTTCCTGAACACTAAACAAGTCAATTTTACATACACAAAATAAATAAATTAGTGCTGGTTGTACCTCTGGCACTACATGTTTGTATTGCTAACATTTGTTTAATGAGAGTTTAATATTTGGTACGCTGGGACAAAATTATAGTTGTATTTTAGACCTTTCTTACTAAGTCTGACAGGTTTATTTTTAAATTAATCTAACAAACAGTCCTTGGAAGGAAGGACTTTATTTTTGTGGAAGTATATCCAATAACAACGGTAGCTACCTATGTTCCCATCCTTCAGTACCTTTTTATTCCAGTTGCTAGGCCATTGGGTGTAAGAACTGGGTTGGCTTTCTGGCTCTGCAGCTCATATGCTGGGTAATGTTGGATGACACGCTTTACGCCTTTGTAAAATGCATATGATACTTATCTTCTTTTGTAAAGCACTCTGAGCCCTATGGATGAAAAGTGCTACATAAGAGCCAACATTGCCTCCACCTAGGGTGACCAGATGTCCTGATTTTATAGGGACAGTCCCGATATTCAGGGCTTTTTCTTACATAGATGCCTATTACCTCCCACCCCATGTCCTGATTTTTCATACTTGCTATCTGGTCACCGTACCTCCACCAAAGACATCATGTCCTTCAGTTGCAATGATTCTTATCTTGTACTGAGTTGGTGAGATATGTGGAACATAGATTATTAAAACAAGGAAAATGGGACTGGAGAGCAATGGAGCAAGTTGGTTAAATTAGTTATTGAAATACAAAGCACCACTGGATTAATCTACATGCATTTGCAAATAGTGTTTTAATTCAAATGTTAAAACTCATGTCACACTAGCAAATGTTTCATGTTTACTTTGCCTTTTAAATATTTAAAAACCTTTAGCAAACTCTGGGCAATATGTATTGGTGTAAATCAATTGACTTCAGTGCAGTGATGCTGATTTACATCAGCTGAAGATCTGGCTTATAAAGCCTCGTGACTTCCATTGTTAAATGTGTTTTTCAGAAAGAATAAATAATTTCTTCAACATCACATGGCTAGTTAGGGAGCAAAGAATGGCATCCAGAAGTTCTGAGTCCCGGTACCCTGCTCTAAGTGATGAACAGTTTTGCCTCTCATATATGAAGATTTACTGCTTAAAATTTCAGATACTGTAGCTATAAACTTGTATTAGGTAGGCTTGACCATATGGCAGAAAATATTTAAATTCACTGAACACAGCTCTTAATTGGTTGGCTGTGGATCTGGAGTGGAGAAGGTCAGAAATACTGTTTTATGAAACATGATCAATTTTTTTTGTTTTGTTTTGTTTCTCTGTAACACTTGGAAAATCAAACATGTATTTCAGACCAAAATGAGAGAAAAATTCCGCACAGAGCTCAGGAAGTCAGCTGCCACCTGTTTATTGCCACGGATGGCTGTCTACAACTGACCTGGAGAAACCCATATTTATCACAATTCACTGAACACTAAGGGCCATCTTGAGTTGCAATTTACTAAGTCACAACATTCATATCCAAATCTGAAATTGTTCAGAGTTTGTGAGGGTGTCCAAACCTAGGGTTTTGGCTCGGTTTTATCCATAACTGCAACCATGATTATGTGTTGTATAGCAAGTTTATGTAAAGATTTATTTTAAATGCACTTTACTAGATTCAAGAACTTTACATGCTATTGTGCTTTGAATCAAACTCTAGTACAGTAACTCCTTGCTTAACGTTGTAGTGCCAGTGCTCCCGCTGGGAGTGAGTTTGCCAGACTCGCACCTCACCATAGCTGGTTGGAGAAAAGGTGTGTGGGTGGAAGAAGGGAAGATATAAATGTTTTTGTTTCACTCCATCTTCTTGTATTATCAGTGTCCCTCTCTCCCCCGCACCCCCGCCCGCCCGTTCAGGAACTTGGCTCTGCTTATTGTGAATGGTTTAACTAACAAATGTCCATTAACTTAATGTAGCTATATCCCCTGTCCATAAACTTCCCCCATGACTGGGAGGGTCCCAGAGCCTGAGCTCCAGCCCGAGCCCAGACATCTATACTGCAATTTTATAGCCCCGCAGCCTGTCCCCTGCAAGCCCAAGTCAATTGGCACGAGTCAGCTGTGCGTGCTTTAATGCAGTGTAGACATACTGTTAGGCTCTTGCATCACTTGAAAATGGGATTTAGGTTCCTAAATTAATTGGCCACTTTTGAAAATTTTACCCAGATTTTTTCAGATTATCACTTGCATATCCTGTTTTCAGTGTGAGGCTTAAGGCAAGAGAATGTTTGCACTGTAGTTTTGTTTTGTTTTGTTTTTTCTGCACATTGTCCTTTGAAACACACGTCCTCATTGCTTCTGTGAAATAAGGTTCAGAATGTATTACTTTGTTCTGTATGAGGTTTTTAGTGAAAATGTGGATCATTCTATTTGCCGTCTTGACTGGCTACTGGAACTCTGGAACCATGTAAACCAGGGGAGATCCCCTCTCACTCTGAACAGAATTGCACATTGCTATAGTACACTTATTAATATTAATAATGATAATTAATAATATAATTAATAATCAAGTGTTATGCCTGCTGGAGTCTTGCTTATTAACAAAAAGATACCTCCAAAACAAAGAAAAACCCAGTTTAAACACCTGCCTCCTTCACCCCATGATTGTGTTGCCCCAACCTATGGCTTTTCCCCAGGGTTTGTTACCCCCCAGATTCCTTTCCTCAAGACATGTCTGACCCTAGCTCACATTTTTTTCTCTCTCCCTCCCTCCCTTCCTCTCCAGAAATCTGGTCTCATCTCCCTTATATTGCTGTGGAGCAGTGAGCTAGCTTTACCATCCAGTCAGGCAAACCCATTTAACTCTTTCCCAGCAGATTCAACTTCTCCATGAGGATAGGAGTGAAACAAGCAAGCACTGCCAGTCTGTTACAAGCACCTAATTGAATTGCTTCTCCCCTATAATGAGCAAGGGCATAACAATGTGTTTACACATTCATTTCCACCTTAGTGGTGGATAATTCAAGAGACTTTGCTTTTACTTCCACCAGTGTAAATTACGAGTAATGTCACTGAACTCAGTTGAATTACACCAGCGTGAGTGGGAACAGAATTAGGCCTTCTATCTCTCCTGTACAATGAATCATTTATTTAGGTCAGACATAAAGATAATCGAAAGAAAAAACCCCTCAAAGAATATTGCTTTCCCTCAGCCCACAAATTAAATCAATTAACATTCTAATATCACCCAAGGAAAAACACCATTGGCATATAATGGTTAGCAGTGATTTAGTTGCAACAACAGGAGTGGAAATTTATTCCTACAGTATGCGTGGCTCTGTGTACATTATCAGCAGTAAGCTGATACCCTGGTGACGCAGTGGCATTTAGATACGCTTTTATTTTAGCAGGAGACCCAATGGGCAGTTTAGTAATTGAAATAGGTTCTGAAACAGTCAGGTGTGTTGCTCTCATTGCAACCTTGCAACTGGCTGTTGCAGAAATATCAATATTATTTGGTTGATTGTTTTTTGCAGTGTATTGCAGGGATTCTCTTTTTTTCTTTCCTTTTATAGAGAATAAATAATAAGGGCCCATTCACAAGCTCTGAGCGCTCCGACAATTATTGACAAATACAAACACTCCAAAATGCAAATTCTAACAGCCAGCACGTGAGCCTGCACTCAATTACCCAGGGTTTTCAGAACCCTAAGCAGTGGTAACTTCGGTGTTTTTCTCTCACACATAGACAAAGGCTAGGCTTCAGGGTGGGGCCCTCCTTCTGTCTGACTGCTGGAGACAGTAGAATGCCAGATCCTTGCCCAAAGAAAACTTCCTAGGACCGATCCAAAGCAAATTCTTTTGCCTAATCTTTTAGCGCTAACTTCAAACAAAACACATAAGTGACTCTTAGTAGGTCACCATAGTAGTCCCTAATGGATCACCAATTCTCTTAATTTCAACAAGACTACTCATTTTCTCTTATCAAAACATTTATAGTCATAATAAAAATAAAAGTTACATATCAAAGGTGTCAGAGATACTTAAAACCAAGGTCAGCTGTCCAAACATTCCTTCCGTTCTCACAATACGTTCACTTTTTCTCCCATCCTCCCATTCTGATAAAAAAATGGCAAACATGCTATTGCACGGCCTGGCCTCTCTTTTTCCTAAAACTAATTCTAGCTATGTGATGTTTGGGTTTTAGCCAACAGTGGCGAAACACAGAAGGTGACTAGCTGCAGCATTGTGAAGTTCTCGGGTAGCACACAGGAATGTCAAATTCTGGGTTACGCTTCCATCCCACTGACTTCTCTTCCAAAGCCGTGTGAAACAAATGGGCCCTGCAAGTCACTGCTCTGTGACATCTCGTCCTCTTATGCCCTTGATATCACCACCTCATTTCTGGTAGTTTAATTATTCAGAATATTTATAGAGTGCTGGTCTTTTAAAAGTCTTCCTCTCCTGCAAGGAGAGGGAGTCATTCACTGAACTCACCTTAGGGTTGCCAACTTTCTAGTTGCACAAAACTGAACACCCTAACCCTGCCCCTTCCCCAAGGCCCGGCCCTGCCCCCCGCTCACTACAAACCCCCTCCCTCAGTGGTTCGCTATCCCTCACTCTCACTCACTTTCACTGGGCTGGGGCAGGAGGTTGGGGTGCAGGAGGGGTGAGGGCTCTAACTGAGGGTGCGGGGTATAGAGTGGGGCCAGAAATGAAGGGTTCAGAGTGTGAGCAGGGGCTCCGGGCTGGGGTAGGGAGTTGGGGTGCAGGAGGGGGTGAGGGCTCTGGCTGGGGCTGTGGGCTCTGGGGTGGGGCTAGGGATGAGGGGTTTTGGGTACAGGAGGGAGCTCCAGGCTGGGGTGTTTATCCGAGGGATTTGGAGTGTGGGAGGGGGTTGAGGCAGAGGGTTGGGGTGTAGGAGGGCATGCTGGCTCTGGGGTGGGGCTGGAGATGAGGGGTTTGGGGTGCAGGAGGAGGCTCCAGGCTGGGAGGTAGGGCTGAGGGATTTGGAGTGTGGGCAGGGGCTGCAGGTTGAGGCAGGTGGGGTGCAGAAGGGGGTGAGGGCTCTGGGGTGGGGCAGCGCGTGAAGCCCCTCGGCCCCCTCGCTTAGGACCTGCTGGCCGTTTCAAGGGCACAGCGCGGTGCCAGCCAGGACAGGTAGGGACTAGCCTGCCTTAGCACCGCAGCATCGCCGACCGGACTTTAAATGGCCCGGTTGGTGGTGCTGACCGGAGCCGCCAGGGTCCCTTTTTGACCGGGTGTTTTGGTTGAAAACTGGAAACCTGATCACCCTACTCACCCTGCCGGGCAAGAATGACTGTGTACTACAGCCAGAATGTTCAAGGGTCAAGGCTGTGTTTCACTTGACCGCCTTCCATTGTAGTTTAAAACTTTAGGACTCCCTTTTTATAGGCAGATTCCAAATGCACAGATGTTAGAAAGGGAAAAGATCTATTAGATCATCTAGTCTGTCTCCTTGCTAATGCAGAATTGTTCTCTACTGTACAATGTAATTAAGCGTGTGTGTATGACGTTCAAATGCACATATTTAATTGCTAAGGTTGTCCTAGGAGACTTTCTTTTGATTAAAGTGGTTGGGTTTAGATCAGCCTTCGGTTTTGTTACAAATGGGATTCTCATAAGTGCCATGTATTTATAGATCAGAGGGATGTCATACATACATATCTTACTCCTGGGGGCATTCTGCACCAAATAATTAAAAATTCTGCACACACAGCATTTTAAAATTCTGCAGATTTCATTTGTGAAAATAACACTACATAATCATGCCAATTTCAATTATTTTTGTAATTTATTTCAAAATGCCTGTCAGCAAGTATGTCTGTAACAATACAAACACACACACAAATTCCCCCATGAGTAGAAAGTTAAAGAAACCCCTATGACCACCCAGTTCCTGTTTCTCTGCCCCCTACAGAGCCCAGCTGGGGGGACAGACACCCACAACCCCTCCCCCCCAGAGCCCATCTATAAGCCCCCCCAGCCAATACACCCAAACCCCATCCGTACCCAGAGCCCAGCCAGTGGTTCCCCCTCGCCCTGAGTCACCTGCTGAGGTGACTTCCTGAATTCAGAGCCTTAGGGAACGTCCACACTGCAAAGAAGAACCTGTGCTGCTAAATCTCAGGGCCTGAGTCAATTGACTTGGGCCCGCAGGGCTCAGGCTGTGGGGCTAAAAGTAGTAGTGTAGACATTAGAGCTCGGGCTGAAGCCTGGTCTCTGAGACCCTCTGCCCTTGCTGGGTTTCAGAGCCTGGGCTCTAGCCTGAGCCTGAATGTGTGTCAAAGCTGCTATTTTTAGCCTTCCAGCCCAAGTCCTGCAGCCCACGCCCTGCAAGCCTGAGCTCTGAGATGGAGCTCCGTGGATTTTTCTTTGTAATGTAGACATACCCTTAGTCATGGTTCTGCTCTTAGGTTAGTAGCAGCCTTTAAGGTGCTTATATTGCTGCTTTACTTGAAGTTTCCTGTTTGCAGTGGTGAATCGCCTCTCAGAGGTGACAAAGAACAGGTAACAATGCAGCCCTGTACTGGAAGATCTTCTATTCTGGACTTTGACATGGAGCAATAAATCAGGTTGTTTTTTTTTCCTCTACTCCAGCAGGAAGAACGCTAATCTTACTTAAGGTTACCTTGTTTCCAGCATAGGAATGTTTGTTGATTTATTATTAAATTTTGACTTGGAGTCTTAAAATTGAGCCAGGTTTGATACAATCTCAGCAGCCATTAGTCTAAGCTATGATGCAAAGTTTTGCCAAATCCTTTAAGAGAGTTAGGAAATAGTTGCATTTTACCTATTTTCGTTGAGTTCCCATTCACTCTGAATATATGCATCTTCAGAAACATGTCAGCCTTGGTTATGTTCCCTACATTTGAAAAGCCCGAAGTCCAAATAACCTTCTTGTGCAGCAGAAAGGTGACTGTTTTACCATGGCTAGGTTACAAAGGAGAGGCTGCTTTTAAATGTGCTGACCTTGTATTGGGAACAAAAGTTTACAGTTTAGAACAGAAAGATGATGATGGTTATTTTTATAATGGCATATTCTGAATGCAGATTATTTCTGAGAATAGGCTACTTGCTTGTTCTCTATTTCTGTGAAAGCAGACTGAGGCTAGAACTAACTCTTTTGGACTGTCTGATTTAATGTTCACTAGAGCTGGTTAAATAAAACACTGTAAATTATGTACTTGAATTTAGTGGTGTTTTTTTTCCTATTATTAGCTCATCTTGCAGAGCTGGATGAATAACTCCTGGGTTTGCCATTGGTGCCAGCCTTGAAGCTTTGTTCATTTCCTTATCCCACTCCCAGCTCTGTTCATTTTTCCATACTGCTCCTTGTGAATGGAGTATCTATCCTCTGTGTCTCTGTTTTGAGGCCTGGATCTGGAAACACTTAGGCACATGAATAATTCACCCATATTGGTAGTTCTGTTCACGTCAACTTTTGCATTGATTTCAGTGGGCACTACTCACATGAGTGAAGTTATTGATATGTCTGAGTGTTTGCAGGATTGGTTCTTAGAAGGTAAGGACCAGATTTTCAAAATAACTCAGCACCCAGCAGCTCCCATTCTAAAAATGGTAAAAACTCACCAATAAATCCATTTTGATAGGCACTGCACCTGCCTAGATGCCAAAGGGTTATCTGTGACAGAGTAGCTCCCAAGATTTCTGGTGTCCATTGTGTGAATGATAGATTGAGCTATCTAATAGTGGAAATATGACTGTTATCCTAGCTATGGCTTCCATTTTGTGCAGTTGTCACTATTGGTCTGCGTTAGACGTAGTTGTCTTTTAAATTTCCCCAGAGGAGGGCCAGCCATTGTTCCATAATGTTGATGTTCTTTGTTAAAAGAGAACAAGTTTCCACTGAGAGAGATAAAAATGGTGGATTTCATTTCAGATTTTCAGTTTTGATACAAAGAGGTTTCTCCAGTGCACACAAGAACTCATGAAGTTCTGGTTGTTTTAAAATGCAGCAATCAGACTAGTCTCTCTGGCAACTTGATTAGTGGCTGAGGAAGTTGCTTTTTCCCATTACACAAAATTCTTCTTGAAAAAATGTATTAGATTTTCATTTTAAAGAATCCCTAGCAGCCTTGGAGATCTTATTACTTCATATACTATAGTGCCACACAGAGTGTGTTTTCATGATACATTTTAATTTGAAAAGTACGGGTTAACTCTCTTTAAATGCAGTTTTGTGGAAAAGTAATCTGGCTGTTAGTGATTTGGACTATACTTCTGTGTTAGTTCAGTTTCTGCATTAGTCTGACTGAATTTCCACAAGGTCAAATTGAATGTGTTCACCCTGTAGTAAATCCAGCAGCTAAAACTGCTCAGATCTGGCACCAGGGATAGAACCCATGATCTTTGGCTCCATAAAGGCATTTTCTTGAGCTAAAGTGCTCGCTTAGCTGACAGTAGAAGTAGGGCCCTAAGCCACAACTAAGGAAGATATGATCTATCTCTATTGGAGCACCAGAACATTGCAACCTCTTTGGCTACATGGCCAATGGCAAAGAAACTGCTAAAGCAAAGTAAATGAATGTGACTTGTTCAGAATTCCTATAAGGCAGGACTTAAAGTCCTGATCCTATGAACACCTGGGCATGTAACTATTCACTTGTATACCCCACTTGAACTCAGTTGGAGTATTCAAAGTATTACTCATGTAACTGTAGTTTTCCAAATGACCAAAGGGTTTGCAGCACTGGGAACTGAACAGCCTCAACAAACATCTCTTGCAATAAATAGAAAAGTCTATATCTTGCTCATTGTAAAACAGTAGGCTTTAAGTTTCTCCACTTTGTCAGAAATATTGTGGTCAGTAGGGCACAAATGGTGGAAGTGCTTCTCTTTTCACGTATGTGTAATTCATTATGAACCGGCATGATGTGTGTGATTGCCTGCTGCCCGTTAGTGGGTGGCCCCACGGATGACTAGTGGCAGCTGTCTAATGTTACTCCATTAGCTCAAGTGGTAGGAGCTAAATCAGGAGACACTCCAATGAAGCCAATGGAATTACATTGGTATAAAATCTGTACTGGAGAAGAATCAAGCCTGTAGTCCATTCAGATTAATTTTCGTATGGCCTTCATGAAAGCACCATTAGTATTGCATAATTTTAGTTAGTAGAATAGCCTTATGCATTAGGATAAGAGTATTATGGTATTAACATACATAAATGACTCATTATTGATGAGAAACTGATTGTTGGTGTGTCCCCTACTCTCCATAATTCAGTGAAATTGGGAGGCCTACGGTTGCCTTGAAATTGTTCCTCTACTATCAAAAATGCATTTGTATACTCCTTTTCCACAAGGACATTATATGTATTTGTATCCTCAAGGGATTAGACAGCTATCCAGTGATAACAATTCATGTCAACTGCCAGGAAGCTTTAGGAAAGATGACATGTTTATGTTTAGGCAGCTAGTGTGTTTGGCTTCAGGGCTCAGATTGCTTGGCGTATTCTGTGGAAATGAACAAAAAGCCAAGTATTCCCACCTATGGTCCGTCAGAGACTCCAGTCGTGTGTGTGTGTGTGTGTGTGTGTGTGTGTTGGGGCTGGGGTATGCGGAGAAATCCACTCTGTGTTTTAGGAAATCATTTGTGTGTGTTGAATACTCGGAATATCACAGAGCTCAAGGTGAGAAAAGCAAAACAGCCTCATAATAAATACTAAACAGCAAATGTTAGATGATGCTGGGATTGGGAGTGAATAAACCTGTCCACATTTTTGTTGCACTCTTATTTATGTCTGTCTGCCGTGGCCATAACATACATACGATCAAATAGTGAAAGAAGTATAAAACACTAGCTACATTGCACAGTCAGTTATTCATTACAAACTCCAGCATCAGAATTTCAAGAGTCTGTATTTTTATGAAGAATAGGGCCATGTAGCTGATATAATAAGATCTAGACCTTCTATAGCACTTTTTATCTGAAGATCACAAAATACTTAATAGAGGTGAGCAGGTATCATTATCACCATTTTATAGGTAAGGAAAATGAGGTTGTGAGAGATATTATGAATACATGGATTTTTCAGGGACGATTGTATCAACTTTATAACCATTCTCTATCTTTATGGGCTAGCAAGAGATTGTATTTCTGGCTTGATGAGGGAGTTGAAATGTTTCCTGCAGGAACTAAAATCACTGGAAGGTAATTAATGCGAATCCCTATGTAGGTAATAAGTCTGGAGAAGTATCGCCCCCTAGGGGAAATTGCATAGACAGCTAAATAGGTGAGAAGAACTGATTTGCCTAAAATTAGGCTATGTTATGAAGACTGGGGAGAGGACAGAGGCTAGTGAGAGAGGAGAGATTTCTGAGGAGTGTGTGATCTAGCGGGTATCAAGAAAAGCGCAGAGAGTGGGTGCTTAATATTAATATTTAAATATATTTACAGTTAATGTTATGTTGTAAGATTTTGTCAGCTTAAAGTGCAACTTTTAAGGCTGTTTCCATACTAGATGCTCTCCTAAGATGGGGAAGTGCCCGTGGGCATTTCTGAAACTTCAAAAGCTTGCTTTTCATTGAAGAAGCTTATGTTCAAATAGTTTTTATTTTCCCCCACATAAAGAAGCCATTAAGGCTTATTATGGAGATGTATGCAAATAGTTTGGGATCTATCAGACATTTAAATGGCTAGTGGTTAATATTATTGTGTTAATTTTAAAAGGTTTGTACTCAGAGAAGGGGACACAAGGTAGTGATCAGAGCTCAAGACTGGGACCCCCATGCCTTTTGAGTCTAATCTTGGCTTCTGATTATGACTTGCTTCATATCCTTGGGCAAATCACTTAGAGACAAATTTTCAGAAACAGCCATTGATTTTTGGGTACCTCAGTTTTTGGGTGATCAGCCTGAAGCTTAGTGGGCCTGTTTTTCAGAGGTGTTGGGAACCCAAAGTGCCCATTTAAGTGACGTGCACAAAGTGATCTGCCAAGGGTTATATGGAGTACTTGACAGAGTCAAGTATAGAACCCAGCTACCTCAGTGGCCAATTCTGTACCTTAAACACAAGACTATCCTTCTGATGCAGGAGTCTTCACTATCTCCACATGCAAATGTGTATCCAATCCCCAGTTAATTTAAATGTTCTTTTGGATGGAGCAGGGATTGCTGCCATGTGTGTTTGTGAGGATCAAACACAATGACCCTTTGATTTTTCCTTTCCAGTCATTTCTTCTGAAGAACACAACAGCGTTTTATGTTTGCCTATGGAAATGGAAATAAGACTTGCTTAAGCATGGTAAAATCACTGGGGGAAAAATTGTCAAGATGTTCACTTAAAAATATTGGAAAGACTTCAGTTAAATGTTGATTATATTAAAAGAACAAAAGTGATTTTTTTTCACTCTAAGGGTATTTAATGGGATTTTTTGAATAGGCCATTTTAATAAATCACAGGCTGTATTTTAATCCATCAATTTCTACTCCTAACCAACAATCATTTTAAAGAAGTAATGGAAAAAATGTTCAGTTTTATTTTTCCCCCATGTGACTTTCCTGTGGTCACTGGGAATATGCATGCTTAAAGTTAAGCACCTTGCTGAATTGAGGCTTAACATGGTATTGCTAACATTTACTAAGACGTTTCAGGGGTCATTTGAGGGAGATGATGTGGTGTCTAAAAGTGTGGGAATGAATGGAGAATGAGGAAACAATGGATTCTACTTTTTAATGCAAAGTTACAACTACTGCTATCTATCTGGAGCACAAGACAGCAGTAGACCAAGTATTCTCTATAAAAAACAGAACTATCTGAGTGGGCAGGTGGTGATGGTGTGGGGGAGATCTAATTATTTATGGAATCACACAGAAGGAAGCAAAGAGCTAGAATTCCAGAGGGCCCAAGAGTCAAAGAAGCATATGGTACCAAGTAATTTAAATATAAAAGTTTGAGTGATTAGGACAAACGAATTGGCTTCTGCAATATTTTTCACAACTTGCACATGTTTAATCTATTTCTGTATTTAAATGACCAGAGAGTGAACTCCCTTGGCCCCTGTCCTGTTTCTTTCTCAATGGATAGTATGGCATGTCATATTATCACTGCAAAATAATTACCTTGCAGTATTTCCCTTAGTTCAGGAGCCTGCTCTTACCACTTTCCAACTCACCTATCAGTCACACAGTGGTGCAAACCTGACAAGGATTCCTGCTAGGTGAGGCGACTGTTACAGTTGCTTGATCCTCTACTTGTTCTTGATATTCGTTCCTTTTTTCTCATTCTGATTGCCGAGAAACAGGGGTGGACATCTGCCCCGCATTTTGGACTGTGGGGGGTTTGAACTTCAGCATTCATCAAAGTGCTGCACTGTAACTGTCTAAAGGCCCCAAGTCACACCAAAGAAGTCCTTTTCAAACAGGACTACGTTAGAGTGAATTCAGGACCTTGAAGTTCACTCCTGCAGCATCCACACAGGGAGTTACAGTGCAGCACTGTGGTGCACTATGCTGTTCACACCCCTGTAGTTTGAACTAGTTGCTTAGCTAGTTTAGCACTTAGATACCACCCTGAATAGAGGCACGGACCCCGCAGAACTGGGGGAGGGATTGTACTTCCCAAGCCGATAAGGGAGATGCATAAGCTGTTCAGCATGCTCAGCCTGATTTTTGGGTCAGCCGGTGTGTGGGAACAAGCGGTGCCATGGCCCTATCTGCTCCCTGCTCCATTTGGAGCATTTTTGTGTCCAGGGAGGCGCAAAGGGAGTAGTTCTTCTACTTCGAGTTGTGGGGGCGGGCATCTATTCCACTTGGGTGTGCGTGTGCCCAGGGGCAGAGAATCGGCAATCGCTCTCGGGGCTGAGAGAAAGGAGTAGAAAGAAGCCTAGGGAAAACAGCAGCAAGAGTGAGCCCACGTGGACCTTCACTGCCGATTGTAGGGTCCCTAGGCTGGAACCCAGTGTAGAGGGTGGGCCTGGGTTCTGTTACCAGCCATCAGGGTAGTAGCACGGACAGCGTAATGGACTTTGAAGATGCCTGAGGTGGTTTGGATAGAGAGACTTTGATACCCTGAGGTGGGGGAAGCTATAGTGCCCTGGCTGGAGGGCCAAGCCACAAAGATAGAGTGCTGCAGCTCGGGGAGCGTGAGAGAGGTTGCTGAGTGAGAGATTGGGACAAGGGGCTGAGAAACCACAAGAGGAGGTGTAAAACCAATGATGAGCTTATCCTGCAATTAGCCACAAGGAGGTGCCCTAGCAGTGAGTGGTGTGAACCCCATGACAGTTAGGAGCAGATTTTTTTGTTGTTATTATGTTGTTGTTCAGGGCCATGTTGGATTCAAAGTGATGAAAGGCTGCCTTTTATTACCCTCTACTAGGAAAGTCTCAGCAGCATCGTTAAATGTTCAGTTTCTGTTCAGCTGATGAAACCAAGACACCAAATTGTACGTAACATAATTCAACCTTCTCCAGTCTAGGACACAGTACATATAGGAGCTCCCATATCCCCCCAACAGATACCCTGATAATGTTATCCCAAGTTCTGATCCAGGAAAGTCACTTTAGCATGTGCTTAGCTTTAACTTTAAGCTTGTGAGACATCCCTTCAGTGGGACTACTAATAAACTTAGAGTAAACACATACTTAAGTGCTTTCCTGTTTTAGGGACTCATGGCATACCCAGCAAATATCCATAAAGTGAAGCTCTCAGATGTCATTGGAAATCAGTCATCTTTCTTTGTTTTTTCTTGTCCTGGCCACTCTCAGAGCCAAGATACTAGATGGCCCATAGATCTGATCCAGTACTTCAGTTCCTATTAGGGTTGCCAAGCCTCCAGGATTGGCCTGGAGTCTCTGGGAATTAAAGATGAATCTTTAATTAAAGATTATGTCATGTGATTAAATCTCCAGGAATACGTCCAGCCAAAATTGGCAACCCTAGTTCCTATGATTCTAGTCAGGTAGTACATTTTGAGACATGCTATTTTTATACAGTATTTCCTACAAGAAGTGTAGCCTCCTAATAAGGAGAGAGTAGAAACTGTATGGGTTTTCTTTTTTCAGGACACAATATAATTTGCATAGGCATTTTCCTTTTTAACAAATGAAGAAAATCTAATTGTAGAAAGGCCTTATCTAAAATGCAAATGTTTCTAAATAAAACCTCTGTGTCATGAGAGTGGCAGTGGAGCTGAGCTCTGCATGTGCATTAGCATTCTATGTGCAGGGCTACCTCCCCTCTGCTTTATACTAAGGCCTTTAAATATCAGAATATACTTCCCCCTTTAAGGGTGGTTACACATTTCACACTTAAAGTGTCATGTTTAAATCATAAAATACCTTAAAACAAGTGGCTGTCATTTAATTACTTTGCATTGGCATTTAATAGTCGTTACATGGCACATGGATGACTGTATGTAGGACTTAAACACAGTGGGTGAAATTCTGGCTCCATTGAAGTCAATGGCAAAATGACTTTAAAGGAGTCAGGCTTTCACCCACTTTGTTTATGGGCATACTTTTGCTTTCTGTATTCCAACATAGTGGTCAAGAGTACTAGTTGCTAGGGCTAGCTGCCAGGTTGGCAGGTGTACCTCTTCTCCATGTGGACTGGGCCTAAGCCGCCAGCCAGCTGGAAGGATGTTGTTAGCCAGGTGTATGCACTGCTCCTTTATGAAAGGACAGCAATGAATGCCTGTGGTGCTGACCACCCTTACCTATCCTTCCCTGGTGCCAGCAGAGTGGCTCTTGTATCACCAGCTCCATGTCTTGTTCATAAGTCCTCGAGAACTCTCTTGTTAATAGTAGTAATAGAAGAACCTCCGACAGTTTGGAGGTTTGATTTGTTTCAGAGAAGCAGCATCCAGAAGTATGGAAGGCTATCCAAGCCCCTTATGGTAGAAGACAGGTCTTCAGCTCTTGCTAGAATGGGTTTCCTGGATTTATTTACATTGGGAAGCCCACAAGGCCAGCATTTGACATCCCTGATGATGCCAAACAAATAATATTACTGTCCAATTTTTTATATTCCTCTTGAAAAGTCTAGATTTAGTTTGAATTGTGGGCAAAATTTTGGGTTGAATCTTATTTTATCTTTCCCAAGTTGGATGATTCTTATTTAGTAGTAGTCATTTAATCAACTGATATAATTCAAATTATAGATTGGCCCAACCTGCAAATTTAGGATTCTGAACTAGCCTTCCCCAAAGTTTGACAGTGTTCAGATCTGAAGTTTTGCATTGGGCCTATCCAATAGACAAACTGATTTTCCCTTGTCAGTGTTCTGCATTTGGTGTTCAATAGTGAAATTAACCTGCCAACATTAACAGGCAGTAGGGAGATAAAGGTGCCAAATGATAATTTTACATTGTTTTATTTTCTTCTTGCCACATTGCAGAAACTTTGTGTAATTGAGCCTGGGGACTTTGGTCCATTTGTTGTCCTGAGGGAAACACAAGTTAATTTGTTCATGGCTATGCACTTTGTATGTTATCTTGCTTATTTATAAGTAAACATAAATGTTAAATTCTGCCTACTCCTGTCTTGACAATAGAGGGTTTATTTCAGCCTTGTGGCTCTATTTCTCATAGTTAAGGCTGCGATTTTGTCATGGAGGTCGCAGAAGTCACGGAATCTGTGACTTCCAAAGACCTCTGTGACTTCAGCCTTGGCGCCTGGGAGCTGCAAGGTCCCACCTCCTCCTGCAGTGGCAGGGAGCCGTGAGATACCCCCGCCACCTGAGACAGCAGGCACCCAAGCTCCTATCTGCCATGGGCAGCAGGGGTACCCCTCAGCTCCCAGCCACCCTGGGGGGTACCCTGCAGCTCATGGCTGCTGTGGGAGACAGGGAGATCCCTGCAGCTCCCCACCAGCCAGAGCGGCAAGGGGACCCCGGCAGCCCTCCAGCCACTCTGGGTGAGTAGGGGGCCCTGCAGCTCCCCTGCTGCTACAGCAGGGCAGGGGGGATCCCCGCAGCTCTCCGCCACTGCGGCGGGGCAGGGAGATCCCAACACTAATTCTCTCTTATTCTCTCAATCGTCATAATTACTTGCAGAGGAAAAATAAAGGCTTTGATGGCAACTACTATGGAACCCACAGTGCCTCTGGGAATAAGTTCTGTAATCTCTGTCCACACTGAATAGTACTTTGAACAAGTAGCTCCAGTACATACTACTCAAGATGAGTAAGCATTGCAAAATCAGGCCTAAAAAAAAAAGTAGACAGTGCTCTATTTCAGGGGTTCTCAACCTTTTTCTTTCTGAGCCCTCCCTCCCATCCACAACATGCTATAAAAACTCTACGGCCCATCTGTGCCACAATATCTAGTTTTCTGCATATAAAAGCCAGGCCCGGCATTAGAAGGTAGCAAGCAGTGCAATTACCTGGGGTCCCCGTGAAGCTAAGCTGCTCAGGCTTTGGCCTCAGCCCCAGGTGGTAGGGCTCAGGGCCTCAGGCTTCAGCTCCATGCGGTGGGGCTTCAGCTTGCTGCCGACCCCCGGAAACCTGCTCGCGGCTCCCCAGGGGGCCCGAGACCCCTGGTTGAGGACCACTGCTCTATCTGACTTTAGAGTGAGTCATTTGCAGGGCAAGAAGATGTGAGAAAAGATCACAGGGTGTTTTTTTTTCTTGAACACCTGTATCTCAAACCATTTCCTATAATTATAATCTTGGAGTAATTCTAGGTATTTACCCTCTGACAATACAAAGTATAGAATTATAATCAGCGAGTGTTCCAATATTTCCAGTCCAGGTCACCTGTAAACACTAAACTGTCTTAAGAAAAATAAAAAGCCCCAAATAAACAAAAAATAGTATATACCATCATTTTTTAAAATAAAAGTAATTGATGGATGAGCAAACTAGCACACAAGTCAACAGATGCCTTACTCCAGGCAATGTAGAACCTTGTTACCCAGACAGTAGTGTCAGACTGTGTTAAATCTACAGAAGTCATCCTCCTACTGTGAATTTTCATAGTCAGTCCTTCTCATATCTGTTGAGGGAATTTCTAGTTTTGCTGTATTTCAAACCTGAACACACGTTTTACTTTCGTTTCTATGCTTAAAAGATGCAGCTGATATATAAGGTAATGCCTTTTTTTTGTTTTAATTTTGCATACATGTATGTTCATTTAATGGACTCGTATTTAGTGCAGGGTGCTACTGAGTATACATGTTTAAAGCTATGCAGTCCCCTGTTAAAAATGGAACAAGTTTATGTTAAAAATGGAACAATGTTGGGAATGGGTGGGGGCGAGGATGGGGGAGTCCTAATTTTCCGACTAGATTTACTTTTCCGAAAGGGTCACATGTAAAATATGCTTGTTTTTAAAATGGCATGTCTGTTTGAGAACAACAAGAACATTGCTTGCATTCAGCTGGAAAAACCTTCGCTTTTAAGACTGTTATTCAATATATTATATTTTAAAGATTGGTGTTCAGATTTGTTTGTTTTGAGGAAGGTTCCATATGTGGCACTGGCATGTGTCATTCGAACACACAGATAATACACATAAGCATGACTGGTGTTTCTCACTTTTAAATAGGGAAAGAATTCTCATTTTAAGCTAGTAAAATCTAAGCTCCATACAGTAGTATCTACTTTTATTAGAAAAAAAAATTTCAGATTTTTTTTTTGCATCTAGTTGATACTAATCTGTTCCTCATTGTCACAGCAAATACTTTCATTTCTATGAGGGGATATTTCTAAATTAAGCTTCTATTGTTTGTTCTCTTATCTTTAATTTCCAGCATTCATCTCCCTGTTTGCAAAAATTTTGGATGCACATTCTCTATTATATCAGAGTAATAATGGAAGCTGCTTCAACTCCTTGGTTTTTAAAATGGATATTTGCTTAAAGACATCATTAGAAAGGGGTAACAGGCTGCTTGGCTAATAATTTAAACGCTTTGTCAAGACTGCAGAAGCTGATGAGAAGTTGCTTTGGGAGCATGAAAGACTGTTTTCTTTTTACTTGCACATTAGTCTGGTAACATTTAATCAGTGTTCTCCTTGTCATATGTTTATGTACAGTGTCTTGGAGTATTGGCTTGATGAGTTCTTAATCATCTTTATCAACAGCTGAGGGAGAATGACTTGAATAGGTTAAACATTAGACCTCATTTGACTCTGGGATAGTATGTGGCTATATTAATTAAATTATCAGAACGATATGCACTGTGAATAAATGGTCAGGGGGAGGGGGAATTCCCTAGTTTAAAATAAATAAAAAAACAAAACAAAACCCAGAATCAGCAGCATCCCAAAGCTATTTGTATAAAAGGAAAACACAGAAGGGGTGGGACTAGAATGATTTTAAACAGATTTCCATTTTAAATTGAATTGGGTAGCTGTCAGTTTGGCAAGCAGTGGAGAAAACCCTGAATCCAATTTATGGAAGCTCCTAAACTAATCGCACGTATCTTCTTCAAGCCCAACACTCAGATCAGCCTCTCTCTGCACGGTTCTTTTAGGGTTTTTTGGCAAAATAACTTGGTACAAGCGAGGGTAGGGCTGTAGGTAACAGAAGATCCTGAGTGACAAGCTAGAGGTGAGGAGGACGTATCTGACCTGTTGCCAGCTTGTCTGTCATTTGTGTTGGTGCATTTCTTGACCTTCTTCCCCCTCAGCAGGAGGCTGTAAAGGAAGGGAGCTGTGTTTGGAATTAGCATTTATAAGAGCTAGAATGGTTGACGTTGTCACTGTAGAGAACGATTGGAATCGCAACCGTGGTAGTTACACGCACTTTCTGTTTTAGTTATGTTTTCTGGTGGTAGATACAGTGAGAGAAATGAGACATGTATATGTTTTTCTGTATATGCTATGGACATTTTGTAGTTGTTTAAGTCCCTGTGCCTTATGTGTAAAAGGCGTTGTCTGTACCTGTTACCCATTAAAGAAGGGGCAGACTGAAAGAAGGAAAAAACAGGCCTAGAAATACTGTGTGCTGGCACAGACTGTGAGATTATCATGGGAAAAATCATGTGGGTTGTTGGTGTGTCAGGTTCTTGAATAGACAGAACTCTCATTGCAGGCGTGATGGTTGTTTAACTCTTCTTCATCTTTATGCTCCCAGCACACTAAACTTATATAGGCTGTGGAAGTTTCATAGTGAATGCCCATAAGAACATCCTAGAGAGATTTGCTAGTGAGATGCATACTTCATCTAAATACTTCTCTGCGCCCTTATGCAATATCTGTGTCTCATCCTGCAAGGTCAACAATCTGACCATACCAAAGACACAAAAGCATTAAAATAAGTATTTTGAAATTAAAAAATTAAAGTTAGTGCATTCACCGTGAAAAAACTCTGGCAAGGCAGCTCGTTTTATGTTGTTGGCTGAGAGTGTTTCCCCAACACATTTCAGGTTCATATATTTTTCCAAAGTTCCAAGCACATCCCACAAGTTGCAAAAATCCTATTAAGGAGTTGAAGGGTAAACATAATAATAAGGGTACATGTAATAATAATAGTTTTAATTTCCATGTGGCCTTCCATCCAGGGACAGCAAAGCACATTTTTTTAAAAATGTAGTGAATTTAGTAATGAATGTGTTCTGTAGTGAGGGTCTGTGCTCTGACCAGTCACCTGAGAGGAAGAGGGCTATGCACAGAGGAAGCATGGGGATGATTGGGGCATGGATGGAATGGGATACAGCAGGGAATGTGCAGGGGATGGGGTGCCACCCTTTGAAGGCAAAGAAGTGTGGGTGGGGATAGCATGAGATGTGTCAGAACGCTAGGGGGGGCATATGTATCAATGTTGATAGCTAGCAGTGTGAATAACTATCAACCCTGATGCCCACCTCTTCTCAACCTCAGCTACTTCTTCTACCACCCACAACCTTAACTCCAAAATTAATACAAAACACCAGCTTGTGCATGCTTATGCACACACACCACACATGCATGAGTGTATAGCCCCTATGTGTGTGTATCCAGAATTCAGTTCTGAAATTTCTATATAAAAAATTACCACCAAATTTGGAACAATTACTAACAAATTGATTGTGCATTTACGTACATTGGGTGCTAACAACAGAGATTACTCATTAACAAAACTTATTCTAACTATTATAGGAAAACATGTCTCTCAGCTGCCATTTGTTATCTGACACCCACCTCACTTAATACAGATTAGTCCAAACCAAAGAATAGAGCTCCGAACCGTGTAATTTATAAAAGCCATACCAGTGCTATATTAATCTTCAGAATACATGGACGTACCACGTAACTACTAATATGGTCAGAGTTAAGGCCAAGTGTTGGTTTTTCAGGATGAAGGTGTAGGTTCTGAGTGATGGTGGTGGAGCATTTGAAGGGGAACTGATGAGTGACATCCAGGTGGAGTATTGAATGATTTGGTTGGTGGTTCCTGTAATTTGCTGGATCGACGGAAGCATTCTTCCACTGATCTACCTGCCTCTACACCAGGGGTTAGGTTGGCAAAGTTACTGCTCTCAGAGATATGTATTTTTCACACCCCAGAGCCCTACAACTATGTCAACCTAAATTTTAAGTGTTAACCAGACCTCAGAAGTTCCTGGCTTTGCCATTGATTTTGTGTGTGTGACCTTGGATATGTCATTTAACCTCTTTGTGCCTTTGCTCTGCATCTCTGAAAGAGAGAAGATAAAGGTGTTGTAAGAATACATCTATTGATGTATGTGTGGTGCACCTATACTTCCGAGATGAATACCGTCAGAAAGCTTATAAATAAATGATATCATCACTGTAGAAATTTCAGGAAAAGACGTAAGCATCTTGGTGTCTTGATTGTTGTGATTGTGGGTATTTCTACACTCTGGAGACTATACTGACATAGCTAGGTTGACATAGTTATGCTGGCATAGTGTAGATGTGGCCTGAACTGACAAAGGGTTTTTTCTATTGATGTAGGAAAACCACCTCTGCGAACAATGCTAGCTGCTACATCAACAGAATCATTCTTCCGTCAACATGGCCATGTCTGCACTGGGGACTAAGTCAGCATAGCGGCATTGGTCACGGGTGTTGACATAATTTAAGTGTAGACCAGGCCTGGTTTATTTTCTATATGTTGTTCAGGCTAGAATTCTGCCAGCAGATGCTGCTGTCACAGATGATTCTTTATCCCTAAAGTTGTATTTGTGATGGGAAGCAGGGGCGGTTGTTTATTTTGGCAAATGTCATGAGGCGACTTATTCCATAAAACAAATCAGTGAAAGGAATGACAACCATAGTGAACAACAAATGTAAGTGCAAACAAATAGCTTAGAACTAAGGTACAGTGAAACTGAGAGAGTTATTTTTTGTCCTATTTTAGTTCATCCTTGCAAATAACGTGATAAAATATATCTCCCTTCAGGTAGGATTAAGGGCCAGCCCAATTGCTCTGCACTCTGTCTCATAAACCAGTTTCCCTTCTGGAGAATTAAAACAGTCTGAAGCATGCTGGCCTAGTTTTTGCATTCATTTTGTTTTTTATTTCTGCCTGATTTCCTCGTAATAATAATTTTAAAGACTAGATTAAGTGTCTGCTGCAGTAACCAGTGTTATACTACACATTTAATTTGCTCATAGTTTGTCCAACTGCCTTGATTTTTATGCAATATGTATGACAAACATCTGTGCTATTCTAAACGACAAATCTTTAGTTAGCTTATGCAAGAGAAGGGTAAGGGTGACTTGAACACATTCTACAAGTACCTATGGGAGGGCAGAGATTTCTCATAATTAGATGGCTCTATAGTCTAGCAGAAAAATGTGTAACAGGATCCGGTGGTTGGCAGCTGAAACTAGACAAATTCAGACTGGAAATCAGGTACAAATATTAGCAGTGACATCTATTACCATTGGGACAACTTGCTTAAGGATGTGGTGGATTCTCTGTCACTTGAAGTTTTTAAATCAAGACTCGCTCTCCTTTTAGAAGATATGATACAGCTCAAACAGAAGTTATTGGCTCAATGCCAAAATCATTGGGTGAGGTTTTTTGGCCTGTGTTATGTAAGAGATCATATTAGATCATAACAATCTTACAGCAATTACGATTTTATCTATGCCACATAAAAAATGTGTTTGGTAATACATTAATTTCAATGTCAGACTACCAGTTCCTTCCGGTTTTAAATGAATGAAATCCTGACTCTATAGGTCAATGGCAAAAGTTCCATTGACTTCAGTGGAGCCAGTATTTTACCCTTTTGAAACTATATATTGAAATCCAGTTCTGCTGAAGACACAAGCTATCTGGGATAAGGCATGTTACCCTCTCCCTCCATTGAACTGTTTTCCTTTACTTCATATTTTGCCATTTGACATGGCTGTCTTAGGGTCAGATCCTTCACTCATTGGCTAGACCATCAGTTGCTGTTAAGTTGTCCCATTGAAGTCCGTGGAGCAATATTGATTTATACCAGCTGAGAATCTGACCCACTGAAGTCAATGGCAAACCTCCATCCGTCTTTGGTGATGCAGGGTAAGACTTATAAAATGTAAAGAGCAGGTGACACGTCTTATTCTCTGTAAAGTACAGTGCAAATTTATGGTTTTGTACAAATGACTTTTAATGCTTAATAATGCAAAAAAAAAGCATATCCAAGGGTTTGTTCTATTTTTGTGCAGTTTGCTCATATCCTCAAAATACGTATGGACTTAGTTCACAGCTTTTAAAATGGAACACAAACTATAAAATTCTCCTTGTTTTGCCCCCCAGAACTGTCTAGCATCCCACAGAGTATGACTGCCACTTTTAATTGCATCCTGATCAATGGATTGAACAGAATTTGAGAAATTATAATTAATGAGCTTCTTATGTGTGAGATGATGCATCTGCACCTAGGAGACTGAATACTCTGCAAACTACAGCCTTTCTCTTTTTATGCTCAACATAGTAGCAGTCGATATTTAATAGCCAGAGGAGAGCTTCAGAAAAGTCAGGAGAAAACATATTACAATTGTGCTGGGGATGAGAGAGTCAGGATGATATTTTAATATGTAAAAAATTAGCTGTGCTAATTACACTGAGTATCAACCCCCTTTCAAATTCAGCCTTTGCTTGAGGTTTGCTGTGTTTGTGGGCTGCAACCAAGCACAAGGAAGCTCAATAGAAGTAGTTTTTTTCACATAGTATGGAAGCCAGTTAGGCTTCTTTTAGTCCCGTTTCCCTCCAGCTTGCAACTTTGAGCAGGTTGTAAAAGAGGGTGAGGGTGGGGGGAAAGAGAGAGAGAGAGAGAGAGAGAGAGAGAAGGAGATGTAAAGCAAAATTTTAAATTCCAAAGTTGTTTCCATTTTACATAATTCGAAGTGGACCCATTTTCCATTTTTTGTGAAATATTTTGCAATTATTTTAACTGGCATTTTTAACTAAATTGTTATCAACATTTTTTGTTTACTGAAAACCACATTCTCTTACTCAAAACCTGGTTTTTGGTAAACAAAAAATATGGATAATGATTTTGCTTAAAGAAAATGTATGGTAGAAATATCATGGAAAAAAATTTGAAATGGAATTTTTTATTTACTGAAAAGCGCATCTTATTGAAAATCTGTTTTTTGGTAAATAAAAAAAAATGATAGTGATTTTGAAAATGATTTTGTTTGAAATTTCAAAACATCTTTGGTTAAAAATATTGTGAAAAATTTGCAAAAAGGGAAATTATTGTTAATTGGAAGAATTTTTCACAGAAAGTGTGCTTTTTTTAAAAGAAATTTTCACAAAACAATATATTGTGTGTGAAAACTTTTGAGCAGTTCTATTCCAGCTGCTTTGCCTGATACCTAAGTAGAGTGAGAAGAGCTCTGTGTGCCAAGCAGATCAGTGGAGTTTCAAAGAGCCACGTTTGGGAGCCAGTGGGGCTGTTGAGAGGTTTACAAATCTCATGATTCTTTTGTCTAACTTGAGCTGAATTTTCAGTTGGCACTGTCATAATGAAAACTTGTGGGTCAGGCAGTTCCATTTTACGTAGGTCAGCAAAAATCCTAAAGTTAGCCCTGAGATTGCAACTTTCATGAGGGGTTAACGTCAGCCTACTTTAGCTTTTTAAATTAAAAAATAAATAACTGAAATGACTGAATGTGTTGTACTTTTATATGGTTTTATTAATAAAAGAACAGAATCTAAAATCCACTCTACTGGAAAAATTCACAGCAGTGTAACTGCTTTTTTTACCCAGCTCTTTCAGTCAAGTCTCACTCATTGCCGAAATGCTTTCAGCAGTCATTTTCCTTGGGATGACTCTGAGAGACTTTGATTTCATATAGTCACTGTTCTTGAACTCCTGCAAAAAGAGAGGTTTTCAGAACAGGCAGAGGACCCTGCCTGATTTAGGATTTACATAAATGCTCAGTTATGTCACCTGAAATCGCCTCTTTTGTTCCCAAAGACAGAATTTTAACCACCTAATCTTTTGTGGTTTGTTAACTCTTCTTATTTCATGCTCCTTATAGTGCCATTGTGATGGGGTATACAAACCCCACACTGGGACCGAAGGGGTTAAATGACGATACTGGGCCCACATAGCCCTGCCCCTCCAACCCTCCAGAACGTGCTCCAACAGCAGGCAGCCTTGAAAAGAGAGCAGCCCAGCTCAGAAAGGGGAGGCTGGGGAGAAGTGGAGACCTACCCTGAAGGTTCCTTCCGCAAGGGGCAGGAGAAGTCTCCCTGAAGGAGCAGAGCCCAGCCGAGGCTGGCAGTTGGGGTTTCCTTTTCACTTTTTCTTTTCCCCTTATCTGGGACCAGAAGCTGAGGGAAGGAAGCAGTGATAGGAAGCAGCCCACAGAAGGTAGCTCAAAGGGCCCCTCCTGGATACCAAATGCTGCTAGAGCCCGGTGGAGTGGGTGGACCCGGTCTCCACTACCACTGCCCCGTGACTGAGTAGACACTAACCGCTAGGCTTCTCGGCCCACCGAGGATCCCATTACAGCCGTGTTGCCCGCTGGTATATCTAGCTACAGCTGTAGAGAATATCTGGGGCTATATTATCTTTCTGTTCTTATGTCTGAAGTGCCTATCACTGTGGTATCCAGGTGCTGTAAGTGGATAGTAGAAAATGGAGAGAATCCTCAGTAGCTGCTGACTCTCTGTTGTAGCTGTGGTGTATTGTGAGCTTCTGACTTTGAGGGTCCTGCTGGTTTCTCTTCCCTTCTGGTTCTTCAGGAAAAGCTAGGGCAAGGATCTTGCCATCTTCAAGTCGTGCTGCTGCAAGGGTCGGGCTCTTCATTAACACCATGGGGAGTTGTGTATTTCAGTTGTCTGGTCTGTGGAGTCAAGTCATGTCCCTTCATCTGTGTCTTTAATCAGATTCACCCACTTTACCAACTCCAAATTCCCTACTGAAAAATGTGGTGTCAGTCATTTATAGTCAATAATAGCCCTGCAGGTTTTGCACCTTCAGGATCTTCGGCTTTGTGCTTGACTGCATGCATAGGGATGTATTAATATCCAATAAAGCACACCCATTGATTACTTAAGATACATGCAATTTAAAAAAATGTCAGAGTGGCCTATAACACCTTTTCCTCTGTTCTAGGAAAATGAACTGAAGGATGCTGTGCAAGAGAAGAATCGCTTGAGCCTTCAATATGCTAGTCTGTCCCACAAAGCACTGCAATATGACCAGGTAACATCTCAGTAGGAAGACATGCTAATAGCATTCTCACATTCATTTATCTCTGACACCACACTGCCGAGCTGCTAAAAGCAGACCGCACAGTCGTGCTGCTTCTCTGCTAGTGACCCACAAAGGACATTAAAATGCTTTGTTTTAAAACCACATTTGAATTCATGAACAGTGTATTTTTTGGTGAACAAATGTTACTCCCCAGAAGAAAATGAATAATTAAGACATGCAGACAAACATTGAGATGTGCTTTGTCACTGAAGCATCTTCTCAGTGTACTCTAAATTCCTATGAGGTTTTGGGCGAAAATTGCTGTTTGCAGTAGTTTTCACTGGAGCTCGTCAGGAAATTATTCCCACCCAGCCCATGTAAATTTTTGACAAAAACAATTTTCCCCCTGATTTTTGTCAATTTTTCTTATTTCTTTAATTAAAACTAACAATGTAGCAATAAATTTCAGTTTTGTAAAAAAAAAAAAAAAAAAAAAAAAAAATTTTAACCACTTCTAGTTTTGACTCTCTGGCATCTAATTCTCCGCCATCTTGTGCCTGCCTAGTGGACAGTGTGTCTGGGGAAGTTCATGAATCCCTCAGCCTGAAATGGCTGGGGAGGATGCAAGGCTGGGACTTATGACTGGTGCAACCTGTGCTCTACCTCTGTCTACCTAGCAACTCAGGAAGGGATTATGGTTCCTGAGGCACAGTCCTTCTGGAACCTTCCCCTGGAGCGCTGCACTCAGTCTAGCTATAAGCCTCAACTAGAGCAAGATCTGACAAGAAAACGGTGATAAATTGAACCTTTCCCACGAGTGATTAGCTGTGGCTTTTGAGGGCCAAACTAGCATATAGCCATTTGCTCACATTGGGGGTGGTGTTGTGCTGCACTGCTCCAGAAGGAGTGCAAGGAGAGAATGTGCCAAAACAAGGCACAATTGCACCCTGACTGGCTCAGGGCACAGAAAAACTGAGAAAGCTGAGTCATCCATTAGGAGAGTTCTCTCTGTTGGCTGCTGTACCTGGCCAGTACTATGAGGCAGAGTTACAGCCCCACCTGGTTTGGGGCAATGTGCCCCCTTCCGCAGGGAGGGACACCAAGGGAACTCTCCCTGCATTTCCCTGAGTGCAGTGGTTATAACTGCAAGTGACTGTGCATAGAGCATATAAGATGGGAAAAGAGGTACTTTGTGGCTGCACAAGGGATACTCATAATCTAGTCCCTAAACAAGTTTAGATTGAGCCAAAAATATTACTCTACATTGGCTTAGAAGGCTAGTCTTGCACACAACTCATTATTCCCGAGGACATTCTGCGCCAACAAAATTAAAATTGTGCGTACAATATTTTAAAATTCTGCAAATTTTATTTGTCAATAAATGTGGAGGCTCCAGCATGACATTGGGGAGCACAGGCCATTGGCTGCACAAAGGTGAGAGATCACTGTGCAGCTCTTCCCAGGACACAGACTCAGCGGTGAGGCTACACCCAACCCTGACACAATGCAAGGACCGAGCCTGTCCCAGAAACACCCCAGGGCCCTGCCAATCCATGCCAGGTGCACCAGGTATGGGCAGGCAGACTCAGCAAGGCAGGATCCAAGTGTGGGGGGATCCAGGTGTGGGTTGAGAGGGTTTTGTGTGGGGCAATCTGGGTTCTGGGTGGCTCAGTGCGGAATCCAGATGTGGGGGGCTTGTTGGAGAGTTCTGAGTGCAACAGTAATGGGATTCTGCAGAGGGGTCTGGGTGAAGGTGGTTGGGGCTCAGCAGGGGGGTCGGTCTGGATGTGTGGGAATAGAGTTCAGCAGGAGGGTCTGAGTGTGGGGGCTCAGTGGGGTGGGGATTTAGGTGCAGCTGGTTGGGGCTCAGTGAGGTGGGGATCTGGGTGCAGGTGGCTCATCAGGGTGGTCCAGGTGCAGTGGGGTGGGGCTTGGAGGGGGAGCGCTGAGTGTGGGGGTTGAGGCTTGGTGAGAGGGTCTGGGTATGAGGGGGTCTGGTTGTCTGGGGGTTGCGCGGATGGGAGAGCAGCTCCCTGTACAGGGATCCTTCTCCCTGCAGCAGGGGAGGGGGGAGTTTGAAGAGCTTCCTGCAGCCAGGGGAGAAATATGGGGGATGGGGCTGACCCGGCCCTGGATGCCGTGCAGGGGAAGAGGAAGTCCCATCCTCCCCAGCCCAGCCGGGACTAGCAGCTGAGCCCAGCGCATGATAAGAGCCATCCGCCGGGTCTTCCCCAGTCTCTCCTTCAGCCCCACAGTGATTTACCTCTCTGCCGGCTGCCATGGGCCCCTGAAAGATACTGCTGGGGAGGGTCACATGACCGCTCTTGTGTCTTCCCTTTGCTTCCCCATCAGAAAGTGATTTTTCTGTGGGGAAGCAAAGAAATCTGCAGGGGACATAAATTCTGCACATGCGCAGTGGCACAGAATTCCCCCAGGAGTAACTCATATCAGAGACTGCAACAACACTGCAAACATCAAAGATCAACTGGAGTTGGTTGCCTAGCTCACTTAGGCCCCTTTGAAGTGCATATTTCAAATATGTAGACTCAGGACTGAAATTCTGAGCTAAAACTTGTGCTGTTTAATCTCTGAGCCAGCCAGGACTGGTTGGTAAAGGTGAACGGTTGAGAATAGAGGGTGGTTATGTATGTACTATGTGACTTCATACATAGCACATGGTCTCTAAACAGAACTGAAATTTTCTGCTCTTCAGAGCAAATTGGAGAGGAATCAAAGTGGTTCCTATATAAATCAGGAGCATAATAATATTTTGGGATGGAAAGAAGCCATATGGCTTATATAGATCTATCCACCCCATCTGTCTAGTGTTTCTCTCTCATGATGTTTTTCTTCTAAATACCTTTCCAGCATCATCCTTTCCCAACTACTGTTGTTTACAGCAGTGCTACTGAAAGTGGTGGTCCACGGACCGGTGGCGGTCTGCAAGCCATCAGCTGCCGGTCTGCGCGCACATTGGAAAAAAAAATTGCTGATCTCCCACATCAGATAGCTTGAGAAGCACTGGTTTACAGAGCTCACTAAATGTACCCTTCACTAGCCACATAAAGATAAGGTCCCTACCCCATGCAGTTTACATTCTTCCTCAGACAAATGTAGCATGTGGGGCTAATGCAGGGAAGGCTTAAGAAAGTATTGAAGAATGTTAGCCCTAAGTACCTTTATTGTAGTTGTAATGGTAATAATAAAAAATTATAGCTATAAAGCACCTCTCTCTGCCCAAGGTACTAAACAACCTTGCAAAAACAAATTTTAAAATACAGAGGTTGAAATCCTGGCCCCATTAAAGTTGAGGCAAAACTACCATTGACTTAAATGGGCTCAGATTTCACCAATTGTGTTTGTTTATTTATTTGTTTCTTAAGATGTATAGAATACAGCTCACCAAAACTCATGTAGTGCTCTGGGTAACTATTCCCTACATTCAAAATGACAGTATCAATATAAACAAGGGACTTCCCATAAGTAGATCCACCTCAGCACACGCTCTCCTCAGCCGTGTTAACAAAGAAGGAGAAAAGATGAGTTTTGCAGCATGCCTGAAGGTTAACAAATCTGGGCTCTGGCCAACCAAGAGAGGGCTTCTTCAGGAATGACCTACAAGCAGCCCCATCTCATATAGATTAAAAGGGCTCTAGCTCCATTGCTTCCAGACATCTGAATTGTGACAATATATGAGGCAGAGAGAAGCTACTTCTTAGTTAACCCACACCATTTATGACAGGTTTCAGAGTAGCAGCCATGTTAGTCTGTATTCGCAAAAAGAAAAGGAGGACTTGTCACCTTAGAGACTAACAAATTTATTTGAGCATAAGCTTTCGTGAGCTACAGCTCACTTCATCAAGGAATGCATCCGATGAAGTGAGCTGTAGCTCACGAAAGCTTATGCTCAAATAAATTTGTTAGTCTCTAAGGTGACACAAGTACTCCTTTTCTTTTTTGCGAATACAGACTAACACGGCTGCTACTCTGAAACCTTTCTGAGTCAGGCTTGGCAATCGGTTCACTGATAGCTGTGATTAAGAGAGTGAACTTCATTATCAGGATTCTTAATTACAGATGCACAGAGGTGCTTCTGTTCTGCTCGTTCCTCAAAGTCTGCATGGAGATAATTGGTATTCCAATACAAAAATACTTAATATTCTGTGTGGAATATTTTTCTAGGCTACCATGAGCATGTTGCCTTCCCAAATTGATAGGGCAAAAATAAATAATTGGAGGGTATATTGTAAGGAAGAATTTTTAGGAAAAAATGTGAAATAGAAAAATTTAAAGTGTAATGAAAAATAAACTAACGTTAGGCAGAAAAACAAGCCATGAGGCAGAAGTGTGTAGTCTAAGCACAGGCCTGGGACCTAGGAATTCTGAATTCTATCCTTAGATTTACTGTGTGGACTTAGGCAAATCATGTAACCTTCTGTGCCTCATTTTCACTGATAATAGCCAGAGGGATTTGGGAGTATGGATTAGTTTGTCTAGTATATTTGAAAATGTAAACCGCAACTGCTACGTATTAAAGATAGGAAGCTTTTTAACACTATGATAGATCAGCCCTCAAAGAGAGAGAGTACACGTAAAATAAGCTCATTATGGTCACATACGAATCACAATAAGAACCATTTTCATTTCTTTTTGTACAGGGTTTTTTTTTAAACTCATTAAGACTTAATTTTGAAAAACAGGCACCTAAATTGCACCAGCAATTCTATGAACACAAATAAGGATATATGCACACAACCAGGGCAGTTTTGTGTGAAAACAGGCCAAACTGGTAGAGGAACCATTAATTGTTTTGTGCACAGCACAAAGGGTGGAAAAACTCATTCCTATGCAAAGGGCATCACAGAAACTATACAACACTTAAGCCTCGAAAATAAGTCTTAAGTAGTATTTAATTGTGCATAGCTCTTGTGCTGGCCATCTGCCTGGGGGAGAAGATCCTTCACTATGCATATATGCAGGTTTTGCATACAGAAAGGGTGTGCAGTTTATGTAGGCTCTGATTTGGTTGCTTACTGATATGCATATATAAAGATGGGTAGTGTGTACATTGCATGTTTAAAATATGTTTCTAACATATATATTTTATGTGTATGTATGTTAAAATACATACATTATGAATGGAAAATGTAACCTCTTCCTTATATGGGATGATGTTTTCTCAGAGACAGTAGTAGTATGAGAAGTTGGCTGGTTCACTAACATCCAGTATTAAAGCAGAGAGTATTAGGGTGCTTATCTCTGTAACAGGTAAATTAGTCTGATCTCAGCAGTTATGGTCTGCCTATGGCAGAATAAATTGCAGGCCTGCAGAGCGCATTTATCAGTGTAAGTAAACTATATTTGGCACAGGGAGAAATGTTCTTTCACTGCTTGGCTAAATGAGCTCCTTACCAATGAAATAAACTGCAGGATTTTTCTAGTAACTCCATAGTCTTTGGATTTAAGTATTACGAAAAACTGAAGGTACTTCATTAATATTATAGATTTCATAACCGACCCAAGTGACAGAAGTGTTTAATGTGTAGTAATATATGGAATGAAAAGCTTTGTGGATGACGCATACATTTGTGTGCGTTTAATGCAGAGTCATCACAGAGCAAAATGTTCCCATTGTTTCTCTCATGAAATCATGACTGTTTACTATGGATCTATCTAGGTCAACTGTCTTTGCCACTGGGGGCTTTGATAGATGTGCTCAATCTGTAATTCAATTTCATGCATATCCCATATGTTCTTAAACAGACAGCTTGTTGGAGAGATCATTAAAATCACTTTTAGTGCATATTTTGTAAAACAAAAATAAGTGAGTGATAGACTCCTTGAACAATCTGCTGCTGTTCTGGGTACTGTATATAAGAAATCATATCACAGTTGTCTGTGTGATTTAATGCAAAATCCTCAAGAGGAGAAAGTCCTGGTCAGAATGCGCTGTGGAAGTACAAAGTATTATTATTATTATTATTTTATTATTTTATTTTATTTATGGAGATGCGTTTCCCCCGTTTCTTCCCAAGGTACAGAGTGAAAATACACAGATATCTTTGTTTTATTAAGACCTGAACCTTTAAAGGAGGAGGATTAGATACAGATTATTAGGACCATTTGGATAATCATTAAGCTTAAAGTGTTTTTATAGGGTTTTGAGATCCTTGGATGAAATATTCTGTCTCTGATAGGCACATAAAACCTCTGCAGATTCCACACATCTCTAATACAAATCTTCCCAAGGTACATTGTCAGAAGAACTCTGGGATGTGCTGTCTGGTCCCATGGCCCTTTATTTCCCACGTGAAAAAAAATCCACAGTGGAAACAAGGAATACTCGGCACACGTCAAAGAATTTTTTTTTAAATCCAGATAATTATTACTTGTAGACATAAGAAAATGGGAAATCATTTGGTAAATGGATGTACCATATTACCATGTAATCCCTTATTAAAATCTAATAGGAATGTTTGTCCGCCACACTGTAGAATAAGATTTATTATTAAGGAAAATGATCAATTTATGAATGTACAAATGCACACTCCAACAAGTAGGACATTAGTTCTGATGCTTCTCTTTTATACTGGTATAAATGGGTTGAGAATAGAATCTGACTTTAGTTTGTGTTTTCAAATATAATTATTGTAGGTTAGATCTCTGAGCTATATTGTAGATATATCGTACTAGATATAATTGTCTATGAATAAGCTTATTGAGAAAATTGTTAATGAGTGAAGTATACATACATCTATCTGTCATCCTATTTAATATAGCATATATGCACATATATACCTCCTGGAGATTGAAACAATAACAACAATACCTAGCTCTTATATAGTGCTTTTCCTGCATTGATTTCAAAGCATTTAAAAAAGGAGGTTAGTATCATCTCCATTTTATAGATGGGTAAATGGAGGCACAGGGAGGTGAAGTGACTTGGCCATGGTTATACACCAAGCTAGTGGCAGTAGAATAGAACCCAGGCCTCCTAAGTCTTTCTCTAGTGAGTTATCCACTAGGTCACGCTAACAAGTTAAACACATTCTTACTAATTCAAAATGCTGGATTAATTATGAATCCGTCTGACTTGTCAGTTTGTCATCAGTAATAGATAAAAACCTTATGCTTACTTTGGGGTAGTAGGCTATTACTAAAGGCTTGTCTACAGAGGAAAGCTTTTGTAAAATAAATTATCATGTGAATTTAAAGTGCAATAGCTATTCCACACTCGCAGCCTAATCCACCTGGATTATGCTAAACTGCACAAAGGCACTCTTACCACAGAACAAGAGTGTCCACTTGGGAATTCATTTGGAATAGCTATTCCACAATGGCTGTTCTGGGTTATTCCCCTGTAGACAAGCCCCATGTCTTAAAACCAAAATAAATTTGCCCTAAAATTGCATTTTCTGTACCACTGGGTTGCCATTTCTTTGTCATCTTCTAACTTTATTGCAGGAAGTTCCTGTTTTAACAAAATCGTGTGTTTCTCAGATACAGTCCTCATATAAATCACTCACATAGGTGAGCAAAGACTAGAATTGTGGTCCTTCTGATCCAAATGCATAGACTTGTAACTTTTAACCCCCAGACTAAGGAGATTTGTCATAGTTGGCAGCATTATCTTTATCCTCTCAGTGGAGCAGCCACTAGACAACACCATCACAAGCTCAAGACACAAAGCCTATTTTACTATTACTTTCATTTATTTTTATAAAAGTACTGCTGTTATTTTCTGTGTCAATAGGCAGATGTTCTCATCCTTTTAGAAGACCAGTCTTAAGATTTAGGGTGCCCTCAGTAATGTTTGCAAACCTAGTTGTGATACACACTAAGAGAGTTGCATCGTGATGTTTCGTGTGTATGGTGAGGCAGTGCCACCACACACCTGCCTTCTCGTGGTCCTGCCTCCCTACAGTACATACAACCATGTTTCCCATGCCCTCCAAATATCTGCTCTCAGCTATAATTAGCAACCACAGTTGCTGGCAAGTAACCTTTGTAACCCAGAGCCAGGCCCTTATCTGTGATTTCCCCAGTGCATCACCTTTCCTGTCCCCTTCATTCCTTATGGATTGCATCTGAAAACATATAGCAGCATGAATAAAATCAAAATAAAGTTCCATAGCCCTAAAGAAATGCATGTTTCCTTGTGTTTTTCTCTTCCTTTTTCCATTTCTTTATTTCTTTCTCTGATTGTCCTTTTGCTTTCATTCTTTCCCTTTTATATTCATGTTACTCCTCCCATTTCTCTGTCTGCTCCCCCACCTTTTGTTATGTTTCCACTTCTGCTTTCTTTCTCCAATTCTCTTTCCTCTGTTTCCCCCATTTTCCCCCTATACCATATCTCCCAGTTCCTGTGTAATCTCCCCACCCCCCTTTTTTTCCTTTACTTCAGGTCTACCTACAACCTGTCCCAAGTCTTTTTCTCCCTTTGGTCTCCCCTCACATCCTTCCCACTAAAGATATCCTTTACAAAATCTTCCCTCCCTCCTCTGACACCATTTATCGTGATGTCTCTTCTGTCATGTCTATCATGACAACTCCCACCCATAATAGCTCTCTTCCCATCACAGGACACTATTTTCTCAACCTCTCTTCCAGGACTTGCATTCCTATGTTCAGGGCTGGCTCTAGGTTTTTTGCCGCCCCAAGCTGCAAGAGCACAACTGCCCAAGCAAAACAAAAAAAACAAAAAAAAAGGGTGGCCAGAATGCCGCTTGCTTTGCTGGTGCCTAGAGCCAGTCCTGCCTATGTTCTTTTTTCCCTTCCCCCCATCTCCCAACCCATTAGATATCCTTCTATCCATCCATACTTTCTCCTTCTCTCCCTCCTCTAATCTCTCTCTCTCTCTCTCTCTTTTTCTCATCCCAAGACATTCCCTAATTTTTGGCTTTTTTGTGTGTGTCTTCTTTACCTGGCATGTATTTTTAGATGACCGAATTGGGTGCCCCAGGTAATGACCTTAGTTTGGTCCTGGTTCAAGCCAAGTTATCACAATTAAATAATTATTTTTTTTCATGCTGAACTGTACACCCCTTCTCAGAGCTTGCTCCAAATCTTTGTGGTTCATCCATTGTTAGTAAATCAATTGAGAATCACAGACAATAACACGCTTGCATTGTCGATGGCAATGTCTCATCACCTCCCTTTCCCCACCACATTATATTTTTATAATGTACATCAAGCAATCTGAGCAGCGAAAGATAATACCAAGTACGGAGGAAGTTAATAACTTCTGAAAAGCCATTGTTTAAATGAATATGTCTCCTACTGTAAAGAGTTTTGAATGGAAAGGGAAAATAAAATATACATGGAGGAAAAAAAAATTCCTGAGGTTGCTGCTAATTGCATTAGTTCTCATGGTAAACAAGATTTGTTCTTTCTCTTTTCCAGTCCATTGTGTTCTGAAAAGCCATCTGTAAAGACAAATAGCAGGGTCACATTGAACAGTTTAGATTCAATTTGAACCATCGTGAAATTCACGAGTTAACAAACTGGAGCCAGAGGGAAAATGTGGTTTTCCAGGGTTTCTCTGAACGGACATCACTGTAGGAAGTTGTGTAATGTCTTTGGATTTAAAAAAAAATGCAGTTTTATTAATCAAACAAAAAGAGAACTTGTCCCCTCTATAGCTGTGTTGGAAAGGAGAAACTAACTTTGATCCACGATCAGAGTCTACACATTTTTTCCCTATAATTATTGCACTGCCTTTCCTTCCTTTACCCAGCCCTGCATTCACTAATCCTGTTTTCACTGTTACATTTCTGATTGTCAATTTGACAAAGAAAACAGATGCTGTCCAGACTGTTGTTGAGCTAAAAATGGTATGGGCTTTGTTTCATTTATGTACTTGTGAGCAGCGTTGTGAAGATGTGTGTTTGTCATGTTTATGTGAACGCTATATATCTATCTTCTGTATCTATTAGTAGTGGATTTGAATTGTTAATGTTCTTTGTGGTGTTATGTTCTGAAGATTTCAATTCCTGATGTGATATACTCTGTAATTGTTACATTGCAGGACTCATCGTTTGTGCTTAAACCTAGACAGTGTTGAGAGATAAAGGGCCAGATTCTCACATTGTACACTCCATTGAAACCAGTTTACACTAGCTGAAGATGTGGATCAAAAGGTCAAGGAAGAGAATTGGTCCATGGAATATTGATGGAATAATTTATTTTCTAAATATACAATGTATATGTGTACTACATATTACATAGTCTCCATATTATGTGCAGACTTGAAGGTTCCCAAAATGCTCTATTTTGTACTGAGTTACAGCTACAGTACAAGTTATTAACTTCCTCCGTACTTGGTATTGTCTTTCGCTGCTCAGATTGCTTGATGTACATTGTAAAAATATAATGTGGTGGGGAAAGGGAGGTGATGAAAGGCTAAGCTAACTCTGGGGTAAATAAATAAGAAGTCAAGCCTTATTTGCTTAATAACTTAACCTCATGACATTGTCTTATTTGGAAATATGACATGTACAAAGATTTTAAGGGAAAACACAATTTTTGCTGCATGTGAATATTTCTTTTCCTTCAGAACGGAAAATAATTTGATTGTACATTTTAACTCTGCTCTGTTGCTCATGCTTATTATTAATTTAGAACAGGCTGACTTGATGAAGTCAAAAGATTAAATCAGAAATGGTATACGTGTGATCTGTTTATACTCACATCTCTGCAAACTCAGATGAGAAGGAAAAATCTTAAGATGTTGCTTTTATTTATAGAACCCCAGTGTGGTAGGCACTTTACAAACACAAGGCTTGATATTGCAGACACTTAAGCATATGTGTCTCTCTACTCATCCGAGTGGCCTTATTAAAATCTATGGAAATATCTATATTAATAAGGTTACTCACATGCACTGATGTTTGCGAGACCAGGGCCTCAGTGTTTACAGTTGAGGGTTCTGATCCTGCAAACAGCGGCATTGTCTAGCAGCTCCCTACATCTGCCTGGAGTAACACTGTATCAGAAATCTACACTAACAGATCTCTGTGCAGGTTTGGAGCCCAGATAAACGACGTACAGACAAAAAGGTGAGAGTGGAGTGAAGTGTAACAAAACTATTTGATCTGAGTTACTTTTATCTATTTTGCACATTTACTGGTATATGTATTAGCCTTTTCCTTTTACTTTTTTAACTTATGCCTAATTACATATTGATTGTCAGATTGTTTGTAACTGTACCAAATGACAGTGGTTGTGTGCGTGTGTGTATGTTCATGCACATGATATACTCACACAATTGCCTTCTTCTACTGTTTCCTTTTTTCACTCAAGTTTAACTCCTTACCTAATTTCAATTTTTGCTTTTGTTTCTTATCTCTTATTTTCTGCTTTATATTTTTTCCTGTCCTCATTTGATGGCCTTGGGCAGAATTGCACAAGCGACTGGTGGTCATTTCAGATGTGCTTTTCTCTTGGTAAATTGTCTACATTGAGAGTACTTTACCTCTCACTCTTCTTTTTTATTTTATTTTACTTTTTTATATTTTTAGGTGAAATCAGACTATGTTCAGCTTAGAGAAACCCTCACCATAGTGACCAAAGAACGAGATTTGGCTGTGAAGGAGAAACACCAGCTCCAAGCCAAGCTGGAGAACTTAGAGCAGGTCCTAAAGGTATGGCTAATACAATGAAGTCTGGTAATCCAGTGTCTAATAACATGACTATGTTCTTCATTTCAAATGTAAGAGGCTGTAATAGAATGCTAGAAGAAATATGCTTTCTCTGATGATTCTGTTGCCTGTTTAGCATCCCAATTAAGCAAAACACGTATGGGAACATGTTGATGATGATTACTTCAAGCACAAGTAAATTCATTCCTATGCAGCAAAACACTTAAGCATGCGCTTGAAGTCACTGGAACCTGAACATGTGCTTAAATGCTTTGCACAATAGACACAGAATAAGTCGTGCTTACTTGCTTTGCTAGATGGGGCCTTCCTGACCATTAGCTAAAGATGACTTGTATTACTATTTTTTCCCCTTGATGGTCTTGGAATAAAATGAAATAAATAATGAAGATACCATTTTGAGGGAGTCATCAAACAAAAAGGGAGGGGATATAAACTAAATTCTAGCTGCATTTAGGATTTTATAAATTGCTGTTCGAGTGATTTGTGCTCATAGTTACTGAATGGGAATCAAGTTGATCTGAGGAGGAAAGTATTAAAATCAGCTGTGTGGGTAAAGGATTGAAGTGGTTCACTTTCGGGGATGGCAGTGGCATAGAGATTGTCATGGGGTCAAATCTTGTCCATGTGGATAGTGATAGAAAGTCATTGCCAGCTGAATGCTGCTTCTAACCTGGTGATCTAAGCTAGTGGGTGTCAGTCCAGTTACTTATGGACAGGTGTCCACAACCCACCAAATAAAGCCCACTGCCATATTTGGATCTAATTCCATGACTGTTAGAAGTCTTACAAGAGTGTTCAAGGACTGAGAGAGCCATAGAGACTAATATGTTCTCTTACTCCAGATGTTATCCCTCCAGATTGAGGCTGAATACTTGTGGGAGAAGCTTATGCAGCCGGTGTCCATGCTCCAGCTGTTTTGTAGAGACACAGAGGTTTTTACTTTGCAGAGTCATCAGTTTGACACTTCCTTTTAAACTTTAACAAATTCTCTTTATTTTTAATCACACATTTAATCCTTTCAGTCTGGGATTTTATAGTATGTTAAGGGTATTATCATACTTCTGTTTAGATGGTGATTGTATAATAGTATGTGTAGCATTGCTTCCATTAAATAATTCAATCAACAAATAATTTCATTTTCCACTAGCGGCTGCATACTGTAGGAACACAGATAGCAGTAGTCCATTTCTGCTCTGTCAGGATTTGTCAATATTTGCCTCCTATCACACTGTAGCTTTTAAAGTGCGTATATGTGTATTCTGATTCACTAAAGGCAGAATTCTGTTGAATGTTCTCCATAGGTGGTTTATTTTGGTGTGTCTTTAATAGACTCAGGTGGTAGGGCCAAATTGTGATACCCTTATTTACGTATTTTGTCAGAATCTGGATATTCATGTTAATTGTAAATTGAGTTATGAATCTTTATATATCATTTGCTCTATTCTTATAATGTTCACCTCTCACAGCATTGTAATTTGCGTCTGTATAACGCAATGTGAATTATGGCTGTACTGAAAATGCAAGAGTCTTAATTAGGAGCTCCCAGTTTTTCTCAGGATGGAGACCAACAAACCATGGTGTTGTCTTCACTGAATTTTTTCTTAAATTTCCCCCAGTTATTTATTTCTTTTATGGAAGGGCTAGGAGCACCAGTCAAGGATTGGGGCCTTATTGTGCTAGGTGCGGTACAGACATCTAACGACAAAGGCAGCCTCTGACCTGGAGAGCTCCCGGTGTGTATGTGATGGGCTGTGTTGTCTGGATGAAACAGACAAACAGAGTGGAGATGAGTTGAGAGGATAAGGTCAGAGTGAACAGTAAAACAGAGCTGATCAGGAAAAAGAAGCTACAGCTCATCACTTGCCCAGACATTGTAGATATTGTTCAGTTAGCTTTTGAGGAGGGATTTTACCAGGGAGCTTTTCCAATGCAAAGATGGGCAGCATGAAGAGAAAGCACAGATGTGCTTGAGTGAGAAGTGGTCAGGCAAGTGGACCATCACTTGCAGAGCAAAGGCGAGGGCTAGCAGCAAGATAAGCCTTTAGGTCTGATGGGGAGAGTGTGACTAAATGGAGAAGAGCCTTAAATGGCTCTTAAAGTCAAGGACTTTGTGTCTGAGGGGGTGCAAAAATGGAGTCGGGGAGGGATGCAAAGTGGGGTGTGACGTGGTCCTGTTGGAGAAATGAGCCAGGAATATGGTCTCAAAAACACTGTTTTGAATGGTTTCTGCTCTCCCTGAGGCTATCTAGTTTACAAATGCCTTTCCCATGGTTTTTACCACATCATCTAGATGTATTTTAAAAAGTCACATGACACAGAAATAAAAACGCTGGGATCTTAGAACTACCACTGTTTCTAACAATGGTGGAGCTGCATTGCTGGTAGTGCTACAGTGGTGATTTTTAAGAGAAAAGCACGTTGTAAACAGCCTGTGTGTCAGACATACCTTCACAGTCTGGAAAGACTGAGGATGTGTTCAGACATTTCGAATGGAATGTTGATCCAGTGTTGAGCTTTTTTTTGACATGGGTGCCAGGCTGTGGTTTGTTTGACATGGTGAAAAACCCGAAGTTTTCCCTTTTCAAACCACGGAAGCAGTGAGCAAAGAAGAGATGAAATAGAGGAAGAGGAGTATCTGAAGTAGAAATAAAAATAGATGGACTGAGTTCTTCAGTGAACTCTCAAGGTTACAAATAAGAGTTTTCTGCAAAGAATGTTTGATTAATAATGCTGGCAAGCTCGAGCTGATGTTTGTCATAGGTAGAATTGGGCAATATTTTTTCGATGCATTGAAACTATTCATAAATTCTAGTCCGATTTGGCTAATAGTTTTGGCCAAAAAAACCCCCAAAACCTTGAAAACAAAAAATTCAGAAAAGTTGAAACAAACTGTTTGGACAACATTAGTTCAAATCACCATTTGTGAAACAAAATGTCAATGTAAAATGACATTTTTTAAAATGGTTTTGTTTTGTTTTTTGACCTGAATAAAATTTTGGGAGTTTTTGCATTTTGTTGAGAGAAACTGGAAACATTCACTTTAGCACTGAAACAAGCCAAAGTATTGTTTTGGATTTTTTGGGTTTGGACACTAAACCGAAAAATCAATTATTCACTCAGCTCTAGTTGTAGATGCCAACCATGTATTTAGAAATGGGTTTGGCAAAGACTTGGTGCTTGATTTGTGCTCCCATGGACCTCAATGGGAGTTTTGCCATTGGCTGCAGCAGAAGCTGATTTTGGGTCTTTGGAGATAGATGTGATGATGAAAGCAGGTGCTTGCCTCTCTAATCGTTGACATGGAGAAGTCTCGTGTTGCTGCAATTTCATGAACGCGCCATTCCAAAACCTCTCTCCATAGCTTTTATTTAATGTTGACTGAGACATGAAGAAAAGGCTTTCAGTTTAAAGGATGGGGATCAATAATGGATACAAGTTGCATCTCAGTGAACCACTAGAGAACTGTGGGAATGTCAGAGCAAACCTGGCTGCTGCACAAGCTTAACTGTCCCAGGCTATGTCTACACTACCGCGATGAGTTGACCTACTCTATGCAACTCCACGTGAGTAACGTAGCTGGAGTCGATGTACCTTAGGCTGAGTTACTGCGGGGTCTATACCATGGGGGGTCGACAGGAGAAACTCTCCTGTTGACTTACCTTACCCTCCTCGTCAGGGGTAGAGTACGGGGATCGACAGGAGAGCGATCTGCTATCAATTTGGCGGGTCTTCACTAGACCCGCTAAATCGACCGCCGGTGGATCGATCTCAGAGCGTCGATCCCGGCTGTAGTGTAGACCTGCCCCCGGCAAGCTTTAGGAGGCCTGAGCCATAGTCACTGGATAAGGCCCAGGCTCTTCACTACCCTGAATATTGCTCTGAAGGAGATTAATAGTGTTCTAGTTGCCAGTGGACAGTTGGCACCAATAGAACGAATTGAAAATTACGGTGCAAATAAAAAAATGCATGTAATGGAAAAGGAAAATTAAACTGCATTCTTGAGTGGAGGTATGATGTACTGTCCTCTCCCTGAGACCAATGTGACCTTCCCTCTGAGCAAGAAGGGATGCCTTCTCTTGGGCTGCAAGCTAATTTACTTTTTGGGTTATTTCCTTCCTGGGCTTCTGGGGAATAGAAACAAACACTGCTGAATGATGTGTTACACCACTCTGATCCATGCTCTAGCATTTGCCATGGACCTTGACAGAAAACCAAAGTTCATTTCACAAGGGACTTGGTCGGGATCCCTATGTAATGAACCTGGGACACAAGCTAGAGAGATGCAGAACTTCACTGACTCCAGGGGCATGTAGCAGAGAGAAGAAAACCAAAAAAGGAAATGAACTGTAAATCCATGGCTCATGAGACGGCTGAAAAATAGACTGCTGTGAATTGACAGTAATTTGCATTTAATCAAGTTTAGTGTCAAAATAAGAACTGTTATTGGCTGGGCTCTTGCACCAGTAGACTTTTATGTGAGCAGTAAAATCTGTCTTCTAGTTCAGTATATATTTCGTCTACTAGATCCATAGATATACATTTTTCACTTGCAACTCTGCAAGGCAGATGAGTGCAAGCTGAGGGCTTGTTAATTGATGATTATTGCAAAAAAAGAGTAAAGAACATACACACAGTTCAGGAAGGTAATCTGATTGAGTATGCATCTCAACACAGCTTGGATCTGGAATTTAGCATACATTGACTTGAACTGAATTACTCCATTTTATACCGTTGTAGAGCAGACCTGATGCAGGGTCTTTGTTTGAAAGTGCTGTTGACTTGGTTTCCACTAAAAGAACATTTGTAATGATATCAGTGCTTTTTTCCCTGATATTTTGTATGAGACAAAAGTGAGCATGATCCCGGTGGATTTGCTGCTATGGGCAACTGAATGCATTTTATGTTCTCTTCTGAAATCTATAGGAAATACAGGTGAAATAAATTAATATTTGTGAAATTTAAAACTCCCTTTTTCTGATCTTCAAAGCAACCCATCTAGTTAAATATTTTCCGTAATATTTTCCATCTTGTTGTGCTATCTCTTTACCCTAAGAAGCAAAACATTACAGTTTTTGGCAACTAAAACAGAAAAGTTTTCATTTTGAAGCCAGTGGTTTTCAGCTGATGAATATTTCATCCTAAAACTGTTTTTTTCCTCCAAAAAATTGTTTTTAAAGAAATCCCATTATTTTTAATGAGAAAGCTTTCTGTGAAAAAACTTCTGAACAGCTGTAGTAAATATGCTTATAATTATTTTGCTGTTAAGGGGAGAGAGAGAGAGAGAGAAGAGTCTTTGGGAGCAAGAGTCCTCAGACAAAGCACATTCCAGTAACATGCAGGCAAAAAAGGTTCCAAAAGAGGATAATGGAATTCGTTTCTTGCTTTGTCTCTTTCTCTCACACACATGTTGAGCTCATTTCAGAACTCAACATGTTTGCATGATTTGCCAAGGTTTGTAAAAGTTGTGAGAAGCAAGACGCTGTGCTTCTCTCTGTCTCCCCTCACCCCTTCTCTGAAGGCTTTTAAAACGCAAATTATCTCAACACTAGGGCCCCAATTTTAGAAGTGCACAAGCGTGTTTGTTTACAGTGAATATCCAAGTGTACAATGGATGTTTTGTGCACACACATCCCTTATGGGCCTAGAATTGCTGCAGCTTCCTGGCACACGAAGCTGCGGGCATGCTTTTTAATATTGCAGTGCACTGATGTCTCCATACGCATTTGTTATCCAGTTAATTTTCATAAAAGTGACCTTTCTGAGGGTAATTGTAACTTATTCCATCTCTAAACTTAAAGCATGTTCCCCACAGACTTTTTTATTGATTAAATTTCTACTGTAATGATGGTCTATTGTAATAGTTTTCCTGTAACAGTTTTCCATATCACGTTTGCCACCACGGTGACTGGCACTGATTGGCCCCTTTGTTGGCAGTTTAGCAGGAAAGCTAAAGATAGAATGAGCCAAAGAGATTGACCACGTCATACTTCTAAAGATGGACGCGCCAGGTCAAAGCTGAGGTGCATTGGCGGGGCAGTGTGAGGAAACTTGTTTTGCTGTTTCAGCTTGTCTGTCACCCCAGCTCCTCTGTCAATAGATATCTTCAGTGTGTTGTCGATCTAACATCTTCCAACAGGGCTATTTTAGGGGCCAATCCTATGAGGTGCTGAGCTCCCTAAATTCCCATTTTGTCTTTAAAGGGTTCTGCGGACAAGCTTTTAAAATATATTTTCATGAGTTCCTGAGCCAAGAGCATTAAGCTGCATTTAGATTTGCTAGGGACTCAGCTATGCCTTGAACTCTTACTCTCAGACAAACCTGTAACTACCAGCTGTGCGCCTTGTGTCAGATGTTATGGCTAAAATAATCTATTTTAGACTTATTGCAATTATCTAATCAAAGTAACACAGCATTTATTCTTCTCAGGTTTAATCCAAAAGTGAAAAACTAGGAACTAAATTAAGTAAACACACAATTTCCCTCCAGTTTATGGCTTCTCAAATCTCATGTATTCCTCCATAAATGAAACACTTTCTCATAGCTGAATTCCCCAAAGCCTCATATTAAGGAAGAAGTTTGGCATACTGCAGGCTGACATTTAAAAGTAAAAGTAATTTGTAATGCTTCATTTACTAAAGATGTTATAACCAACAGAACTGTTCCTCTAAAATCTCTCCTCTGTGACTTCTACCACGTAGCCCTCTTTCACACCTGAGCTACAGCCCCACTTGTGAATGCTTATTTCCCTGTTAGATACACATTTCTGCCCCCCCCTTTCCATCTATCTTTTGAGTAGTCATGAACGCACATTTAATCTATGGCTTCTGAGAAAGAAACTAGGGGGTCGTATTCAGTCTTGCCTGAGCACAGTTATAAAGCTGCGCTTTTTTTGTTACCCAGGCAGAGATGTTGATATGGAGATGGGAAAACAATATAAAGGATTCACAAGGTCTGTCCAAAGAAAATGTGACCGTGTACTGTACCTAAGGATGAAAGCAAAGGCCACAGAGCTGCTCCAGTTAGTGGAACATGCCGCAGCTTGCCTCTTATGCAATAAACGCTGAAGGAAGTGTGCTACACACTGGACCTCTGTATGCTTAGCTGACTCTTTACTGCCGCAGTTGCAATCAGCATTGGTGCTTGAGCTGGATCTCCCCTACTTTCAGTAGGAAAGGGTAGTGGACAGGTGTTCAGAAGGAGAGCCCCTTGACTTTGGAAATCGATTCCCTGTGCTGGGTCTCTTAAACTTCAGGGCATGCATAATGCAAAGCCCATCTTTTTTACCAGCCTTTGGGGAAGGTGGGTGAACTGAATATTTGGGTGGTTGAAAATATTGATTTGGGAATTCTAAGGAAATACTTTTTAATGCAACATACCATTAACTTGTGATACTCACTACTGCAAGCTATTGTAGAGACAAATAATTTACTAAAATTAAAGCAGGGTTAAATATATACATGGATAAGAAGAGCATCCAGTGTTATATTAATCAGAACAAAATTTAAAGGCTTGATGTACAGGTTATAAGCTGCTTATTAGTTGGAGCGAGTAGGATATTTCTCTCATACTGTACTATTACACAAATCACACCTTATTGTGAAGTGTCTGGCATTTTATTCCTTCCTCTGAAGTTTCTGGTGTAGTAACAGGATAATCGGCTATTAACTTATTTTGGCATGACTGTTCCTGCCATACGTCAGTGGATAAGCCACTGTTACTCCCTCTTTGAAGCAGTTTTCATCCACCAAGTCAATCAGTTATTTTAATGTCTCCCTTCAAGTCTGCACTTTTTATTTCTCTATTTTCCCGTGGCTCTATTTTCTTCATATATGGCTCCAGTAAAGTCATGAGAGGTCATCAAAATGTGTCATATATTTTACTAGACTTCTCAGCAAAACTGCTAAGCCAATATAAAGTTATTAAAAACAGATGATGGCTCAGAGCATCTCCTTAGCTTCTGGACAAAAACCTCCTAAGGTTTCAGGTTATAAATGGCTCTTATTCAGGATGCTCTATTTTATGGATTTTTTTTTTTTTAGCACTGTCTTGTCTTTATCAGAGCCAAACCTCTGGCCGGTGGGATGAGGAACTGGCCTCATACCTGACCTTAAATCTCGATGTCACTTTTTATAGTCTGCTTCATAGCTCTTTTTTGAGATTTCCTGGGGCTCGTTTTCTAAGGAATGAGATAAAGCGTTGTTGAGCCTTTACCAAAAGCAAATCTCTTGTCTTTTTTTCTTCTGGGCTATTGTTAAAGAGCAAGTACTTTTACCAGATTGCTTCTTCCCAGCTCACCTCAGTCATGACCTAGTGGGAATGTATTAAGCCCGAGTGTATTAAGAGAACATTTTAGACTCTTGGCTTCAAGACCAAGCCTCTTTTTCTTTCTTTTTCTGAGCAAAGATTGTGGAAGTGCTGAATGGCATCAAAACTATGTTGGAAGATAGGTGGGAATGGATGACTCAGCAAGTTTAGTGCACTAGCTAGAAGGGAAGCTGAAAACTGCTGTTTTTGTAGCCTGTTTTAAATAGCCACCGAAACTGGCCACTTAAAGAGACGGATGTTCTAATAAAGCTGGAGCACAGTGGTGCTTGTGTTCAGTGATCACTCAGTGGTTAAGGTACTTGCCTTATTCTGTGCTAGATCCAACTGGTTCTGCATAACAACAAGAGCTTCCCGGTTTCCTGCTCGGACTCACTGCTTGGGAAGCTCAACCCTTAAAGGAACAGTCCCGAGTATCACAGTAGTTAGTACATTGCGGGATACCTTGGGGTGATCTTTTAAGACAGGAGTTTGTCTGTTAGTGGTGGCCCTTTGCACGTTTCATTTCACATGGTTCTCATGATTCCCAGTTTCTAGGGAATGCTTCTGAATCCAATGTTCAGTTTATGCAGATGGATCTGAGTGAAGCAGGTACAGTGTTTGCTCCTTGTTTTATAAGATAAGTGTTTGTCAATATTTTCATCATTGGGAACTATTCCCATCCCTTCTATCATGTAGCTACATTGTCTCAGTACACAAACATTTCTTTGAAAGACTGCTTTGTAATGCATAAGCAAACGATGCTTTTTTGTCCAAGGAAAAAGAGGAAGTAATTGAATAAAGACGAGGTTTAGCTTGTTGACAATACATAATTTTTTCAGTTGTTTAAAGATCCTAAAGTAGCTTTGGGTCCCATAAGCCAATGACTGTGATTTTACTACATACTATGGGGACTTTGGATCCTCTCACGCCTCAAAAGCCAGAGCAAAGGCAGTGTTTGTGATGTTCCTCTAAGTCAGATTTTTCCTTCACAAATACGTTTCTATGAGGAAAAATGTCTAGTCCCGCAGAAGCTTAGATTCCCTGCTCTGTGCCGCAACCCTCGACTGCTTGTAGCTCAATTGCTGCAGGGATTCCTGGCCTGGGGCTGCAGGAACTTGTGCAAATGCAACTTTTACTGTGCCTATGGCGGCTAGCCCCACAAAATCCTCTACTCCGTGCTCTGTCCTCATTCCTCTGCTGCCTGCAGTCTAGGTGCTGGGGAGGCTAGGGGACTTTTAGTGGCCAGTTGCACTGCAGCCTGTAGGGACTCAGGCTAGAGCGGCTCCATACACACAAGACCCTAGGCAGTAACAAGTGATACTGCACCTAGTAGTGCATCCACCACATTACACGTTTATGGTACTACCATGCTGCTGGTAAAAGACCCTGTAGTTCTCTGTAGGCTTTCTAACTTCCAGACTGGTGAGAGACTGTGTTTCCTAGGGTCATGACACATGTTCTCCCTAAATCCTGGCCTGGCCTGGCCTGGCCAGACATAGAAGGGACTGATTTCACTGCATCCCTGCCCTCTGCACTATAGTCAACATATTTCTGAAGTTGGCCCCTCTCTACACCCTGTGGTGGAGTTCAGCACATAGACCATAGTTTGCAGCAAACCAGCAGCTCTGAGAAGTACATGAAGGCAGGAGGGAGGTTGGGCACTTTCACAAGAGAAAGCAAAGGCTTACACTAGTTTCTTTAAGGGAACCTATCCCTAGTTAGCATTGCAAGCTGAGGTCACAATCAGTGAAGTAATGCTCAGAACCAGAGCTGTGGTGCTACTGTGGCCCAGGTAATTTTCAATCTCCATAAACTCGTTTACTCAGTCTCTCTGCCCAGTTGCATCCTGGGGAATATCTCTTACCAGAGTAGTTTCATTTAGCAAAATGTACACAGAGCACAGTTACGTTGGAAGCCATTCCATAGTGAGTTCTGTGTTCTCTTTGCAGTTTAGAAATGGCCTGAGGGACTTCCAACGATCATAAAATCATAGAATATCAGGGTTGGAAGGGACCTCAGGAGGTCATCTAGTCCAACCCCCTGCTCAAAGCAGGACCTAATCCCCAACTAAATCATCCCAGCTAGGGCTTTGTCAAGCCTGACCTTAAAAACCTCTAAGGAAGGAGATGGTTATGTTGTTTCAGTAATGGGAGAGGAATATGATCTCAGCGGTGACATTTTTGGCTTGGAAGAGTCAGAGGCAAAAATTAGGATGGCTAAGGAGGCTGAATCTTCAATGCATTGATAAGGGCTTTAGCCCTGAGGATAATGAGGAAAGGGCAGATTCTGGTGATATTAAAGTGACTGGTCGTGGGGGGATGGGATGGTAAGAATCAGTGATGACAAGATGATGCAGTCCTGGTACCCTGGAAGCTGAGTGCAGGTGGACTTGTTTTGCTCTGACTTACTTCTAACCAATACACAACAAATTACTTGGTGCATATATATATAATATGCATGGCAAAAAAAATAATAATTTTGATGAATAATATCTGTTTATTTTAAGAATTTTTCTATATTTATTAATTTAAACTTTCACAGTTGCAGGAAATTGGGAGGGGATAAGAGAATGGGGTGGGGTCTGACAATATTTAATTAATGGCAGTAAATGTTGAGATTCAAAACATTAAACTTTATAACGCACATTGTAAACATCACGTCAAAGTATTCAAAGTAAATATCTTTAAATCAAATTATCAATAAGTTCTCAAGCAGCATTTTCCTTACTTTGAGTATTTGTAAATTTTGATTATTATCGATGGAGATATCTTTTCATCTGTGTTTGTATGGCAAAATCAACATTTACAGGTTCTTACTGATAAAAATCTAATTTTTCCAAGTCTACCTGTATAGTAGTCCTGCCATTTTCCCCTCACAGTTGCAGTTACTCTCTGTTGGCCAGCGACTGGGGAGATGCATTAGAAAACACTGTGTCATAGAACCAAAGGGTTAGATTACTCACCCTTTCTCCGAGAACTCTTCTCTCATTAGGGTTCCTCTTCCCTCACCTCAAGCATTCATGATATTGCATATCGATTCTCTGCAGTGTTGGCTGGGAACGAAATACCCTGAGCTGTAGTTTTCTGGTTTAATTAATCTTTTCCAACTCATTTACTAGGTACTGAAAGAAAATCCCTGATAAAAGTTGCCAGAGCTCTCTGGGAAAGTAGAGGTATAGTTTGGGGACTGGTATTGAGAAGCAGGCAGTTTACTACTCCAGAGGCTTTGCTCTCAAGACAGCTCTGCAAATATGTGGTATTTTTAAAGAGATGTGGACAGTTTGAATGGCTTACATGATAAAAACTCCTCTTAGTTTAAAAAAATTACAGGTGCTTGTTTTAATCACATATTTAACCACTGACAATGGTCGGGACAGCTTTACAGTTTCCAATATATATGTTTTTTCTGACTGTACTTAACTGTCTTATTTCTGTATTGGAAGGGACATTAACATATGCAATGTGAGTATTATACATGATAAATGATGTAGTTATGTCCAAATCACATTATCAAATAGGGTAATATTTCTTAGGTTTCATGGTACCTGTGCAGCACCATTTTTATCAATAGAATCAGGAATGTAGCACAAGAAAGTTGGTTTGGATATGAATTTCAACCCGTTTCATAGATCTATGGTCAATCTCTGAAGTTAACTGCTTGGGAGTAACTTTTGTAAATATGCACAAACCTAGCTCACTGCTCACCTTCAAATCCCTTCTTAAAATCCGCCTGTGCTGAGATACCTACAAAAAATGTGCAGTGGGCAGGCAAGTAGTGTGCTGAGACCACTGCCTATCATACTGATCAATATTGTCTCCCCATTTCTTTGTGCTCTCCATCTGCCTTGTCTCTTGTCTTATACTTCGGTTGTAAGTTGTTTGGGGAAGGGACCATCTTTTGGGTCTGCTTGCACAGAGCCTAGCATAGTGGGGTCCTGATTCATGGCTGGGGCTCTTAGACACTACTGCAGTGCAAATAACAACAACCTTTTGCATGCTGTTTGGCTTAATGTACATCAGGAAATGGATGGAATTAACTGGGTATTATTTAATTTTCATTTTACCCTGGAAAAACTTAGCTTAAAAATGGCCAGCTGGTTTCCCATCTCTGAAAAGGTTTGAAGACCATTAAGTCTGGTTTTCATGTTAAGAAAGAAATTTAGTTATTCCTTCTATCATGTCAGGATGTATTAACTCAGCTGAGGAGTAAGTACCAGAATGTGCTGAATTAGCTAACACTCTGAAAAGTTAAATATAGGTAGCCTCTCACAGAAAATAGTTTTTTCCTGATGTGCACTAGGCCATCTTTTCCCTTTCACTCTGCTGTGACAGCAGTGTCTGAAAGAGTAGATGGCAAGCCCTTTGATCATTATGTTCTGGTGTGAATTAAGTTTGCACCACATTCAGTGTCACATCCTACTTATCGTTAGGAAACAAGGCTCTGATATTTGAAAGTCAGTTGAGTCAGTGTTAATGTCGACAGCCAGTTATAAATATCAGGGCTTTAAAAATAATTCTGCTCCCATGGTAAGGTTTTCTACAAGTTTTCTGCAGGTTTGTTGTGAGGGATGGGGTGCTCGCAAAAGCTGACACAGTCAGGGCTTCTTCTGAGCAGAGCCCCTCTGCATCCTTTAAGGGGGCTTCCAAAGGCAACTCCTGGTAGAAGAAGCAGACAGGGAGCTGGAGTTCAGCTGCATAGGGCTAAGATGCAATAAAGAGGCTTCTGCCAAGCCACTATGTGCTCCAGAGTGGGAATCCTGTCTCTGATCTGGGGGAAACTCTACAAGATCTGACACCCCCTCCACTCCACCTTGAGGTTCCTTCCCATGTTTTTTCTGCGGGAAGAAGTGACCTGCCCTAGTGTTTTTAAATGTGTGGTCTTCCCCGTGTTTTCTGTGTGCTCTTCTGTGGTTTCTGTGTGCTCTTCTAAATGTATATTTTCTTCATGACATCTGAATGACTCCATGCTTGGGAACTGAATAATCCTTTTTAAGAGGAGGGGAGAATGGGGGGAAAGGGGGAATGAATGTTCATGTTTAGTGAAGTTCTAGCATGCTAACACTAGCTAAGCCAACCATAGCATGGACAGGTGGAATGCAACCACATTTGTACAGCTCTGCCACTGTGATAGACTCAGAATTCCATCCTGAAGTCAGCAGTTAGGTTTTACACAGGTTTTTGCAACTTTCTGTTTCACCTGCCTTTAAAGCTTTAGAGTGGGAATTAAAAGTGCTCAAACCTGTGGCAGATCCTTGTCTCGTAAGGATGAAACTTTGAAAAGAAAGGGTTTTGTTTACACCAAAGAAAGAGAATTGATTTGCCTTTGTTTTCTCTGAAAACTTAATGCTATCTCCTCCTTCACCTGCTTTTGCTGTCCCAACATATGTGGTTAGATTGTAAAGCAACATTTCAGCAATTATAACACACCATTGTAGACTTGCACAAAAATGAATCTGAGATACACTGAGGTCAGACTAGATGACCTAATGTTCCCTGAAATTGATGACTCTATGAATTCCTGATTACCAAATATTGTGACTAAGCAAACTGGCAAAAGAAAAGAAAAAAGCTCAATGAATAGGGCCCCTGTATTGCCATATGTACTTTGTCCATTTATTTTTATAGATCTAGTTTAATATTATTAATTATTTATAGTTCTTCACAGTATACTAGTAAATGCGCTGTGTTAGTTTTTGTAAAAATTAAGTCCTAGTAACATCAGACTGAGCTACAGCAAATCTGCTATGAAATCTTTGAGGAGTGGAATGAGGTTACTGGATTTTTTGTAAGAATGTTTGTCTTTGCAGATTATCCGAGTGAGAATTGTATTGTACTGTGTACATTCTGACTCAGTGTTGCCCTTAATGTAAGAAATTTAAGGTCGCGCCATCAGTGTATGAGTCCTTTAGGCATCTACACGAGAGCTGCTGAAAGCACCTGGGTGCAAGACAAAGGGTCTGATTCTAATGTCAATGAAGAGTAACTTTTCTAAGTCAATGGAGTTACCCCAGTGTACGTGAGATGAGAATCAGTCCCACAATCTTTGGCCATTGCCAAATGCTGAGAAAAGTAGGTATTTCTCATGGACATATCAGGGTAACTTTGTAAAACAAATGAGGATCTAAAGCCTGCAGCCTTGGTTATAAACTCTGCAGTCAAGAGGCTAAATCCTCCACAGAAACTGTGCAAAACCCTAAGTAGAGTTCAGAATAGTTTCCCCTGAAGTGCACAATTGTGGGATGAAATCAGACTTGTCTTGAAGGCAGATAAGGTGCATTGGCTTTCTGTGTTGTGCCTTTTCATGTGCCTCTGTGACTGATGGTTCAATAATATCATTTCTCTAAAGGGATACAGTCGGAATGCTAACCTTTCTCTTCCACTGATAATATTCTGGGCGTTGTGTGTCTACTATTAGCAAGATATTCCTGGACTTAAGTGTGCTGTACAGTTTTCTCAGAGTGAAATATTTTTAGACACTAGAGTTGAGCAGCAGCCATTTGCTTGAAAGTAGGTTGCAAACACCATTGCAGAAGGTTAGAAAAGCAGGGTGCCATCTGAGAACCCAATTTATGTGTGTGAATCCGTGATTTGCACACACACCTTCCACCGCCTTCACCTAATTCCACCAGCAGTGGCATCTGAACAGACTGTGTAAACAACCTGCCCGTGTCCAATCTACAGGAATAGGAAGGACTTTATTTTCACAGAATGTGGGCTTTTTAACCACTAACAGGGTTTTTAATTAATGCTTGTCACTGTTGTCAAGCTGTTCAGCAGCTGCTTATTACTCATACGAGGAATGGTTCGAATCAGCTTCTGTTTAAATGCTGGTCTGCCACTTCCAGCCCTGGTCCCTTAGTTCCTTTTGTTCTCGATTCTTAGCCCACAAATGAAGGTGTATTCCTGTCAACTCTGAATTTTGAAATAGCCACTGAACTTTGCTTGAATTCATTCAAATGGCTAATGCCAGAGTCTTTTTTATTTTAAAGGCATAGGGGAGGCTTCATTCTTGTTCCAAGTCATGCACTCTAGGTAACAAAGTATATTAAATCCTCTTGCTCGTATTTACTAGAGCTGTGCTCCACTTTGAATCATTGCTTTATTTCCTCACAGACGTCAGCAGGAAAGTACCAGTAGGAGAACTAGTGCTGCAGAGCATAACAAAAAGTTGCTAACTTCTTCCCAGGGGGGCTGTTTTCTGATGGGCCTTGTGGAACTCTTAAATGAACAGAACAGTCAGTTACCTATGCTGGGGATAGTGGAGCAGATTTAAACCCACACGAGCAGCTTTTAGGCTATATTAGCTTTGGGGGAAGGCTTAACAGATTGAAAGTTACACAACATAAACAACGTTTTTTAAAATGACTAATGATTTTTGGATGGCTTGATTTTTGGTCAGCCAAGCTGAGATGCCTTAAAAGGACCCAATTTTCAGAAAGTGATAATCATCCACCCTCTGAAAACCAGGCCTTCTTAAGGTGTCTCAGATTGGGCACCCACCCAATAATTCATAAACCCCAAATCAGTAGTTCTGAAGATCTTGGGTTGCAGTTTTTCACTAACTCATCAATAAAAAGTAAAGAACTCAACCACCAAAATGAAACCAGATAGAATATTGAAGATATTGCTGTCTTCTTAGCAAATACATCCATATTGGTACCAGCCAGCCTCTTTATATTTTCCCCCTTTGTTATTAATACCACGTAGCCCAGAATGATGACTCATTAAAGAAGACAAACAATAGACCCAGTTGGGTAAGTCCTTTCTCTTATACACGGTGAGAGAAATTCTGACCCCATTATAGTCAGTGGCAACCCAGTATTATTTCTGCCCTCAAGCACAGTTACCTGCTATGGCTTTCACATAGTAACCCTCACTGCCACAAGTACTGTATTGTACTTGTGCTCTCAATCTGTAATATCGGCTTCAGCAGGGAAGAGATTGGAATCTAGGCAGAGATCTTTTTTTAATTCCCATTTATTGCACAAGGTGATTTGAAAGTATAGTAATATGAAGCTGAACTTTGTTATCCTGTCATGAAAAAGATTAGTATCTACAAAGGATGTCTTCAGTTTGTGCTCTTCTGAAGAGTCCTGCATCATATTAGTTTAGGTCATTAATTGAAGGTTTTCTTTTAAAAAAAACCCTATATTTTTCAGTACTATGTCGTCAATTTTATCCAAATCCACCTATCTTCTTTTTGCTGTGTATGTGGTGTTATAAATAATAGGCAGTTAAAGCATCAAGGTCAGAATGTTTCTTGATGATAAACATGCATGAAGCAAATGAGAGAACAGGATTCCAAATAAAGAATTAATTAGGGAATTTGTCAAGCTAAAATTTTCCTGAGATGAAACTGTTTATCATGATACAGTTTACAGTGCTCTGATGAGGTGTCTAGGGTATGCAGTAACTCTGCCCTCTACTGGATGGAATTTGAATGGCTCAACTGTGTGCCATGGACCATGTATTGCTATCAACTAATGGAGATTCAAATGAAACTAACCATGCACTGCGGTAGAAATATGCCCCTGTGGCCTGATAGAATAAAAATTCTATCTGGTTTGCATACCCTGGATACCAAAGAGATTTTATATTGAGATCAGCATCATGCTTTAAAATGTTAGCATATCTGATTTCAGAAAAGGACATTAAAAACTCCTGATGAGTTGGTTTTCTTTCCCCGATACAGCATATGCGAGAGGCTGCTGAACGGCGGCAACAGCTGGAGTTGGAGCATGAGCAAGCCTTGGCTGTTCTCAATGCAAAACAGCAGGAAATTGAACTCCTGCAGAAGGTAAGTGAAGAAAACCAAGTAAAATGGCAAATTGCCATGATTGGGCATGGGTAAAGAAATGGATCTCTGAGTCTAGTTTAGTGTAATCTGTATCCATCTAACCAGCATCTACTTTCCAAAACTCAGTCTCCTCTTTTTCTAAAATGTTCAGACTGACTTCTCATGCAGTAGTAGTGCATGTGTGTCTCAGTCTTTGATGTAGATAGCTATATTTAGGCTTGGAAGGTTTTATTCTTTTAATATCAGTAAAAAATCTATTTTACTGTACACACCCAAAGAGATGAAAAAATATTTCCATTGATGATTTGAAATTGAAAATTACACATAAGCAAAGTAAGAGATATTCTTCTTGAGAACATATTAGAGTTTGATTTAAGGATATTTACTTTGTATATTTTGACGTGATGTTGACAATTTGTGTTTTAGTGTCTATAAAGCTTTAACTTTTGAAGCTCAACATCCAGCCCCCTGCACTGAGGCAGGATTAATATTAATTAGTCCCATCCCTGACAGATGTTTGTCTAACCTGTTCTTAAAAACTTCCAATGACAGAGATTCCACAACCTCACTAGATAATTTGTTCCAGTGCTTAACTACCCTTACAGTTAGGAAGTTTTTTCTAATGTCTAACCTAAATCTTCTTTGTTGTATTTTAAGACCAATACTTCAGAATCTCATCTAGTGCTAAGTCAAAAACCTTACAAAATCTAAGTATATTATATCTACGCAGGTAACTTTATCAACCAAACTTGTAATCTCATCAAAGAATGAAATCAAGTTTGTTTGACAAGACCTATTTTCCATAAATCCAGGTTGGCTGGCACTAATTGTATTCCTATCTTTTAATTCTTTATCGGTTGAATCCCATATCAACTTTTCTATTATTTTGCTCACGAGTAATATCATGCTAACCGCTATAGTTACTGGGTCACCCCAGGTGCCCTTTTGGCGTATTGGCACAACTTTAGTGCTCTTCCAGTCCTCTGGAATTTCCTTGGTATTCTAAGATTTATTAAAAATTAACAACAGTGGGCTAGAGATCTCCTCACTCAACTCTTTTAGGACTCTTGGGTGCATGTTGTCCAAGCCTGCTGGTGTAAAAATGTTTAATCCTACAGATTTGTCTGATCTCTTCCTCAGTTACTAATGGACTGAAAAGTACCTCATTATTCTCATATGATAAAAATCCTTCTTCTTTCCCAATACAGAACAGAAATATTTAATGAACACTTCTTTTACAGACTTTTACTGCATTATTATTAACGATTTGACCATCTCCATCTTTTGTTCCTAATATACTTAAAAACACCTTCTTATTGTCCTTAGTTCTGCTATTCATGGAATTTTCCTTGATCTGTTTTGCTTCCCTTATCAAGTTTCTGAACTTCCTAACTCCTTTTTCCATATGTAATATATTGCTTTTTTATTTCTAATTGCTGCTTTCTCTTCATTACTGAACCAGGATGGGTTTTTAACCAAAGTTGTCCTCTTTCTTGACTGTGGAATTGTGGCTTTTTGCCCAGTTAATAATTTTTTTCTTAAAGAACTCCTACTTTTCATTCAAATTTTTCTGTCTAAATATTTCATCCCAATCAATGTTTCTCATAATTTTCTTCGGCTTTAGGAAATTAGCCCTTTTGAAGCATCTCTGTCCTCTTTACCCATATTGAATGTAATCATATCATGATCACTGCTCCCTAGAATATAAGAACATAAGAATGGCAATACTGGGTCAGACCATTCAGCCCAGTGTCCTGTCTGCCGACAGTGGCCAATGCTAGGTACCCCAGAGGGAGTGGAACTAACAGGTAATGATCAAGTGATCTCTCTCCTGCCATCCGTCTCCACCCTCTGACAAACAGAGGCTAGGGACACCATTCCTTACCCATCCTGGCTAATAGCCATTAATGGACTTAACCTCCATGAATTTATCTAGTTCTCTTTTAAACCCTGTTATAGTACTAGCCTTCATAACCTCCTCAGGTAAGGAGTTCCACATGTTGATTGCGCGCTGTGTGAAGAAGAACTTCCTTTTATTTGTTTTAAACCTGCTGCCCATTAATTTCCTTTGGTGGTCCCTAGTTGTTATATTATGGGAACAAGTAAATAACTTTTTCCTTATTCACTTCTCCACATCACTCATGATTTTATATACCTCTATCATATCCCCCTTAGTCTCCTCTTTTCCAAGCTGAAAAGTCCTAATGTCTTTAATCTCCCCTCATATGGGACCCATTCCAAACCCCTAATCATTTTAGTTTCCCTTCTCTGAACCTTTTCTAATGCCAGTATATCTTTTTTTGAGATGAGGAGACCACATATGTACACAGTATTCAAGAAGTGGATGTACCATGGATTTATATAAGGGCAATAAGATATTCTCCGACTTATTCTCTATCACTTTTTTAATGATTCCTAACATCCCATTCACTTTTTTGACTACCGCTGCACACTGCGTGGACGTCTTTAGAGAACTATCCATGATGACTCCAATATCTCTTTCCTGATTAGTTGTAGCTAAATTAGCCCCCATCATATTGTATGTATAGTTGGGGTTATTTTTCCCAATGTGCATTACTTTACGTTTATCCACATTAAATTTCATTTGCCATTTTGTTGCCCAATCACTTAGTTTAGTGAGATCTTTTTGAAGTTCTTCCCAGTCTACTTTGGTCTTAATTATCTTGAGCAGTTTAGTATCGTCTGCAAACTTTGCCACCTCACTGTTTATCCCTTTCTCCAGATCATTTATGAATAAGTTGAATAGGATTGGTCCTAGGACTGACCGTTGGGGAACACCACTAGTTACTCCTCTCCATTCTGAAAATTTACCATTTATTCCTACCCTTTGTTCCCTGTCTTTTAACCAGTTTTCAATCCATGAAAGGATTTTATCCCATGACAACTTAATTTACGTAAGAGCCTTTGGTGAGGGACCTTGTCAAAGGCTTTCTTGAAATCTAAGTACACTATGTCCACTGGATCCCCCTAGAAAAACAGGAGCACTTGTGGTACCTTAGAGACTAACAAATTTATTAGAGCATAAGCTTTTGTGAGCTACAGCTCACTTCATCAGATGCATAGAATGGAACATATGGTAACACATACAGATAAGTTGGAAGTTACCATACAAACTGTGAGAGGCTAATTAGTTAAGATGAGCTATTATCAGCAGGAGCCACAAGTATTCGTTTTCTTTTTGCGGATACAGACTAACACGGCTGCTACTCTGAAATCTGGATCCCCCTAGGCGACCACCAACTTCCAGTCCAGTGTAATTCATCTTTAGCCATCATAATGAGGTCCAAAATAGGTAGCTCAAGTTGGCTGTAATGCTTTTTTGTTAGAAATTTATCGTCTATAATTTTTAAAAACTTTGATGATTTACTACTAGCTGCCTGAGACTCCAGCAAAGGTCTCCCAAATTGAAGTCCCCCAAAACAACACTGTTTTTCCTTCACATACAACAAACAGGTGCTTAAGGAGTAATGCATCCTGTTATCTGCTTTGATTTGGTGGTCTGTAACAAACCTCCTCCACGACCCCCTCGCGAGCGTCAATAGTTGGCACATTGATCATCCTGGCTTCAATTTGACCCATACGTTCTCCTTCACAATATAATTGAGGTTCTTGGTGTGTCTTTTCCATTGTCTTTCATCACACAGATTCCTGACAACTTAACATGTCCGTTCATGAAAGGCTAGAGATGGCTTTTCTATTTAGATTATGTTATTTGGGGTAGGGATATTCTCTTGCTGTGTGTATGTACCAAGCCTAGCACCTTGGGACCCGATTTTGGTTGAGGCTTCTACCTTCTCCTGTGATACAAATAATTATAATGTTAAAGCGAATATTCTGTAGAAATGCAAAAGTGAGGGGCCTGGTTTGGCAAACCAGATGGATGAGGAGGTCCAAGTGGTTCAGGTGCTACTCTGAGACTCAGGAGACCTGGGGTCAGTTCCCTGCTCCCCCACTGATATCCTGGGGGACTTTGGGCAAGCCACTTTGTCCCTCTGGACCCGATTTTCAAAGATATTTAGGCTCCCAATGAGATTTTCAAAAGGGCCTAAGCAGGTTTGTGCCTGTTGATTGTATTGGGAGGTAAATGCCTAACCAATTTTGGTGCTCTTGAAAGTCTCACTAGGAGACTATCTGTATCTTCAGGGATCTAAATACCTTTCAAAATCTGATGCTGTGTGCATCAATTCCCAGTCTCTAAAATGGAGCTAACACCCCACAGGGGTATTGTGAAAATAAATACCTTAATAGATTGTGAGCACTGAGATATATAGTAGTGGGGGCCATATAAGAACTTAGATAGATTGACCAGAACTGGGAGGCTGTTCCGTGCACTGAAAGACAATGTGAGAAACGGCATCTAAATTAATTAGTAACAGAGGTTAACATTAGGGCTGCACTGATCTGCTCCCTGAAAATTCAGCACTGGCTCACATTCAAAACCTGGGCTAACCTCTCCAGTTGTCTGTTAGGCTCTCATTAGGTTCACCTTGCCCCTTGTTTTTGCTGGATATATCTAATTGCTTTAGATAGGCACATTCAAATACTACCAGCATACATTGGGGATGTAATGTGATGGTGTGATAGATTTGGAATTTGCATATCACCAGTATTAATATGATGAGATTCCAAGATAATATGTCCTATTAAACTAAGCCAATAACTGCTGCTTTCTGGTACCTTTGCTGTATTGTTTTGATAGAATAATAAGTAATTCTTCTTTTTATATGTACATGGATGCTTTTATCCCCACCACGCTGTGTTTATCCAGTCCTTTGATCTCCAAAAAGAAGAACATAATATTGTTAATCCAGACTTTATTGTGATACAGACTCAGATAAAACAGTGATTCACCAGCAAAGTTTATTACGAGCCTGTGCAATGGAAGGGGGATTTAACTATTGATGCAGTTTTCCTGATCATTTATCAAGAGCTTGTATTCTGGATAGATTTTATTAAACCTGTGATGATTGATAATGCGCCGCTTTCTGTTACCTGTCATAATATGTTTCCTGACACTCTAGGAATCAATATTTTATCAGATGCTAGCAAGAAGACTTATTATTATAGTACAAGAAGAAATATGAATATTTATCAGTGCCAAGGGAGATGGTTATCGTGCAACAGATTAGCGTTCAGTTTCAGTATATGCCCTCTACAGTGCCTTTAAGGTCGGATCCAACACCAATACAGAGCAATAGGAGTCTCTCCACTGATGTTAATGAGAGTTGGATCGGGCCTTTGTAGCCAATGGGTCAAATCCAGAGAAGTTAGTGCAGCATGTACATCAGTGGAGGTTCTGCCCTGTTATACTGGAATGTTTATAGGAAATGGTTGTCCTAATGAGGATTGCTTATAATCGTGTGTATGTGCAGGAGTAAGGCTTGTATAGCAAGTTGATAGCCAGTGTGCCATTTTGTCTGCCTGGCATAATGGTTAACAAAAGGTTTTGACAGATTCACAAATCTGGAGCAAATTTCATTAAAGTTCATGATGGAAAAACTGAAAGGGAGATAAAATGAGGTTAGCAGGAAATTACTGACTGCTGCAGATTCCTTTGAAAAAAGAAAAGGAGGACTTGTGGCACCTTAGAGACTAACAAATTTATTTGAGCATAAGCTTTCGTGAACTACAGCTCACTTCATCGGATGCATCAAATAAATGTGTTAGTCTCTAAGGTGCCACAAGTCCTCCTTTTCTTTTTGCGGATACAGACTAACACGGCTGCTGCTCCGAAACCTGTCGGATTCCTTTGAGGTTTCTTTAAAGCCTTTGGCTCTTCCTAACCAGACTCAGATAACTGAATCTGTGATTGACAGGACAAAACACAAAATTCTATGCTAGACATCTCTCTCTCTCTGTCTCTCACTTATGTACAGTGAAAAACACCTTGTGTGTTGTTTGGGGGGGTCGACCCATGCTCCACAGTCTCTCCTCTTGAACCCCCTTCTCCCCACCTTTTTCAGTGTTACCAAAAGCCCAGGCTTAGGCCTACCTCCCTTACAAAGGATCACACTCTAGCATCTTTCAACTAAGGATCATAAAACAATTTACAAATGTTAATAAATCCCCCAAAATGCACCAGCACACAGGAAAGAGAGAGACTGATAAAATTTTACCCACTAGAAATACAGTCACCTCTGGAGTGGAACAGTGCGCAAGAATGCTGCACAACAGTTGAAGACAGGAAGTACAAATGGAAATGCAGGCATTGTTTAGCTAGACAAACTATAAAATTGTAATTTGGCCAGGACGCTAATGTTCTGAGATCTTTAATGGCCACACAGCCATCTGAAAAACACACTTCTTGTACCAGAGCACCCCCTACTGGTTTAGGAAGGGTGTTGATTCAAGTGTTAACTCAGATCAATCAACATACATTTATTTACTTTGTAGTGTGCAATATAACCTTAACATATGATGTAGCCCATTACTGCATTTGGGTAGTTACCCCACTGAGCATTATTTTTTAAGATCATGTTTATATTGACTAGTGTTAGTTTGGGTAAACTTTCCAGATACACAAAGTGTTTATATAACCATAACAGTACGTACGTGCACCACCCCCAAAAAATCCCTCTTTTATAGTTCATTCAATTTGGAATAAACCTAGGGTAGAGTTTTCACTATATGTCTGCTAAAATTGTACAATTTCTCTGTGAAATTACAGTTGTAGCAACCTAGATTGTCAAGGACCCAGAACTAAACTTAGACTTATCCAAATGCACTGAGAGTTTTTAAACCTATTGATTAAATATGTGACATTCGGATAGTAATTTTATATAAACTGGGATACCTGTCATGAAACTGATGTTTTAACTGAATTTCACCATATTTTCATGGGCATAGAGATTTTACTTATATATATAATCTTCTGTGCTGTCCATTGGTGAAACCTACATGCCCCATTTACAATTAGTATGTTTATATTTTTTTAATTTAACTAAACTATAACATAAATAGCAGTTCCCAAACTGTTTATGGGCCACCTGTGGTTTATGAAGCACTTGCTAGAGGCATGCAAACAGCTAATTGGTCAGGGAAGGATTAAATAGTTGAAAAGGACTTTACAGATGCAATGCATCTGACGTGTGCTAAGATACCAAAGTGTTTACGTGCTTTGCCAAATTAGGACCTACCTGTTGTTACTGGATTTGAGCCCCAAGACTAAATAAGTGTTATGCACATGTACATTTTCTCTTTGAATTTCTAGCTGCCGAAACTTTCCTCTACATTTAAGCTGTCATGTCCTTCAGGCATTAGTCTTAAATATTGCTTCCAATCCATTGCACTAGTTAAATGTCCATATCTTATTACAATGAAATGGAACATTTTTTCATCAGCAGTTAACACAGTTTTACCAATAATCAAACAGCCCCATTAAAGCAAATGTTAACTATTGCCAGTTTTTATACTGTCGAGTTGAATGTTGTTGTACATAATTGCCCACCACCTTTTGCATTGTGGCAAAATTCTATTCCATTTAACACCTTTAGCATGAAATTTATTGTTGGAAACAATTTTTGTCGCTTAACTTGGATGATTTTAATGGTCATTTATCAGAGGTTGTTTTGTTTTTTGTTTGCTTGTTTTTTAAAAAGCATGCCATATGTATTGCCAGCGGAAAATAGCTGTAGTTTAATTTGCTGATTTCGTCAACATTTTTCATTTGATTAAGATCCATTCATTAAGATTAAACATTTTATAACTTGGATTCATTAATTAAAATTTAATTTCATAGAGCATTTTGAAACATTAGCATATTAATGCTATTTTAAAGTCCTATATAGATATAGAGAGATTTTTATTAGCCATTATATTTTGTTACTTGAATTTTTGAGAGGCTTTCATGTAGCATCTCCAGGGTCCTTCTCTTAGTTTATTTAAGCAGTGACAATATTTTTCAGTATTTGAGCAGAGCCACACTCATTCTCACCTAATCCAAAATCTCGGTTCTAAAGGAGACCCTACCCAGAAGTGATGAAGCAGGCAGCCAGCCATATCTGTTACCTTAAAAAAAATCTTTATTAAATGGTAGTTTCAGTGAAACCATAAAGTTGATATAAGAACAGTTAATTGACTTAATTTCCCCACATATCCCTGATGCCTGTCATATAATCATAAATTTGCAGATTTGTCCAGTTTTTGCAGAGACAAAAATGAACATGAGCTATACCAGGGCTTTTAAAATGAGTTTTAGTTTGACTTCAGAAACTTCAGTAGAATCCTATATTTCTCTCTCAGAGATAACAGGTAAACAATAAGGGAACCAAAGTCTGCATCCTTGCCAGGCAAAATTTTCCCAGAATCAGGTCCTGGATATTTAGGTTTGAGCTTTCAGATCATTCTTAATCCTACATTCTTGTTTACACTTGCAGTTTTGCAGGTACCATCAATGTGTAGCTGTCTATAACTGATATGCAGACATATTTGGGGACACAGATCATCTGTTTATTAAGGTCTTGTCTTCCTCATGCTGCTACTTCCATTGACTTTAATGGGGCTACTCCTATTAGTGAGGCAAGCAGTAATTTACCTAAATTATTCCTTTGATGCAGGGAAAGATTCTCTTAACATAAAACTGGTTTCCACTTCAAATCTTGCACATGGTTGTTTTTCAGCACCTCTGCATTACTTCAGATTTCCAGAACATAGTTTTAAGATAAATTTTTATTAAACTGGCCCTTAATAAGGCACAATAGAAAATGAATTAGAGCTGAATTTGCTGGTGGAGAAGCTAAAACCAACCCCTGTGAGACATGCTATAGAGAGACATTGTTAGCAAAGTTTGGAATTGTTAACAATAGTTTACCCTTCTCACGCTGCTGTATGGATAAAGGATCCCATCTTGATGGGATAGGCATATCTCGGGGGTCTCAGTATGGACCTGGAATAAAAAAGGGTGAGAACCATCAAACACTAGGATTTTAAGGCTTTATCAATTAAATTGCAAAACAAAAAGGATATCTATCTGCTATGTAGCAAAATTAAATTTAAAAAAAACGTTGAAAATCTTTTAATGGTTTTAGGTTATAACAGATCACAAGACAGCTCTCATTTTCTTGAATCATAATCCAATCAGGGCACATTTGATGTGAACCCTAAATGTTGTACTCTCAATAACATTGACACAAAACGTCTGATGGCATTGCAGCATTTTATGAATTGTTTTGTTACTTGACTTCAATAGGACTACTTACGTTTAAAGTTAAGCATACATTGTGTTGGTTTGTGGCCAGTGTCTTCAGTGTTTTGCCAGGTCCAGCCCCCATTGACTTTAATGGACTTTGGATCAGACCCATATACAGGATAGTAATCAGTGGCATTTTGTTGAGTTAACAAGTGACATATTCTATAATGCTGGCTCTGATTATTAAACTTGATTTAATTGTATTTTATTTGAATATAAAACTATAAAAATATGATTTAAAAGTATCATATTCAGGCAAACCTGTAGTTATGTTTTATTCTAGTGCAAAATGAATATGGCATGACTAAGTAACCTGGTTTCTTCCTTTTTTTTAATTGTACAAAAGGCTCAGGTTGAAGCAAAGAAAGAACATGAAGGCGCAGTTCAGCTGCTAGAGGTAAGGAAGCCATTGTTTATTCTTGCGACCGTTATACCAGTTCCTTTCTCATTATAGTAATATAAGACCATGATTGCTTCTAGCACGCTGTAGTAATTCATGGGTAAATATTCCTCTTCATTTTTAACTCATGTATGCATTAGAGGATGCTGTTATGGTCCAATGGCTAGAGCACTGAATTGGGAGTCGAAGAAACCTGTGTTCTCTTACCACCAGTAACTTCACGTCTCTGTGCCTCAGTTTCTGCATCCATAAAATTGAGATAATGATACCTTTCTTTGTATACTGCTTTGAGATCTATGGATGAGAAGTGCTATTATATAAGTATTATTATTGTTTATTTTCCATCATTCTGTTGCAAAAGAATCTAAGGTCAGTTTATAGATCATAACATTTAATGGTAAGATTGCATTAGCAATATGTGTCCATCAAAACTCCTTCTAGTCATCTATCAGGAGAAAAAATACAGAAATACATGCTTAAAAGTTCCTTTATTTTTACTTTAAATCAAGCTTTTTACACATTTCACCATAAGTCCCTTAAAATTTTACCTACTGTTAAAGAGAGGGAGAATAGAGGAAAAGGGAAGCATTAAAAAAATCTATATTTGCTTCATTAACAACTTCTTATAGCAATTATGATCTTGCACAGAGCATTTCCTGGGGATTAATGTTCACCTTTTTTACCTCCCAGTGTGGTGAATTTGGCATGTAAGGTGGCCCAAAATATTCTGCTGGACCAGGGCAAGTGGCAACCAAAGGCAGCAGAAATTAGAGCTGGTCAAGAAATTTTCAGCAAAACATTTTTTCATCAGAAAATGCCAGTTTGTCAAAACTGAAACTGTTTGTAGGAAAGGATCGATTTTGACAAACTTCTAATTTTGAAAAAAAAATGGATTTTTTTTAAATAGTCCAAATTTAAAATTCTGTTTTTTCTGTTCTAAACAATTTTTGATTTTGAAATTTAAGCAAATTGTACTGTTTAAAAAAAGGAACAAAAAAAGTCAAAATCCAAACAAACCATTTCAATTGACCCAAACTAAAAAATTTTATGATTGTTGGTTTGTAAAAATGTTCAAGATTTTGGTGATTTGTCCTGATTCAGAATGGGCAAAACCTTTTAAATCTCAAAAAAATTTCCAGCTCTGTTTCCCACCTAGCTCTAGCAGAAATGTAGTAATGTAGTCTGCTAGAGACTGATTAAAAGCTCATTGAGTCAATGGTTGATGTTTTCAAAAAGAAAAGGAGTACTTGTGGCACCTTAGAGACTAACAAATTTATTAGAGCATAAGCTTTCGTGAGCTACAGCTCACTTCATCGGATGCATTTGGTGGAAAAAACAGAGTAGAGATTTATATACACACACACAGAGAACATGAAACAATGGGTTTATCATACACACTGTAAGGAGAGTGATCACTTAAGATAAGCCATCACCAACAGCAGGGGGGGGAAGGAGGAAAACCTTTCATGGTGACAAGCAGGTAGGCTAATTCCAGCAGTTAACAAGAATATCAGAGGAACAGTGGGGGGTGGGGTGGGAGGGAGAAATACCATGGGGAAATAGTTTTACTTTGTGTAATGACTCATCCATTCCCAGTCTCTATTCAAGCCTAAGTTAATTGTATCCAGTTTGCAAATTAATTCCAATTCAGCAGTCTCTCGTTGGAGTCTGTTTTTGAAGCTTTTTTGTTGAAGTATAGCCACTCTTAGGTCTGTGATCGAGTGACCAGAGAGATTGAAGTGTTCTCCAACTGGTTTTTGAATGTTATAATTCTTGACGTCTGATTTGTGTCCATTCATTCTTTTACGTAGAGACTGTCCAGTTTGGCCAATGTACATGGCAGAGGGGCATTGCTGGCACATGATGGCATATATCACATTGGTAGATGCGCAGGTGAAGGAGCCTCTGATAGTGTGGCTGATGTGATTAGGCCCTATGATGGTATCCCCTGAATAGATATGTGGACAGAGTTGGCAACGGGCTTTGTTGCAAGGATAGGTTCCTGGGTTAGTGGTTCTGTTGTGTGGTGTGTGGTTGCTGGTGAGTATTTGCTTCAGATTGGGGGGCTGTCTGTAAGCAAGGACTGGTCTGTCTCCCAAGATCTGAGAGAGCGATGGCTCGTCCTTCAGGATAGGTTGTAGATCCTTGATGATGCGTTGGAGGGGTTTTAGTTGGGGGCTGAAGGTGATGGCTAGTGGCGTTCTGTTGTTTTCTTTGTTGGGCCTGTCCTGTAGTAAGATCTCTATCATGCATTCCTACAACTACAGTACCCACCTGCTGAAGTGAAGAAACAGATTGACAGAGCCAGAAGAGTACCCAGAAGTCACCCACTACAGGACAGGCCCAACAAAGAAAACAACAGAACGCCACTAGCCATCACCTTCAGCCCCCAACTAAAACCCCTCCAACGCATCATCAAGGATCTACAACCTATCCTGAAGGACGAGCCATCGCTCTCTCAGATCTTGGGAGACAGACCAGTCCTTGCTTACAGACAGCCCCCCAATCTGAAGCAAATACTCACCAGCAACCACACACCACACAACAGAACCACTAACCCAGGAACCTATCCTTGCAACAAAGCCCGTTGCCAACTCTGTCCACATATCTATTCAGGGGATACCATCATAGGGCCTAATCACATCAGCCACACTATCAGAGGCTCCTTCACCTGCGCATCTACCAATGTGATATATGCCATCATGTGCCAGCAATGCCCCTCTGCCATGTACATTGGCCAAACTGGACAGTCTCTACGTAAAAGAATGAATGGACACAAATCAGACGTCAAGAATTATAACATTCAAAAACCAGTTGGAGAACACTTCAATCTCTCTGGTCACTCGATCACAGACCTAAGAGTGGCTATACTTCAACAAAAAAGCTTCAAAAACAGACTCCAACGAGAGACTGCTGAATTGGAATTAATTTGCAAACTGGATACAATTAACTTAGGCTTGAATAGAGACTGGGAATGGATGAGTCATTACACAAAGTAAAACTATTTCCCCATGGTATTTCTCCTTCCCACCCCACCCCCCACTGTTCCTCTGATATTCTTGTTAACTGCTGGAATTAGCCTACCTGCTTGTCACCATGAAAGGTTTTCCTCCTTCCCCCCCCTGCTGTTGGTGATGGCTTATCTTAAGTGATCACTCTCCTTACAGTGTGTATCATAAACCCATTGTTTCATGTTCTCTGTGTGTGTGTATATAAATCTCTACTCTGTTTTTTCCACCAAATGCATCCGATGAAGTGAGCTGTAGCTCACGAAAGCTTATGCTCTAATAAATTTGTTAGTCTCTAAGGTGCCACAAGTACTCCTTTTCTTTTTGAGAATACAGACTAACACGGCTGCTACTCTGAAACCTGTGGTTGATGTTTGGAAGTGTAGAATACCTCCTACAAGGTGCTAAGTGCCCTCAACTCTCATTTACTTCTCTAGCAGTTGAAGGTGCTCAGCACCTCACAGGTTCTGGCCCATAGTCCTATGATGGCTGAAAAGGTTGTGGAGGTCTATATTACTAATACACTTGGGTGCTATGAATAAGTCCCTGTGGTAAGCAATACCTCTCAGTTAATTTCAGTATTGGTCACTACATATTCTGGTTTTGTTTTATCTTCCTATTGTGTTATTTGTAGCACTTGGATGAGTAACATATATAAGTATATATGAAATAGTAAAATGGCAGTCTAATTGCAGCCAGATTTCTTTTTATTGTTCATTTCTATTTTATACATAATAGATTGTCAGTGATGAGTAACAAATTGTTCCTTTCTGCCTGACACAAATGTCACACAAGTCACTATGAATTAATGACCACTTAATAATATATAAATTCATTAGAAAGACGATACCCATAAATAGGTTGGCTGCAGCTACTACCTTTTCAATGCTTCATTTGGAAAAAATATATATTTTCTAGTCCTCCCTTTCTTCTGTGCAACCAGTTCTTCCATCCACGCACCTACCTCCCATGTGTTGATGGAAGACAGAACTTTTTGTTGCAGTGATCATCTATAGAAAAAGATTCTGTTTAGTTAATTTATTTATGTATTATTTCCTTGAAAAGTGTATTTCTCCACAGGAAAAGCTTTACTCATATGCTTAATTTATTATCATATATATTTGATTTTTTTAAAAAAATAATTGAGTGCCTTCTGGAAAGTATATGAGACCAGGGGAAATAAGTGGAAATAAAGCAGACAAATGATAATGTATATACCTTGAAAGCCAAACAAAATTTCTGTTTACCTGATTTGTCTGCTACCTCTGTTTTGCATAACCCCATCAAACAAAGTTTCTTAGCCTTTTGTTTTATGTTTCACTAAGCCTATTCATTTTACCATTGTGTTTATTTAATCTGCCTTTTGAATTCAAGATCAGCAGCAGTATTGATTTCTGGTTTCTGAAATGTACAGTGTGATTTGCATTAATGCATGTTTTTACTTGTGGTAACTGTTTCAATATATTTTGTTCAGAAATGTAAAAAAAAAAAAGTGTTCAAAACTGTATTTTATTTCTTTCTTTATTTCACATCTCTTTGTTTACTGTGTCTTGTTTGGAATTTATTGCTTTGCACTTCACCCAGAACACCTTGGACAGCATGCAGGTATTTTAGGGCATAAATTCTCCCTTCCCTATTCCCCTCCATTCAAAATGTATGTGATAGTCCTGCCTTCCCTTGCATGGAATACATGATAGAACCATTGTTATGCAAGCATGCTTGGCACTGGTATTGTTACAACCCAGGGAGGAGGGCAAGTCAAATTACCAAAGCCACCAACTCTTTCTGCAAGAGGCTAGCCTTTGAACATGGCATGATTTCTTAATAGCAGCTCAGATACCAAACTTGAAGTAGTGTTCTTATGAGTATGCTCAGTAAGAATGGTTCAGTGTTTTATGCAAAGTTGTGACTTTCAGACTGTGTGGATTGTGTCTGAATTGAGATAGATTCTTTGTTAATGTAAAGGAAATTTTACAATGCAGTAATTTACAAATGTATTCACCTGTGGCTAAATTATTCAGCCACTTACCAAAAGGTACTGCGGCTACATGAAAAGATAAAATCTATAAAGTGATATTCTGGGAGCAGAAAATGTGATTTCATCATTAGCCTGAATTCAAACTATCCACCTGGAAAGCGGCTCATCTAGTCTTATGTCTGCCTTGTGCAAACAGTATCTATCCTGTAATAGAAGAAATCTGCTTCATTCTAGATTTTAGAAACCATTTTAGGCTTTAAAGCGCCAGTGTTCACTATACATAATATTTATATAAGAAGTTTGGAAAGTCACACGTGAAATAGATTCAATCCAGTCTGCTGTGGAAAATGGCTTTCTCACAAAACTATTGCACAGTTGGGCACAATAAGTGGTCTCTAATTTAAGGAAACCATGGATTAGTATCCCATTTTGGTTAGAGCTGAGCTGGATTGATAAAGCTATGGAATGGAGTATCAAATTCAGAAGTGGTGCTTAGGTCTTGTGCTGCCTCTGTGCATTGGGATACTTTGAGGCAGATACAGAAACAATGAGACATGCCCACCATCATATGATTAAATGTGGCGGCAGCAACTTTATTAAACTATTAACCAATGAGGAACCACTGATGGAGCTACCTAGGAGGGTTGTTCCAGTGTGGAATTCAGCTGGGCACAAATGGCACAGTCTCTACAGAACTAAGGCTGCCTAGGGACTTTGGCAGGAAGCCAGAGTCCCAACTCATTCCCCTCATCCTCACCAGAAGTGGAGAGGTGAGTAATGGGGAATCCCTGGCTGTGCAAGACAGAGAAGTATACACCCTCACCATATCGTGTTGTGTTTGGGGTCCATGCCCAAGAAGCCCATTGGGTACAAGGACTCGCATTAACCCCCCCCTTTTTTTTTAAACCCACCACCACACTGGAACCTGCTAAAGTTGCAACAAATGTAATGCTGTAAACCCCAGAGCGGGACTTTTGGGATGCTGGATGGAAGGTGGAAAATACCCACACAGCCATTTGCCTGTTTTGCCATATGAGAAAAATGCCTTCCAGCCACCCAACAAAATTTAGCAATCAGTGAGACCCCTGGCATCATAAGAGATCCAGCATATTTATGTATGTCCTGTATGTGGGATGAATGTTCTTCTATATGTATAAATCCTAATGCATCAAGATAACACTATATCTGAAATGTAAAATGTGCATTCTATATTTCCTAAAAACTGTCAGTGGTATGACACTGTCTGAGTCTCTATGCCTGATGAGTTTTTTTAAGTCATCAGAGAACTATAGCAGAATATAACAAGCTAATGTTGAAGCTGATGAAAGGTATTTTTTGCCATACTGTATATAAATATCTTTAAACATAAATTTTTGCATAAAAGAAAACTTGAAATCTGAACATTTTGTGCATTTGTACAAAAAGCAATTTACTTTTGCTGTGATTTCCTGTATTTTTCTTGCTACTATTGGTAATTCAGCATATCTGTGATGAGTTTTCTCCATGACGCTCTGGCTTCTGTTTTATCCTCTAATGGAATCATAATCCTTTGTTTCTGATATTCACAGTTTATTAGATATCTACACTTTTTGAGGTTAACTGTACCTCAATACTTTGTGGCTTGCTGATCACTACTTATGCACTATCATATACTACTATGTATATGTGAATCATGGTGGTTTACTCCTTGATTTATGAATCCAAAGTTTTCCAGGTTATGTCAGAAACGCACCTGATATCTGAGTACTTGAAAAGTGAGTATATAATCACTTTTCCATTTGATTCTCCAATACAGCAAAAAGTGGGGCAAAAGTCTTGTAGTCAAATAGAACCTTCACACATCTTCCCTGTTTTTGATACATAAAGGCGTCTGCATTTATGCATAGGAAATGAATTAGAGAGACACCCGTTTGAGAGGGTAGCTTAGAAAAATCTTCAAGGTTTGTTGTAAACTGCCCACTTTTGACCAAACTCTGCTCTTATTTTTATGATCTGAAACTGTATTTTCAAGAGTTCAGTTCCAGTTTAGAGACCTAAATTAAGTGGCCAGGTTTTCAAAAGTGCTCAGAACCCAGCAGCCCCATTGGTTGTCAAAAGTAATGAACAGTTTTGAAAATATTTCATTTAGGTTCCAAAATAGAAGCTGCTGGGTACTAAGCTCTGTTTGAAAATCTTTCCCCTATGCTTTTGAAGGGGACACAGAATTTCAGGGGATCGTGTCTTGAATATGAAAGGTGATATCAATCCTTTCTGGTTATTCAGGGAGATAGGGCCATCTAAAAAGAGAATTTGGCACTAAACAAACAGTGCCTATTAGAAATTTTCCAAACTGTAAATACGTATTATGAAAATGAAGATACACGTTGAAAGAACTCTCAGAAAATACATCACTGGGCTTTTATTTCTTCATATTATTAATCCCCATTTCCTTACTGACAAGTCTCTGTTGCTGTGATCTCTTTCCTGACAGCTCTGACAAATGTAAAGCTCTTTAACGATGAAAAGTGCTATATAAAGAACTAAGTAGCCTCTTATGGTCACGTACTGTACTACCCCCACTTGCTCTAGGATTTCAGATCAGAGACTCCAGAAGTTTGATCCTGCAGGTGGCTCTTATTTAATAGAAGATACAAGGCAGTGTAAACAGTGATTTATCAATATGGAATATGGCGAATTTATCTATCTGTAGTTTTTATTAGGTTTTTCTATATTGCTGATCACTGCACAGATCAATTAGGTCTTCATAGCAAGGTCCCTAAGGGATATCAAGAGTGTTTGGCTTTTCTCCTTTCCCTGGTACAGAAATCTCTGCTTTTGCTTCTTTCCTTCTTCCCCATCCTGTTAATTTTGTTATGGTGGGAAAGTTTTGTCAAAGAGGAGTGTCTTGCAGCATACCCTGAAGTTGGCAAGACTCTGGTGTATGGCAGCTCATTCCACAGCCAATCCCCCTCATTGTAGAGCTAATTGTCTGTGGCTGCCCCATGGTGTTGTGAACTGTATTGTCCCAGAGGAGCACAGCTGTCTTGGTGAGTGGTGGATGGAAACGTAGTCATTGATGTAGCTGAGTCCTAACCTGTTGATGGCTCTGATGATCAGAACGAAAGCCTGGAACTATCAACAGCAGCAGATAAGGAGTGAGTGGAAAGATCGGTGCATAAGAGTAAGGTGAGAAACATGTTATGCACAAGCTGGAATCTCGAGTTGATGCTACCTTGGGATCCAGAGACAGTGAGTCACAGTCCCCATCTGCAGTAAGAGGTGAAGCTTCTTAGTGAGACATTTTTCAGTGTCACTGATGCCAACTGGTTTTCTAAGCTAATTGCTGTTTTGAACAGGACTTTCAGGGTTAGGGTGACCAGATGTCCTGATTTTATAGGGACAGTCCCGATATTTGGGCCTTTTTCTTATATAGGCTCCTATTACCCCCCTCCTTCCCCGTCCCAATTTTTCACACTTGCTGTCTGGTCACCCTAGTCAGAGTTCTCACCAATTTGAAGAACAGGAGACGGGGGGCATATGGACCCTGGCTAGTTCTTCAAAGAGTTTCTTCAGTTTTGCCCAGATTGTGTGTGAGCCAACTACTCTTCAACCAGGAGCTGCTCTCCTCTAGGTATGATGACATCTTCATGATGGTGTTGATTGCAGCTGGGTGTTATCAATGTATTGTTGGCAGCTCAGTCTATGGCATCTTTCCACATCTTCCAGGGAGTCTCATTTTGATATTCAAGAGGGCAGGGACAAAGTAGCTCCCAAAGGGCCTCCAGAAGCGAGGGCAATTGAGGAAGCAGAGCACTTGTCTATTGCCATATTTTTAGTCCCATTGGAGAGGAATGACTGTACCAATGCTAAGCCTTCTATTCTAGCCTTGTCATGCAGAAAGGCCAACCAAAGAATGTGAGTGACTGCATCGTAAATTGCTTAGAGGTCAAGTAGTATGAGCTTCTAGATGCGGCCTCCTTCCTTGGCCATAAGGATGTCCTCTTTTAGTGCCACTAGGGCTGTCGCCATGTTTTGCTGTATGGCCATGTGAAGTACAATTGGGGAGCATCTAGGATGTTGGCAGTTGCCATGTGATGTTGGAATGTGGTTGTCAATATTGTCTGAATGATCTGGAAATGGGAAGTGAGCAGCAGAGTTGTAGTAGGAGAGAGTATATGCTGATTGTGGTTTTGTGGGGAAGACTGTTACATTTTTTTCAGGGAGGTTAGCATGTGGTTTCTGTTAGCAATAGGCAGAGTTATAATAATGCAACTATTTCTGTGTAGCTTTTCAGTGTTATTTTATCACAGTACTGTGTTTAGTACCACCAGAAACATTCCTGACTTGCAGATTTCCCATGCATCTTTTCAAACAATTGTAGCTAATACTTTAATTTCAGTAAGAACTCAATGACCTTTGCCATTTACCAGCCTCTTCTGAGCCATTTTATTTAGATTTGGAAGGGCAAGAGCATTAACTTAAAATCAGATCATTATAAATGAAATCTACAGAGCTTTTCACCATACGTCAGAAACCGGTAAATAACTTCAAATATTCACAGGAGTATTTTATGTTAGAATGTAATCTGAATCCATATGTGCATTTGTTAGCAGATTACCAGTGTGAAGTTTAAAGCCATTTTTGGTATATGCCAAGAACAGTCATTTTTACATAAATCTGCTCATAAATTAAGTCCTGTTTAAAATATTACATATAATATTAAAGATGGTGACATGAATGAAAAGACTGTGTCGGTTATTTAGCTGTGTTTAAGTTATGAGTCAGAGATTATCAATGACAGCAAGATGTGTTTGTGTAATTTTCTGAAGGTCTGTTTTGATTTCTGTAGACATTATTTTAGTGGGGTGAAATTCATCCTTGTGCAGAAGGTCTGCGCAGCATTTAAATCTCCCTAAAGTCCTCATAATAGGTCTTAAATGGGACTTAAGTGGTGTATAGGCCTTGGGCTGAGCCCTTGCACAGATCTGAATTTCATTTTTTGCTATTAATAGTCAAGCAACCAGTTGTCTAGTGTTAGAAAACAAGCACATGCAGGGTTGGCAGCTCTGTTTTATTGCAAGTTTCATGGTACTTTTTCTCCTTAAAGCATCAGTTCTGTGATCATATCAGAATCTTTTCTTCCATTTAAAAAATAAAAAAAGCTTCTAGCCCTCCAGGTTGCCGAGAAAAGTTCAAATTGTGAATGCTAATGACTCAAAGCCCAAAAGGCAAATAAAAAGAACCCCATGTTTGTTTATTTATTTTCCAATCTCATGATTTTTTCAGGGTCTGACTCATGATTTTTGAATGCTTGGGTTGTATACTGGAAAGCTTCAGGGTATTTCTTGCACACAGAGTTGATAACTAGTCCCAAAGCTCTCCATTGGAAAGACTGGGATTCTAGAAACCTAAATCCTTTTACTGCTGTTGCCTATTTAATTTTCTTTTCAAATTGCACGCAGAAGCCCTATTGCCAGTTTTCAACTAATTGCTAATCAGTGGCAAAGTGACAAATAGAAAAGGCTCGTATGTGGGTACCCTAAGCCAACAGTGGAAGAATAAAAAACAAAGGCGCTTCGACTTTGTTTAGAACTCTTCACACTGTCTCTGTCTTTTCCAATTATCTCTTATTCCATTCAGAATACTCACATCAGCCAAATGTGTTCATATTTCTATAGCAAGATTAAACCAATTTGCATTTTATGAATTTGAAGAGATTAATTATACGTTCGGATTTGCTTGTATTTTTAGAAATATTTTATTAATGAGAAAATAATACTCCATTCTATATCAGGAAACTGGGACATTTTAATGCATGTGTTCTTCCAGGGGGCATGTGGGTGAAACTACTGAACATTTTAAATTACTGAGGCTCATCATCAGGAGAGCCCGCGAATGAATTCCATCATTAGCCTTGCCATGAGTCATATAATTGTTTGGTGCCCATAGTGAGGCATCTGGATGTAATACAGCTATGGTTTTTATGTAGAAACTAGTAGCCATTCAGCTGTCTTTCTCATGCACCACTTGAAAAATTCTGCTCTTCCCCCCCCCTAAAAAAAAGTTCCAGTAGCAACAATTAAATGGGGAAAAATGGATCTAATTCATAGCCAGTTTACACTCATTATCATGGCTGTTTTCCTTGGGCTATGGAAGGGAAGGAGGTTAAATGGGATGAAAAGAATGTTGGTATGTGATAAAACATCAAATTAGGAAATAATGCATCAGATTGTTACATAATTTCCACATAATTTCTGCTGTGTCACAGCTTGATGCCTCAGAATTAAAACAAAAAGGCAAAGCCTGCCAATGACAAAATGTTTGTTACACTCAAGCTTATGAGTAATACCCTGTTGGCTGGTGTCTGGATTACTTCTGGACAGATTGGCACATCTAGTTGTGTACATTAATTTTGAAATAGAATTCAGCCAACAGCTAGACCAACATTCTGCATGAACCATCGCTGCTTTTCTATAAACATTAGTATAGCAATTAAGTAAGCTGTGATTTAATGGCTAAGGATGGGCAAACCTCAAAAAGAGATCCGGAATTTTGGGTTGGTTTGGAGAATCATTGAGAAGCTGGGCTGCTTTTCTGAATCAGCAATATTTGGGCTGAAAAATTTCATAAAACAAGGCTTTATCTTGCAAATTTACTAGCAGTGCAACTCCTGGTCCTAACTGAAAACACTATGAGAACAAGCTTTCTCTTGCTTGGAAATTGGTGGTGAAAAAAATATTTGCCTGCATATTATAGACTCCCAAAGGGTGTGACTCTAAATATGGGAAAATGTTTAGGAGGAGGAAGAGGGGGATCCAAACTAGTTTGCCCATCCCTGCTTCTGGATACTCTCTGACAGTCTGATCTGACCAAAGCTCTCTGTGATCCCATTCAGATGCATCTCTTATGTCTTGGTTGTGCAGGCCAAGGTACGAGAGCTAGAGGAGAAATGTCGGACACAGAGTGAACAGTTCAACCTCCTCTCCAAGGAACTGGAGAAGTTTCGGCAGCAAGCTGGAAAGATTGATCTCTTGAGCAGTAACTCAGTAGCATCCTCAGATGTTCTTGGCTCCCCTAGTAAATCTCTGTCCCAGTTAATGAACGGAATAGCCACCTCCATAGGCAAAGGTAAGAGCTGATACTTTTATTTGAAGGAATGTGCTGAATTAGGGGTCAAATTAAACCCTCATATAAACAAATCCCAATGGGATTTGCTTGTGTGTGTGTGAGAGAGCAGAATTTGGCTCTGATTCAGCTGTATACCCTGGAGCCATTTCTGAGTAGCTCTCTGACTTCATTGGAGTTGCAATGAATTTACTGAGATTTAATGTAATTGAGAGTAAAATTTGACCTAACGATCATTCCTCGTTATTTGTGAAAAAACAGCCTTTGGGAAGCTTGTCTTGAGTGTCAGAGATCAAGAGCAGTTCATATCCCAGTATAGGTCACCACTTGTGTGATGATCCCCTGGGTGGATTGTCTGTGGGAACTGATCATAGGACCTCTGGATATAGAAGGTCCTTGGGTTAAAGGAGCTGTCTCACTAGCTTGGAGACAGCAGTAGACTGTAGGGGGGCAGAGACTCATCCTGACTTAGTGTCAGTTACATTTGCTTTTTTTCCCCTCTCTTTCCTTCTGTGAAAGGAATCTGTAGGTAGAGTGGATTTAAAAATGAAGGTGTTCTGTGGAAAATTTCAACAAAAAAGAAAATATTTTCTTTTTAGTCAAACCTTTCAGCAGAAAATTTTGACTTGTGAAAAAACCACAAACCTGATGAAAAATAAATAAATAAATAAATAAAAATGAGGAAAGCAGAACGTTTCCACAAAAAATGTTAGTTTTGATGAAAACTCAGTTTTCCATCCAAAAAGTTTGGATGGAATACTTTGAGAAGCCCTCCATGCAAATAACATCTGTTAGGTTTTTACTTTTCCCTAGAATGTTGATTATACTTAACAGGATGTGGTCAGTGTAGTGATGATGGATTAAAGTGCCATTTTAGCCACAGTGAAACTTGACTGAAAATGCCCCTTTATTTTAATTTAAAAAGAAGGTAAAAACAAGGTTTTAAATGAATGAATTTAATTTAAAAATAAGGAAGATATGTTTAAATATTTTCCATTCTCATCGTGCCTTACTTACCATAATAATAATAATCACCTAGCTTTTATACAGTGGTTTTCTGCAGTATATCTCGAAATGCTTCATAAGGGAGGTCCATATCATTGTCTCAATTTTACTTTGTTCCCTTCATTGTGTGTCTCCCAAAGAGGCGTGTTGAGCTTTTGCCAGGTGACTTTTCTTTTTGCCAAAGGCGACTCCTCCTTGTGACTAATTGAGTTTGCTCACTGCCTCTTACGCATAAACAATTTTTAAAGACTGAGGCAGTATTGTTGGTCAGGAGGTTATCTGAGGATAGTTGGAAGGGACCCATAATGTAGTTTCCACCCAGCTGCCTGACTGTCAGTGCTGAAAAGCGCAGTGATTATGTGTACAGTGCCTAGCACAAGAGAACCCTGGTCTTTGGATGGGATCTCTAGGTACTATGGCAATGCAAATAATAATTAAATATAATGCATAATCAGTGACATTTGTTCTCTATCATGATCTTTCTTTCTTTCTTTCTTTCTTTCTTTTCAATTAAGTTAACAGGTCAGATCATCAGCTGGTGTAAATCGGCATAGCCTCATTGAAGTCAATGGAGCTACACCACTTTACACCAGAAGAAGATCTGGCTCCAAACACCTCCTGACTTAGTTTCGTGGATTTTGTCACAAGGAAAACTACATACGTTAAAGGAAAGAAGGATTTGTCAGTGGAGGCATTTTCCGTGATGCAAGGGAATAAACCAATTAAAAAGGAGGAGGAGAAAAGAAAATCAATTCTGGACAATTGGTGTGCTGATATTTGGGGATCGATAACACCAAACTGTAATGTTCTTCAGGCATCACTCTGAGATACTAACATTGCAATAGAATGCTCACAGTTGTTGTGTTGCTGTGAGATAATTTTTCATTGCCTTATCAGGCTTTGAGGATTCTTGAACAATTGCTTTATAATAAATATGAAGAGAAGCTGGAAAAGTAAAATAGATTTGGGTTTTGTATTTCATAAGGAAAACTACATATTTTGGGTTTTGTATTTTCACAAGGAAAACTACATATTTTGGGTTTTGTATTTCATAAGGAAAACTACATAGATTTGGGTTTTGTATTTTCACAAGGAAAACTACATATTTTTTTATGAAAAATTTCATAAAACAAGGCTTTATCTTGCAAATTTACTAGCAGTGCAACTCCTGGTCCTAACTGAAAACACTATGAGAACAAGCTTTCTCTTGCTTGGAAATTGGTGGTGAAAAAAATATTTGCCTGCATATTATAGACTCCCAAAAGGTGTGACTCTCTGCTCTGCCTGATTGGAACTGATCTGATATGAAAAACTGTGGAGAATCAGGCAGAGCAGTGACTTCAACCAGGCCAATACCCTCGCCTTCAGGAAACATGTACGCATTGTTGTCCTCCAGTGAATTCTATTATTAATCCTTATCATTATTATTACTGTTACTTTTCAGACTACTGGGCTGAGGGGAAGGATGTATGTATTCCTAGTCTCCAACGAGTTCATAAATGGAGAAGCGTCCGTATAAGACCAAAAACTCCTGGTACTTATTGTGATGCAAACCAAGTGACGCCACAGGCATTGCACCAGAGTGAAAAGAGAATATAACTTGCGATCCCAACATATTCTGATTGTAAAATTAATCTTAGTTACAGATGCAGCATTATGTTACTATATCTATGCATACTTAATCCAAAGGGGCTGGCTTCTTCTATAGAACTCCAAGAGCAAGAGAGTTCAAGAGGTTTACAACATGTTTCATATATGAGTTTCAATTTGCCTTTTTGCTAATTGATGTTGATTGTTGTTAATGAAGTCATTTGCACTTACGGTAGCTTTTTATAAAATCTCTGTTGAATTAAAAAACCATAAAACTCTACTTGGTTGCTGGAATTTGGACAAATTAAGACACTTTATTTAAAAATAAGTAATCATCACCTTAAACAGCAGCAACAACAACAACAACAAAAAATGATTTCAATTGTACAAAGTCCCCAATAGCTAACAATTAACAATCTACACTGTAGCTAGTCCATAGTTTGTTCTCATATTTTTACCTTTTACCTAGTATGGTACAGTACCTTGGAAATAGAGTGATGGATTTAAGCTGGTTCAGGAAATTGCTTTTATTACAGTCTGAGATGGAAGACGCCCTGTAGGGCTAAGAGTGCAGGGAGGAGGGATTTCTTCAGGAGCAGCAGTTGTCATTTCACAAACTCTTGCATAGGAAGTTAACAGTTGCTGGCATTCAGGATAGGACTTGTTAGAGGAAGGGAGAAAGGATATAGCTGAATGAGAAGGGGGAATTGAGAGGGAAGTGACATTTCAGGAAGCAGTAAATCAGATTTGGAAACCAAATCCCTCTTGAATGGTTGGAATTACTGCTGAAGTGTCTCCCTCTGCCACTTTTCGCTGACCTAGGTAGGAAAACATCATTGTCCCCATTTACAGGTGTGGCAAATGAGACACAGAAGGGGTAGGAGTGATTTGCCCAAGGTCACACACCAAATCAATGTCAGAATCAGGATTAAAACTCAGGCCTCTTGTCTCTCAGGTGCATGCCTGATCCAGTAGAATGAAGAAGCTCAAGGCAAGTTACTTAATTTCTTTCTATTTCCCTCTTTCTAAAATTGAGCAGTAATTCTTCTCTTCTCTCCCCCCACCACATTCAGTCTCTTGCTCAGTCCTGTCACTACTTTCTCTCTGTTACCAAAACCCACATTACCTTCCTGTCCGTCACGGCTAAAATCCTTCTCCATGCCTCAATCATCTTTTGCTTGACTGTTGTGATCTTTCCTTTTCTCTTACCTCCCCTGCTTCTCACCTTTCCAGTCTGTCCAAAATGTAGCTGCTAAAGTCTTCTGCTGCTTCAACCACATCATCTGCATTTGCATCTCTCTGTTCTCTACTGCATCAAAGTCAAGCACCATGTCCTGACTTTCACAGCCCCCATAATTTGGCTCCCCTCTTCATCTGGGCACTTATTCCCATCTCCCCTGTCTCTGTGTCTCTGTCTCTCTCTCTCTGTCTTTGCTTTTCCCAGTCCTTTTTGCCTTTTATCTCATGTTTCCACTCTCAGCCTTGGACCTTCTATCATGCTGCTCCTTGTTATCTCCTGCTGAGCACCCTCTCTCCTCCTTCATATACCTCCTTAAAGCTTACTTCTTCCAACATCCCTTTCTGAGTTCCCCATCAATTCCCATGACATGAACAGTGTTCCAGGATCTTGCTTTTGGGTTGTTCTGTCTGATCTAATGTAGGCTCAAATTCTGGCCAATCCCCTGTATCCGGTACACAGCAAGGGGTAGGGTATCGAAGGAACTTTCCACTCACCTGGTGCCTAGGAAGAACTCACACTGCAGTGTATATAATGAAACCAAGGAAAATTCAATAGACATGAGCCTCAGAACTGGTTTCCTTTTAATATATTGTTGCAGTTGGAGCAATTATTTGTAGACTCTAGAATGACAGTCTGGTGTGGCAAACGCATTAACAGTGAATGGAAGGAGCCAAGTTAGCAACAGGTTTCTGAAAGGGGATCATTATTCTATTAAAAGTATGAAAGAAATTCCAAAAATAAAAAATGTGCCCTTTGCCAGTATGGAGATTGCTGCAACCAGGGCTGGTTGCAATAAATCTTTTGTTCGGCCTTGTATATTTCCCTGCCGTCAAGGTGCTTAAGTGGACGTGCTGTAAAATTAAAATGGTGCAAAGCGAATGAATCAAGTTGGACCAAGGAACATACCAAAAAACCCTCTGACAATGTCTTTTTGGAACTCATCCTCCTCTGTGGTACAGTGGATGATTCTCAGGGGCATGTAACCGGAGGAAGCAGGCACTTCAAGAACAGAACACCACGTTTCAAACTCCTAGCACAACTGGAGAGGAGCTGCCAACCTCACACGTGACCAGGACTTGAAAATAAGGGCCTGGACTAGTTGTATTAAAAAGAAAGGCAAGGAAGGCTGAGAAATCTGATTGTGGCAGCAGTGCCCAAATTGTTTGCTGTGGTTTTGCTGCAGCTGCTGCTGTTTTAGATATAATTAGCCCTAGCTTGTTGTTTCCTGTTTTCTTTCTTGTGGTTCCAGAGGAGTAGTCTGGTGAAGGAAAACGTAGGGCAGCGTTTTATATTCCACGTTTATCAATCCCCCTTGCAGCCTTGGGTAGCACATTTTTTAAAAGCGTATTTCACAAGCCTTTAGGGCTTGACCCTGGGAATACTTCAGGCTGCTTAGCATCTTGCAGGATCAGGTCTCTTTTTCCTTTAACAGTGGGGTGTATTCTATCTTTTATTAGCATCATCTTTACAAGCAAAAAAAAATGTTCAAAGTGTCTCCAGAATTTTATCCTTTTTCCCTTAATGTGTGTCCTGCATTTTTTAGACAGTTTAATGATTGTGTTTGTGCCTTAGAATATGGGCTGTGGAACAAAAAACCCCAATTCTAATTCTACTCTGACTCTGATTACCATGTAGCATTGGGCAAGACACTTACCCGACATTGTTACCTGATCTGCAGAATGGAGATAGTAGAACTTGGTTGTTCTCTGGCAGTGAAAAGATCTGAAATTGCGTATATATTTTCACTTAGGTTAAGTCCCATTGCACGTGCACGGTGACGTAAAAGTGCCTTATTATAAATGAGGATTAGGACCAGTAGTGCGTACCTATCTCCCTACAGGGTATTGAACATTAATTAGTTAAAACTTTTTAATGAAAGTACTAAGCTAAATATTATTATTGCCAATAAATAGACAGTATTTACAAGCAGGCTTGTTGGGTTTTTTTCATGCCAACATGAAAAATAATCTTAGCATGTGTGTGAAACTACTAGAACACATAGTCATCTCATATAATAATCTTTTCTCTTTTCCAACTGGTCGATAAAAATTGGGATGTGATTCATGTTTATTTGCTCCTTAGCTCTGATCTTGAAATTAAAATGTCTTCACATTCCCTATAATTGTCCATTAGAAGTTTTTCGGAACTTTTAGTTCACTGAATAGGTACAGAATGGGAAGTGGCAATGGATGTTTGCTCCATGCTACTCTTTGTCAGCCCCTCTCTGAAAGGGCCATTAATAGGGGCCAGATGTCATTCACACTTTGTGACCCATTCAGCATGTGATGCCTCTGCTGTGACTGCCAACCAGGGTGCCACCAATTGTTGTGTTTTTATTTACGGGTAGGTAACGAAAGCCCCTCTGGAAGTCGTTGTGTGATTTCGGAGTTTATACGACCCCTGCAGATATCCGGTGACAAACCAGAACAGTTGTCCGTCAAACCTACTTTTCTGTCCAGGTCAAGATCCGGCAGCCCAAGATGCAGATTTGATTCAGACGTGAGTCTTTTTAAGTTGATGACATTGGGAATGTGTTTGATCGGCCAGAGCCTTCCTTCTTCAATGGGACAGGTGTGCTGCACCTCAGTGTTTAACTGCACTTCTAAAGAGTCAAGGATTGGGATTTTCAAAAGCACCCATTTGGGAGCACAAATAATGGGATTTATTATTTTCAAACCCATAGGGGGTTTGAAAATCCCACCTAGGAAACCTGAGCTGCGATTTTCAAAGGAGTCTCAACAAGTTAGGTGCCCAAATCCCACTCATTCAATGAGAGTGTTAGGTGCCCCTTAGATGTCTTTGAAAATCCCAGCCCTTGACAGCATGGTTTAAGCAGTGTTTTATAGCTAGACGGCTGTTCTGTTCTGAGCCTCATATATACGTAGGATGAAAATCAGCTATGTTTTTTTATCTTTGCTGACTGCCTTGCATTCTTGTCTTTTGCTTAGATTGTTTATTTAGTCCTTGTAAAATGTATCACATTTTTGTCTATCTTTTTTGTGCCCATTAGTGGTGCTAGATTGACGTAAATCCTCTATTCACAGGACAGATAATGCACCTGTAAGAGCACTATTCCACCCGATGCCCTGCCAATGTGCCTCAGCTCTGTTCTAGAAAGGCCACTTCTAGGTGTGAGAAGTGGATCATTCTGTTTGACCTGTTCTTTGCTTTGTTTTCATGATGTGGAAATCCACTCATTAGTAACTGGAATGATATTGCCACCTGGACCAATTTCTAGGGTACCATTCTTAGCTAAATTTGAGCCTATAAACTGGAAAATCCCCTCAGCCATCCAGCTTCCTACCATATCTGCATTTATTTGCAGTTTTTGAAAAATTCAGCAGAGGTCTTCACAATATTTTATTATTGCTAATCTTCACACATCCCAGGACTAGCAGGAAATCCACTGAAACACCATTCAAGTTCTTCAATGTACTTGATTATGACTCCTTTTCCTTCATCTCACCATGGGCACAGTCTCAACACCCACATAAAAAACTCCTATAGACGTGAATAAGGATGAAACCCAAAAGCCTCTTGTAGAAATGTTATAGGGTTCTATAAAAATGTTCTTAAATCCCAGTCAGATTTAATAGAGAATAAGGTCCTATCTGTAGGTGTCCTTAACCAGGCTAAAGAATTCTCTCAGTGGGATCTCATTTTCTATTAAAAACATATATGGGATCATTTTTTAAAAAAATCTATAAAAAGGCTATTATTTTACATTAAATTCTGTAACACTGTTCCATGAGGGCAAATAGAACTATAATACAGTGAGGGTTGGAATGATATTTTATTGGATACAGTCCTGATTTTTCCCTCTGTCAAACATTTTAAAAGTAAATAGCCTGAAATTGTGTTCAGATGCTGTGGCTATAACATAGGGATTGCAGCTGAACCCCAGGAAGTTTATTACATCAAAATGCTTGTGGACATCGTTAAAAATCCAAGTGTAATACAGGATATTCTACAAAAGAATTAGATTCCTACTAGCTTCTACTAATATGCCACTCTATATCCACATCTCAGGGTCTATTGACCAAGAAACACATACAGATAAACTCTTAATACCATTAGTGGGAGGTGTGAGCAGTCCCTGCTTGGTGAATAGGCTGCATCAGGAGCAGTGAAGCCAGAAGAGGCAACATAGCAACCAAATGTAAGGAAGCAGAACTAACAGCACAGAGCAGAACAAGTGCATGTCACATTTAATTCCCTTCTTCTATTATTTTTCAGTTGTCTCTCACTGAGAATGTCAAGCAGTTTTTAATTGAATTGCTCATTGTTTGCCTTTCTAAGTGTAATTATGTGGTCCCTGCATACCTCTCACATACACAAGGAAGTTTAGTTACACACCAAGGTACCATATCCAGTATCCAAGGAGAAAAGTATATAAATGACACCTTAAGGAAATCAGTCTTTTTTAAATATAAAATCTGAGTGGTACTTGCTGTTGTAATTTCTGACATCAAAAGGGAGCTCAGTCCATTCCACAAAGACATCCCCGCAACTTCCATGACAGTTAGTAAGAATTCTGGCTCTGCTTCTAGGGTAATCATTAAGCTGCACACATATATGTAGGGAGTCGGGACATAAGGAGCATCCATACACCACTGTACAGGCTACGCACATCACCAGTGCCAACTGCTGCTCCCATTCCCATGTGGTGGGTGACAAGTAGGCAGGCAGGCAAGAAAGCATGGGGAGTGTCCGGAGTCTTGGTTATGCCCACCAAGAGAGTAGCCCATGCCCCAAAGCCAGCGCAGAGAAGAAAATGACTTGCACCAGCATTTTTGCTGGAGCACATTGCTTCATAACTGGAACTAGGGGGCAGCAGGAACTAGAGGGTGACTCCAAATCACAGTCTGGTACCTGCCTGTTTCCTGGATTATGAGGTTACCATCCAGCCCTCTGAAAGCTTCCCTGCTTGACTCCATAGCCTAACTTGGTACTTCTGTTTTAAGGAGAAGTTGCTATCCCAGTTCTCCTAGAGGTGTCTAGCAAATCGTAAAACGGGACAGTGAGAAACGTATCCCTCCTTTACGAACTCTGCCCAGTATCAAGCAGGAGAAACAGAGTTTTTATTATTTCAGTACACTGAATTTCAAGAACGTATCTGATGCAGATGCAAAATACATGGGATCTGTTTATGTTGACTCAGCGAAACAGTTTAATCACTAGGTTTTCTACTCATCAATTTATGGTGGAGTCAAAATTATGGCTTTGCTATTTTGTGCTGAATTAAGCATCATGGTGAATTCAGAGCTAATATATTTTTCCACTGGGTTAGTGGAGCGGATGGAATTCAGCAGATGGGGACTGATTTAGGAGAGTTTTATTTGGTGTGATTCTCAAGTTAACACTGGTCACAACTTAAAAAAATCAACGTTCGCTTACAGTTACAAGTCAATGGTATCTAAGGTACCACAGTTATTTCCTATTCTAACTATAGGATGCCATTATGAGCTAACTGTATAAATGTTGACATTTTAATGGCAACTAACACTGTATACAATGCTAGGTTAATCATTTACAATAAGTCATCTTGGGACTAACTTGCTGAAGTTTTACTTAAAATACAACAGCACACTTTGGATAAATTACTATTAATTATTAGTCTACATATTTCTAAATAAAAATGAATTGCCGAAAGCCTATATCTGACTCTGTTTCATGTCATATGGAGTGTTGCATGTACTCAGGCTAGTTTATATAGGATAGCTTCAGGATAGCAGTGGGTGCAACAGTATAAATCCTATTGTCTTTATTTCTTTACAGATGGATAATGAACGGAATTCCAATACCTCAAAGCAAAGATATTCTGGGAAAGTCCATCTTTGCATCGCCCGTTATAGGTAACATAAACAGCTGGGGGAAAAAAATATAATTCCAAAATTGTGGGGTTTTTTTACTTTTTTTTTTTTTTTTTTTTTTTTTTTTTGGAGATGTAATTAATGTCCAGGCCCCAGTCCTGTTCAGACACAACCCTAAGTAAAGGGGCGAATCACAGTGGGGTTTAGGGAAATGGACAGAATCCTAACCACACCCTACTTCCACAACCTGGGCAAAAGGTGTGCCCCACCCTCCATGCAAATGGGTTTGTCTGGTGAATTCGCATCTGCAAAGACCCCTCCCACATTCATCCCCAAGCAACTTCATGACTGCAGTGGATGGAGCTCCCCTATGCAAATACAAAGCACAGCTGTGTGGTTCACAGAGAGTGCAGGCTTTCTTGTGCAGGCTTTCCGCATCCTACCCCCATGCTCTTGCACAGTGGAACCATGCAGTTTTTTTCATTGCCTTTTGGGTTGTACTTGCCTACAGACAGATGGGGGTCGGGTTTGTGCCCAGGTCATTTTCTGACCAGCTGGCCTGGGAAATGGAGGTCAGGGAAGAGCAAACAACATTTGTCAGAAGGGATCCTGCTAATAGTGTCTTTCTCAGTGTATAAATAGCTTCAAATCAGCAAAGGGTAGTCTCAGAATGTAAATGATAACATTCTACATTAATTCAGGCTCTGTGTCTGACCATTACAGAAAGGTTTTCAATAGAGACACAAGCCTAATCTTTTAGAAGTGCTTTCTCTACTTCAGCTTCCTTCCTTCCTGAGAGGAGCAGTGCCAGCAGTGCACCTGCACACAGGCTCTCTAGATGGCATGGGAGCTCTTGTGAAAGTGTGGCTTGTCTGCTGACTGATCTGGGTGTGTTGAGCCTGCTGGCACTCAGTTACTCCTGGGGGAATTCTGCCCCACTGTGTGGGTGCAGAATTCATCTCCCCTGCAGATTTCTTTGCTTCCCCAAAGAAAAATGACTTTCTGACAGGGAAGCAAAGGGAAGCCGCAAGAGTGGTCGTACATCACTCCCCAGCAACATGAATGCGTTGTTTCAGGCACTAGGATTAGCCAATGGAGTGGTAAATCACTGGGGAGGAGAATGCCCCAGCCAGTGTCTCCTACCCTGTACCAGGCTCACCTAGTCCTGGCTGGGCTGGGAAGGATGGGACTTCCTCTTCCTCTGTAAGGAGCTGGGCTGGGAAGGATGGGGGGGTGCAGGGCCCTGGGTGGAAATGACGAATGCGTCAACTTCCAGGGATGCCATCTCTCCAGGACTGACTGCAGTGGCCCACGGGGCCCCCTAAAGCACAGGGGCCAGAGGGTCAAATGCGCATGGCTTGCTGGAGTGATTTAAAAGGGCCCCTGGGCAATTGCCTCCTTTCCCCCTCCTCCCCCCCCCAGCTGTGGGCCTGGCAGCCAGGGCTGGGTCAGACTCACCCCCAGAAACCTCTCTGGCTGCAGGAAGCACCGCACCTCCCCCCTCCCTGCCCCCATTGCTCCTTAGCCATGGTGGGGAGGGGTCACTATATGGAGAGTTGCTCCCCATCCGCCCAATCCCCTGTGTATCCAGACCCACCTCATACTCAGATTGCCCCACCAAACCTCACCCCCTGCACCCAACACCCTCCACACTGACCCCCCTGAACCCAAACCCACATCCCGACAAGCCTCACTCACCCTCTGCATCTGGAGCCCCCCTGCACCTAGCCCCCCCCACCGAACTCCACATCCCTGCTTCTGGATCCCACTCCTGCACCTAGAATGCCCCCACACTGACCCCTTTGAACTCAAACCCACATCCCGACAAACCTCACCCCACCTGCACCTGGACCAACCTGACTAGCCCTCCACACCCACACTCTCCACCAAGCCAGCACCCGGACTTGCACCCCACTAAGCCAGCACCTGGACCTCCCTGCTGAGCCCTTCACACCCAGATCCCCTGTGCTGAGCCCCACCACCTTCACCTAGATCCCCCTGCAGAGTCTCATTGTGTCTGCACCCAGAACCCCCCCCCCCCCGCATGAGCCCGTGTTCATCCAGATCTCCTTTGCATCCGGGCCCCACCCATCACCCCACACCTGGATCTCCCTACACTAAGCACCTCCATACTTGGATCCTGGTGTGCTGAGCCTGCCTGTCTACATCTAGTGTGATTGGCATGGAGGGGCAGGGCCCCGGGATGTTTCTGGGAAAGCCCTGGTCCCTGCACTGTGTCAGAGTCAAGTGCCACTTTACCTCCGAGTCCATGTCCGGGGGAGGAGGATGCAGGGTTATCTCCTACCTCTGTGCAGTCAGTGGCCTGTGCTCCCTGCCGCCATGCTGGAGCCTCCACATTTATTTATTTATTAACAAATAAAATTTGCAGAATTTTAAAATATTGTGTGCAGAATTTTAAATATTTTGGCGCGGAATGCCGTCACGAGTACCACTCCCTGATACTGCAAATCTCAGTAATCAAAATGTTTTAATACTAAATTTAAGTCTAAATTTCCCTAGAATTAACCTGGCTAACAAAGAGGAGGATTCATGCCAGTCCCAGTTCCATTACAGTGTAATATTCAGTGGACTGCAGAGTTTAGAGGAGACAGTTCAGAGCCCAGAGGAAGGCAGAGCCCATGCTGAGCTCAAATTAAACTCATTTTCTCTAGAGGAACATGATTTCATTTCTGCAACAAGTACTATAAAGCTCACCCAACTGAAGAAAGTTCCTAAACAAACCAGCATGAAACTAAAAGATTATTAATTGATTGACTAAATGCCTTATATATCAACTTTAAGTGGTTGCAGTCATACTTGAAGAGCCGGGAGAAAAAGAACAGATGAAGATTGCTTTCTTTGTAGGCTTTAAAAAACAAACAAACCCAAACCTGTTGTTATAGGTAACAGTGCAATTTCTATTTTATGCTAGATTTAAAATAATGCACTTTCCATTGGCTTGTAACATCAGAGCAAGTCTAACATGGCATGCTCAACATAGAACATTTACGTTCAATTTGGACATTATGTTCTTTTTTTTTTTTAAAGAAAAGGAAAATTGTATTTGTTGTAAATGCCAAAAAAAAAAAAAAAAAAACAACCACCAAAAACCCCCCCGACAACATCTCCAAGTGCTAGAGAGGCAGCACAGTGTTGTGGTTAGAGCGGAGGAATTGGGAGTCAGAGACCTAGAACCTGAGCATGGTTCTGACACCTCCTCACTGTTTGACTTTAGGCAGGCCCAGAATCCCTTTGGCCCTCACATTCCTTATATGTATAAATGTGGGTCATGTTACTTGCCTAGCTCATCAGAGAGGGATTGAAAGGACTCTTCCATCAATGCATGTGAAATGCTTTCCTGATCCACAGATGGAAGTCCAGCACATGGCCTATGCTGGAGGGGTTGAGGCCTGATGCAAAGCCTCCTGTTGACTTCAGTAAACTTTGTATTGGGCCCTTAATGTTCCCTTAATCCTGAAGTTCTGATGGATGCAAAGGTATAAACTGTTTGCTGGCCTACTAAGAGCACAAGAATTTCAAGGAATTATTACTAGCATGATTATCCATCATGGGTATTCAGCAGGATTTGCCAATTCATAATGTAGTGCAAATATCTGATAAATGCTTTATGCCTTCTAAAAGCTTTTCTCTGAGTGTGAGTCAGACTTTGCTATAATTGATTGCTTTATGGAGAAGAATAATTCATGAAAATTAGCAGATCCTGATAGAGATGATTTAGGAAAAGACCCATATAAGGTTTTGTATAGTTGTTTTAAAATTCAGTAAAGACATAGGCTGGGATATTCAAGGAGCCTAAAAGGGTTAGTTAGGTAAATTATTTGGAAAGAGGTAAACAGTGAGGAGGCAAAGTTTACAGATGATAAAAAAACTACTCAAGGTACTTAAAGCCAAAGCAGACTGTGAAGAGTTACAAAGGGATCTCACAAAACTGGGCAACATACTGGCAGATGAAATTCAGTGTTGATAAATGCAGAGTAATGCAAATTGGAAAACATAATCCCAACTGTACATACAAAATGATGGGGTCTAAATTAGCTGTTACCGCTCAAGAAAGAGATTATGGAGAGTTGTCTGATAACATCTGCTCAGTGTGCAGCGGCAGTCATAAAAACTGACAGAATGTTAGGAACCATTAGGAAAGTAATAGATAAGAGAATAAATATCATAATGCCACTATATAAATCAATACTGTGTGCAGATCTGGTCACCTGAGCTCAAAAAAAGATATATTAGAATTGGAAAAAGTACAGAGAAGGGCAACAAAAATGATGAGGGGGATGGAACAGCTTCCACAGGAGAAGAGATTAAAAAGAGACTAAGGGGAAATATGACAGAAGTCTATAAAATCATGAGGGGTGTGGAGAAAGTGAATAAGGCAGGGTTATTTACCCCTTCACATAACACAAGAACCAGGGGTCACCTGATGAAATGAAATTAATAGACAGCAGGTATAAAACTAACAAAATGGATCCCCATTGCTCTGGGTGTCCTTAGCCTCTGACTGCCAGATACTGGGGCTGGATGACAGGGGATGGATAGCTCGATAATTGCCCTGTTCTGTTCATTACCTGTCAAGCATCTGGCGTTGGTCACTGTCAGAAGATAGGTTTCAGAGTAGCAGCCGTGTTAGTCTGTATTCGCAAAAAGAAAAGGAGTACCCGTGGCACCTTAGAGACTAACAAATTTATTAGAGCATAAGCTTTCGTGAGCTACAGCTCACTTGATACTGGCTGAGGTGGACCATTGGTCTGACCCAGTGTGTCCATTCTTATGTAAGCCCTATGGGGTAGGGACCCTCTTTTTCTTCTGTGTACACCTAGCACAGTGGGGTCCTACTCCATGGCTAAGGCTCCTAGGTGTCATAGTAATACGAATAATAAATAACAATAATAATTTAATATAAAGGGGACTCCACTCCCCTAGGCTTCCTGCCAAAATATGTATTTCAAAAGGTGAGGCAAGAAGATGGGACTGTATAGCTACTCTCGTGCAGTTTTTAGAACTACATTCTGCTGTACGATTATTATTCTGTGGTGTGTGGGTTGTAACTCACTCAAAACACTCATTGCGTGAATGAAGTTTCCATCTGTGCTTCACTGCAGTTACAACCCGTTTGATGGACCAAATGAAAATCCAGAAGCAGAGCTCCCCCTTACAGCAGGAAAATACCTCTATGTGTATGGAGACATGGATGAAGATGGCTTCTATGAAGGTTTTGTTTATTTATATCGTCTTATTAATTTATGTTCATTTGAAACAATGTAACTCCCATGTTGATTTATCTACGACCAAAATCAATTGATAAAGACCCCCATGATCATCCCTTTAATTAAGAGAATTTGCACACCAGCAAAGCAGCTCCTTCCGCTTATAGCTAATTTATAAGACTTCCTGAACCATCAGCATTTCCCATTTGGCAAGATTTGTGCTGACAAGAAAGCTTAGTGAGATTTCAGTTTTTGCCTCAAAGATCCTTGACTCTCCTCAAGCTGTGAATGTTTGATTCTTCTAATTATGTAGAATTTCCTCTTGCTAGACACTGATACAAAGTCATCTTGGAACGAGGTGGCAAGTAGCGGTTTGATACGAATAGATTAACGACACTTAAATACTGTTTACTTTTCATTCCCTTTCATTCTGAAGTTGCTCCCTGCAACATCGACTTCATATCTTATCTTTTCCATAGGTGGCTGTTCTTCACTTAAGCTGATGTAGTCTTGAGCAGTGTGGCAGATATCAAACATCATTAGCACACAGTGACTTTTCTGAATTGACAACTTAAGCAATATGATAAAGGTTCTTGTGACCTAGTCTTGCAAAGCACTGCAGTTGATGCATAACTTAGCTAAGATAGGTTTCAGAGTAGCAGCCATGTTAGTCTGTATTCGCAAAAAGAAAAGGAGTACTTGTGGCACCTTAGAGACTAACAAATTTATTAGAGCATAAGCTTTCGTGAGCTACAGCTGTAGCTCACGAAAGCTTATGCTCTAATAAATTTGTTAGTCTCTAAGGTGCCACAAGTACTCCTTTTCTTTTTAGCTAAGATAAGTAGCCTCGTTGAGTATGTCTACACTGTAATTCCAGGTTTAGTAGAACTCAAGTTAGCAGATTCTGGGTTTGTTAACCTATGGCTTGAGCATCTACACTTATTTGTAACTCCAGTTAGAAATGGTTGAACCCTTAGTCCCAACCTGAGGCTCCAACATCTACACTGCATTGTGTAGGCCCGAGTCCAACAACCCATATCCCAGACTTCCTAGTGCCCTCCCAAAATGTGGCTGCTCTAACCCTTTGTTTGTGGTGCAGTGTGGGAAAACTTGACTGTCCACCAATTCGACTGTCCAGAGGACAAAGAAAGTCAGCCCATAGGATTGTGGGATACTTTTGTTGGACTCCCAGCACGAGAACAGTAGGGCTGCATCTAAACAGCAAAGCAATAGGGTTTGAACCCTGAGTCCTGGCTTGACTCAGGCTCAGACCCACCACCTCCATGGGATCCGGGGTCTGAGCCCTGGGTTAGTGTGGTTTGTGAGTAGACAGAAGAGAGGTTAGGCTTGAGCCCTGGGCTTACATTGCAGTGTAGACATACTCATTGACTACAGTGGGATTGCATATCAGGAAAATTACATAAGTGATTGTGTCCTGCAGAACTGGGGCCTTGGTTTCTTTTATTTTTGCTTCCCATGGGAAGGTATGTACGAGACAACACGTTGACCCACTTTTTAACTTGCTTCCCTAATACCTACATTTAAAGCTGGGCTTGTGTTTCATGAACATTAACAATGATAAACCAGTTGATAAGTAATTTCATTATCTAAATGTATCAACTTCATTTGTACCTCAAATAACTCAGTATTAGCTAGTGACAAAACAGTTTATTTGGTGGCCTAAATGAAAACTATAGACTTTTGCTAATACACATTTTGAACTCAGAAAGACCCGCCAATGTGTGGTATTTCACTAATGAAATCCAATTAGCAGTCGCTGAGACATGCTCGTATACAAATATGACTACACATGCAATCAGGGATCCCCACTGAAATGAATCCTTGTGGTCAAGGCACTGGACTGGGACTCAGGAGTCCTGGGTTCAATTTCTGGCTCTGCCACAGACTCCCTGGGTGACTCAGGGTATGTCTCTTAGTCTCTCGGTGCCTTATTTACTCACCTTTAAAATAGGGATGATGATACAGTCTTTGTCTGTCTTGTCTTTTTGGACTTTTAGCTCTTTTGCACAAGGATCATCTCTTATTGTGTAATTCTACAATGCTTAGAGCTATGTAGCCCTTATCTCAGCTGAGGCCTCTCAGGGCTACTGAAAGACACGCAATAATAAATTCAAAGCAACTTCATAATATGAGAGATCAAATAATCCTGTTCATTTGCTTGAATCCTGGGTTGTGTCGTATGCCTGAGATTCTCATGGACTTCAGTGAAAATGATTAGCACGTGGTTTAATTGTGTAACAGTAATGGAGTCCTTGTAATATGAAGGACACTGCTATTGAACCTTTGATGGGAGGTGGGGAGAGGCTATTGGCTTTAGTGTGCAGGTTACAGGCTGAGTGTATTTGGGGAATGGATATTAACAGTATTCTACTGAGTTTTATAACCACTTGGAACTGTCAGCTGGATCAGTAACTCTGCAGAACAAAACAGTTCTTTTTCTTAAAGAATAATGTCTGTAGCAAGAGAGCAAAGTAAGTGAGCAAAAAGCGAAAAAAGCATAAACAGAAAACTCCCTACCTTCGGAGTTCAACCTAGTCCTTTGATTCCTGTCTGAGAAGGCAGACTTTCACAATCAGCCTCTTAAGGCACTTTTTCTGAGCCTCTCTGCCAGGGAAGGAGGATATCTGAGCTGCAGTTAACCCGTTGTTCACCAGGGACCTCTCAGTGCCTTGCAATGACCTACAACACAAAATATGGCTGCTTATACTTTTAAACGGGATTTTAATCAATAGCATAGCTTTGCTTTAATTCATCTTCACCTAATAAAACTGATCTACAGTATTTCATATTATTTAATGTACTTCTTCAACCCAACACTACCAGAGGAGAGAGTCATCTAGAACAGCGCTACTCAAAGTGGTGGTCTATGGACCAGTGCCGGTCCGCGAGCCATCGGCTGCCGGTCTACGCACACATTGGGAAAAAAATTGCCGGTCCCCCACATCAGATAGCTTGAGAAGCACTGCTCTAGAAGACAGCTTGGCCAGTAGTGTGAGAGGAGTGTTCTTTTGCAAATGATATTTGGGTTGTTCTTTCTCACCAGGTGAACTTCTAGATGGACAAAGAGGACTGGTCCCTTCAAACTTTGTGGATTTCGTTCAAGATAATGAGTCCCGTTTGTCAAGCACCATAGGCAGCGAGCAGGATCAGAATTTTATCAACCATTCGGGTCATGCTTTGGAAGGAGATAGTCTACTGGAGCTCAATCCGCCGAGTCACATAGAGTCCAGTGTAATCAACAATGGCACGGGAACTCTTGATATGAACATTGATGAAATTGGAGAAGACATTGTGCCTTATCCTAGAAAAATCACCCTTATTAAACAACTAGCCAAAAGTGTTATTGTGGGCTGGGAGCCACCAGTAGTGCCACCTGGATGGGGAACCATTAATAGCTACAATGTCCTGGTTGACAAAGAAATACGGATGAATGTGTCCTTTGGAAGCAGAACTAAAGCTCTTATAGAAAAACTTAACACTGCTACTTGCACATACCGAATATCAATTCAGAGCATTACGAGCAGGGGTACCTCAGATGAGCTACTGTGCACTTTGTTAGTTGGGAAGGATGTAATTGTAGCACCCTCTCATCTTAAGGTGGACAACATAACCCAGATTTCTGCTGAGCTGTTCTGGCTTCCTACCAATAGTAATTACAGTCATGTGATCTTTCTGAATGAAGAAGAGTTCGACATTGTCAAGTCTGCTAGCTACAAGTACCGTTTTTTTAATTTGAAGCCCAACCTGGCCTACAAGGTGAAGGTCATGGCAAAGCCCCATCAGATGCCCTGGCAGCTTCCTCTGGAGCAACGGGAAAAAAAGGAAGCCTTTGTGGAATTTTCTACATTGCCAGCAGGTTTGATATTTTTTTCCTGTTCCTTAACTTTGCAATACAATTGCTCTAGAAATGACAGGTGCACTAAGACTAGTCCAAATAAAACTCCTTTAGTGTTGAAATTCTGAATCATCCTCATGCACAAAAATAGTAATGTAAAGCATTCCTTCCCATTGTTGTATATTAATTAACAGTATAGACCATGATCCTGCCTTTGGAGCTGCCCGTGTAGATTCATAGATACTAAGGTCAGAAGGGACCATTCTGATCATCTAGTCCGACCTCCTGCACAACGCAGGCCACAGAATCTCACCCATCCACTCCTACAAAAAACCTCACCTATGTCTGAGTTATTGAAGTCCTCAAATCGTGGTTTAAAGACTTCAAGGAGCAGAGAATCCTCCCTCAAGTGACCCGTGCCCCATGCTACAGAGGAAGGCGAAAAACCTCCAGGGCCTCTTCTAATCTGCCCTGGAGGAAAATTCCTTCCCAACCCCAAATATGGCGATCAGCTAAACCCTGAGCATATGGGCAAGATTCACCAGCCAGATACTACAGAAAATTCTTTCCTGGGTAACTCAGATCCCATCCATCTAATATCCCATCTCAGGGGATTTGGCCTATTTACCCTGAATATTTAAAGATCAATTAATTACCAAAATCACATTATCCCATCATACCATCTCCTCCATAAACTTATCAAGTAGAATCATAAAGCCAGATAGATCTTTTGCCCCCACTGCTTCCTTGGAAGGCTATTCCAAAACTTCACTCCTCTGATGGTTAGAAACCTTCATCTAATTTCAAGTATAAACTTCCTGGTGGCCAGTTTATGCCCATTTGTTCTTGTGTCCACATTGGTGCTGAGCTTAAATAATTCCTCTCCCTCTCCTGTATTTATCCCTCTGATATATTTATAGAGAGCAATCATATCTCCCCTCAACCTTCTTTTAGTTAGGCTAAACAAGCCAAGCTCCTTAAGTCTCCTTTCATAAGACAAGTTTTCCATTCCTTGGATCATCCTAGTAGCCCTTCTCTGTACCTGCTCCCGTTTGAATTCATCCTTTTTAAACATGGGAGACCAGAACTACACACAGTATTCCAGGTGAGGTCTCACCAGTGCCTTGTATAATGGTACTAAAACCTCCTTATCCCTACTGGAAATGCCTCTTCTGATGCATCCCAAAACTGCATTAGCTTTTTTCACAGCCATATCACATTGGCAGCTTATAGTCATCCTATGATCAACCAATACTCCAAGGTCCTTCTCCTCTTCCATTACTTCTAATTAACGCGTCCCCAGCTTATAACTAAAATTCTTATTAATCCTTAAATGCATAACCTTACACTTCTCACTGTTAAATTTCATCCTATTACTATTACTCCAGTTTACAAGGTCATCCAGATCCTCCTGTATAATATCCCAATCCTTCTCTGAATTGGCAATACCTCCCAGCTTTGTATCATCTGCAGACTTTATTAGCACACTCCCACTTTTTGTGCCAAGGTCAGTAATAAAAAGATTAAATAAGATTGGTCCCAAAACTGATCCCTGAGGAACTCCACTGGTAACCTCCCTCCAACCTGACAGTTCGCCTTTCAGTAGGACCCGTTGTAGTCTCCCCTTTAACCAATTCCTTATCCACCTTTTGATGTTCATATTGATCCCCATCTTCTCCAATTTAACTAATAATTCCCCATGTGGCACGGTATGAAACGCCTTACTGAAATCTAGGTAAATTAGATCCACTGCGTTTCCTTTATCTAAAAAATCTGTTACTTTCTCAAAGAAGGAGATCAGGTTGGTTTGGCACGATCTACCTTTTGTAAAACCATGTTGTATTTTGTCCCATTTACCATTGACTTCAATGTCCTTAACTAATTTCTCCTCCAAAATTTTTTTTTACATACTACAGATGTCAAACTAACTGGCCTGTAGTTACCCGGATCACTTTTTTTTCCTTTCTTAAAAATTGGAGAATTGCTAATATAGTTCCTATCATTTGGTACAACTCCTGAGTTTACAGATTCATTAAAAATTCTTGCTAATGGGCTTGCAATTTCAGGTGCCAGTTCCTTTAATATTCTTGGATAAAGATTATGTGGGCCCCCCGATTTAGTCCCATTAAGCTGTTTGAGTTTCGCTTCTACCTCAGATATGGTAATATCTACCTCCATATCCTCATTCCCGTTTGTCATGCTACCATTATCCCTAAGATCCTCTTTAGCCTTATTAAAGACTGAGGCAAAGTATTTGTTTAGATATTGGGCCATGCCTAGATTATCTTTAACCTTCACTCCATCCTCAGTGTTTAGCGGCCCCACTTCTTCTTTCTTAGTTTTCTTCTTATTTATATGGCTATAGAACCTTTTACTATTGGTTTTAATTCCCTTTGCAAGGTCCAACTCTACTCGACTTTTAGCCTGTCTCACTTTATCCCTACATGTTCTGACCTCAATAAGGTAGCTTTCCTTGCTGATCCCTCCCATCTTCCACTCCCTGTATGCTTTCTGCTTCTTCTTAATCACCTCTCTAAGATGCTTGCTCATCCAGCTTGGTCTGCAACTCCTGCCTATGAATTTTTTCCCCTTTCTTGGGATACAGGCTTCCGATAGCTTCTGCAGCTTTGATTTAAAGTAATCCCAGTAATCTCCTCCACCTTTAGGTCCATAAATTCTTCTGTCCAATCCACTTCCCTAACTAATTTCCTTAATTTTTGAAAGTCAGCCCTTTTGAAATCAAAAACTCTAGTTGCAAATTTATTTTTGTTAATCCTTCCATTCAGTTTGAACTGAATTAGCTCATGATCACTTGAACCAAGATTATCCCCTACAACCATTTCTTCTATGAGGTCCTCGCTACTCACCAAAATTAAATCTAAAATGGCATCCCCTCTAGTCGGTTCAGCAACTACTTGATGAAGGAATCCATCAGCTATCGCATCTAGGAAAATCTGAGCCCTATTATTATTACTAGCACTGGTCCTCCAGTCTATATCTGGGAAGTTAAAGTCTCCCATGATCACGCAGTTTCCATTAGTATTTACTTTATTAAAAACATTAAAAAGGGCTCTATTCATATCCAAATTAGATCTCGGAAGTCTATAGCACACCCCAAGCACTATCGTAGGAGAGGCTCTACTACTTATCTTTCCCAATGTAATTTTTGCCCAGACGGACTCTGTCTTATCCATTGCATCACTTCTTATTTCTTTACGTTCTACCTCATCATTGATATACAATGCTACTCCACCATCTTTAGATTCAGTGTAGATTCAGTTGCAGCAAGGCCGTAGTTTGCCCTTATTGTTAGAACACTGTGTGTACCACCACATATTTCTCGGTCTCAACGCACTGAAAAGTCGGGAGGTTTTATTAATAATGATCTAAAGTTGGTCTGATTCCACTGAACTTAATGGGTTTTAACTAATCTGTGATTTTAGAAAATGAAAATCAGACATTTATTAAGTAAATACATTTTGCACATCTTAAGTAACAAACAAAAGCTGAGTGGCTTGCAGCAAAGCTCCTGAACCTTGGCATCTCACAGTGATAATCGTTTTTCTAATGAGATTTCTATTATGTTACTAAAAATACTTCACTGCCAAGAGTGGTAAATTAGCATAATTGGAGTATGCCAAGTTGCATAATCCTGCAGTTATTTGTGCCATGACTTCTGTGGGGGATTGGAGGAGAAGTAAATACTAACTGATATTAAAGAGATCATCATTTTAAAAAAATGGATAACATTTGAACTGTTTTCTGCACCTACGACTCTGGTTCAGATTGGTACAAAGCTCCTAATAATTGAAAAATACTTGTGATATTAGAATTACAGGGGTCTTGTCCATCAACATTTTCCTAACCTAAGGCCTGATTCTGCAACCCTTACATGAAGTAAAACTTGCTCACCTTAGTGGTTCCGCTAATTGAAGTTAAAGGGCCCACAGTATTAAAATATAGTAGACAATGTTTCATTTTATAGAAACCTAGCAATTAGAGATGGAAAAATCCTTGTAGGGCATCTCTAGTTCATCCCTGTCCAGCTACTACAGCATTGTCCCCTGCTCTGTCTAGAGACTGGGGTGTTTCAGGAAGATACCCCTGCCAGATCATAAATTAGAGACAGCCAAGTTTATCATCATCATTGAGCCCATAAGTACTGTGTTCCTGTATGTTGCACATTCAGAGCCTACTCAGAATAACCTCCCTGGGTTTATAATTGATCTACCTATAGAAATGTGAATAGCTACCAATTTTAATGCCATTTTCTTTGCTTACAGTTAATAATATTTCTGTAGTGCTTTTCAGCTGTAGATCTGAAAGCACTTTACAAAGGTGGGTCACTATCTTTATTCCCATTGGGAAAATTGAAGCACAGAGATGCTAACTGTTTTCCAAGATCACGCAGCTAGTCAGCAGAAGCACAGGGAGTAGAACTCAGCTCTCCTGATTCCCGTCTGGGGCCTTGTCCACAGGCACAACTTGAATTTTTAAAGCTAATAAATCTGACAGACTTTAAAAAGCCAGGGGTAGTTGGTTGTGTTATTCCATGTTGTGTTTGATTACCAACGTTTGAGCGACATTATCAAACTTGCCCCAGCAACTGAAGGAGACCAAGGAATGTTTCAGAAATGAAGCTGAAATGATGTAACACAAAATGGTTTGTAAGGACAGTCACAGCATCAGTGGTATGTGTGACGTGAGCAGCAGCACGATCCAGAGATCATCGCCAACAATATCTAAAAGAATTCAAACACCTCCCCAGTGAGGAACGTTACTAATAAAGACAATGGCAACAATCCACCTGCACTGCAATGCAGTTGCTTTCCTTCGTTCATCTACCTACTAGAAGGAGCCATTTGCAAGGAGAGAACTCCTCATCTACTTAGACTTTCAGAGGACTGACTGCCTTAGATGCGGTTCAGAGGAGAGATGGACTACATGTGGCTCAAGGTGAGTGAAATTTCAGTCCAATGGCATGTACTGTTCTGTGACTTGATTGGCTGCCTGTTGTGATAAGATTTCAGCAAAGTAACTGGAGTCGATTCTGTCTTCCTCCTCACCCTCCTCGTTCAGGTGGTTTTCGTATAAGGAGACATGCAGGATAATAGCGGTGTCCAGTAGGGAGCCAATAGGATTGTAACTCAACGGTTTTGAAAGTGCATTGGTTTATAACTTTGCACAAAAATATCCTCAGCTCAGGCATGAATTGTGTTGTAAGAAATACAGCTTTAAATCATTTTGGTAGCTTGTAAAGAGTAACATAAAAGACAGCTTGGACTCTTTGGTCAAGTATAAAAACACTGGGCTTGATTCCCCACCCCCCAACCTTCCTGCGGGGGGTGTGTTATGCACACCCTTACTCCCACAGGGACAGCTGTGCTGAAATGTGCATTTATTGCTGTGGGAGGGCAAGTGGCAGCGCTGCCTATGCCTTGTGCAGGAGGGGAGGGGGACTGGCAGATGTAAACTCCACTGCACTGCTTTTTATATGGTGTGGTGCACAGCCTGGGGTGGAGAGCCTAACAGGAGGTGCAAGGTGGGGCTGTTTGGGCAGAGCAGGCAGCAGGGAGAGTGAAAAATGTCCCCCCAGTATTCGGAGGGCGGGGGACGACAACCCAGTCTTGCCCATCCTAGGTGCTGCTCTTCACCTCTTTCCCTCTCTGACTGCTGGGAACTCCATGCTGGCTCTCCCATCTGCTGCCCTGCCCTGGCTCGGACCCCTGGCCAGCTGCAGCCTCATGTCATTTAAACCCTCCCGAGCCCATGGGAGTGAGTGGCTCTGGGCAGGAGGAATAGAGGCTGCAGAGTCCAGCCCCAGTTCGTTCCATGCTGCTGTGCCATGGGCTTCTCCGGGGATGGAGCCAGCTGGGTCCTGCCACCACCTTGGAAGTGAGCTGTCAGCTCCCCTTGCTGATCCACTTTGTGCCCCAGACGGGCTGGTTATACGACTCCCATGGAGAGAGGGGGTGCAGCAAAAAGAGCTGGGGAACCTCTGCTCTACAGGAGCCAGCAGAGGCTGCCCAGGTGATGCTCTGAATCAGTACATCTGGGTGCCGTGGCTGCTGCCAGGCTGACTATCATAGTGAGTTACATGCTATGGACCATATCCTGGCATCATACTGGCATAGGATTTCGGCTTCCAAGTCTGTGGCATCATCCAACCCTTCTCTGCACAGGTGTGTAAATTCCAATGACATTACAGGTGGTAACACAGATGTACTCTCCCAAGGGGGAATTGTTACCTCTGTATGTGGTGCATTGCAAGCCCTATTAGCAGAGAGATAGTTTCAGGTTCAACTCTGAATTGATTTGCTTTGTGAGTTCAAGTCACTCTCTCAACATTATCTGTATTTCATATGCTGAACATAAACAGAAGAAAGTGCTGCTTAGTAGTATAGGTCCAAATCCCGAGGGCCTTCCTTGGCTTTTACTCTGTCTTACTAAGGCACATTTCTGTTGAAGTGTAGGAAGTTGCCTGAGAACTGATCTACCTTGAAAATTGACAGTGGCGTAGCTATTCCTCCCAATCCACACCCCTGAGAGAGATAGTTATACTGACCTAAGCCCTGTTGTAGACAGCGCTAGCTCAACAGAAGAATTCTTCCATTGACCTAGCTACCGACTCTGAGGGAGGTGGATTAACTATAGCAACAGCAGAACCCCTCCCGTTGCTGCAGTGAGAGTTTATGCTACAGCAGTGCTGCAGGCGTGGTTCTGTAGCGGTTTAAGTGTACACATACCCTAAATAAGGATGGGGTAAGTAAGAATGAAGGATCTGAGGAGATTTAGCCCACAGATATCCCCATACCATTTTCTGTACAGCAGTAACTGAGTACAGTCCATTTCTTTAGCAATCCGAAGTGTTCCCATTATTTCTCTTTTCATCATAAAGACCAATGAAAGAAGAGAAGGTAGCTTGACCGTTCACCCACAAAACACAGCAAGGAAGAGGTCTGTATGCATTGAAGAGACCCACTTAGAGACAACTTCCCAGTCCCAAATGCTATACAAAGCTAGCCAAATAAGCATGCTGTGATGGTGCTTATGAATATGGTATTTTCAACAACCAAGAGAGTAAATTGCAGCAAGGGGAAGAAACTTGACATGTGACACTTAGGGCTGTGTGGAATATTTGTAACAAAATAGAAAATGTCAGAATGGAAGGTTTGCGCATTTTATCCTAATGTCCAATTTTGCTTTAAAAAGCCCCAAATGTGTTTGAAATTATATGGACTGTATGTAGCTCACAGGGCCTGATCTGTCAGTTGAAGTCATTGAATGGGAATCAGATAAGGCCAGTTATACGACTACGTCAGTTAGTGACTAGGGGGCCTCATCAGTATTTACCAACCCTCCCGCACCTGAGAGACATCCCTGGTGAAAATGCTCACCAAATTTCACTGTACTCAGTGCTGATGACATGACGTGTCCTGCTCTAAGCCCGTGTAGCTCTTTGTCTCCCCCTAGTTGCTAGATCATGTAAAGTGGTTTCAGGCAGCTACTGCATAGGAGCTAACAGGCAGCAAAAACTCATGCTTTCAGATCCAGGTGCCCCAGGGTCAGTCGCAGCAGATGACCCAACCAGGGTCATTGTTGCAAATCCATGTCAGTTTCTGATTGTTTCACAGTAAAGTAAAATTGCCCATGAGGAACAGTTAACAGTTTGGTTCTTAAATTGCAGCATTATAGATATTGAAACAAAGGGAGAGATGTCTGTGAAATAAGGGACAGGAATAGAAGTTAAAATTACAGCATGTTCCATGTTTTTCTTTTGCAGGTATTACCAGCAGTAAGCAACCATGTTTCCCTGCTTCTAAACTCCAGGTAAAAGGAGGAGAAAGCGAACATGGATGGAAAGAAAGTCAGATGTCTTAACAGGGCTGTTCTTACCATCTTATATGTACTGATTTACTCTGTGACCCTGGACTGTTCCCCCACCTAAACCACAACCTTATGATCTATACTGTTAAGGATCGTATTTCAAAGATTATTTTAAAAGGTGCTGAGAAAGTAATAAAGATAGTTTGTCTGAAGGGCACATTGTTATTGTGCTGTTTTGAGGAAAGATGCATATGTGTGAGTAGGTGTCCCAGGATCTAGTGTTGCCATAGCGAATGTCAGTTTTAGTAGACAGTACAGAGTGAAGCACAGCATAAATGGCCACAGGCAGCTGTTAACTTTCATGCTGGCATTTTCCAAAAGGTTTCAAAGGTGCCTACTGGTGAATAGATGGTGTTACTCTCTTTGACGGTTGGAAAGCCTCACACTCTCCTGATCAGTAGTGTGTACCCTCTCAAGGGAAAACCACTTGTATGTGGTAATAGTGGTCCTTACAGCTGATCACAGACAATGCAACGAGACTTTCTGGAAACTCAAAAGGAAAAAAAAATGTGCTATGTGAATTCTTAGCATGCTGAACAAGGCGACCAGCCAAGTTCCAGAGCAGTAGAGGGCAACTGCCTTAAAATACAGGACCAAGAGAGGCTGCCCCTCACTGTTTCCTGTCATAGCACAAAAAGTCATATGCTTGCATGATTAATACTTGAAAACACACATCCTTTTTATCTGATCAACAGCTTTTAAGTGACTCTTTAGTGCTGCGAAGGTTGGTCTTTAGTTCTTGGTCCAGCGGATCACTTAAGCATGTGCTTAAATTTAAACACTAATTGGTCCTTTGCTCCCTCCCCTCCTTTAATTTGAACCTTTGGCTGGATCTTTGGGAGCCTCTTGCTCTTCTTGCTCCATTTTAGCTGCCTGTCCTACCCTCCCTCCATGTCATCGTAGTATAGGAACTGTGTTTTTAGGATATCTGGTCTGACCAATCACCAATTTTAGGTTCAAGAAGGAGTTTTTCCATTGGGGCCAAATTGGCAGCGGTCTGGTGGGTTTTTTCACCTGTCAGCTTCTAGGAGGCACAGTTAGATTAAATAGGAGTAGGATTTAGGCATCAGTCATTTGTGTTAATGTTTAGTTCATCACAACTTGCAGCCAGTGTCCAGTGCGGATGAAAGGCAAAAGGGCCAGTTCCCAGAACTAAGATACCTGGAATTTTGTTGGTGGACCTTGGGCCTGTGGGAGAGGAGAGACCTGAAGTCTTCACAGACAAAGGTCCCTCTTTGTTACCCTCTGTCCCTCTAGCTGGTCACCCCTAAAAGGTGAGAGGATTCAGAAAAGTAACCTTAATCATCGGGGTAGGCTCAGGAGAGTCTATCCTGAGTTATGGGTTATATGATGGGAGCCCTGTAACTCCTGCACTGGACTCAATTAAATGCCTGGTATGTGAGAGTTCAAGGAAATGTGGCAGCTAGCACTCCTTCTCAGTGTTATCTTAATAAACTTACGATCTGCTGCTTTAACCCATGCCTCAGTCAACGGCATGTCCTGATCAGTAAACACCTGCCGCAAATATTTGTGTGTCACCCATATGTATTCTATATCATTCCATTGTTTCTTCTCCTCTCACACCCTAGTGCCTTGTTTAGCAGATTAAGCTCTTTGAAAGTGTTGATGTTACGTTAAAATAAATCAAAGAAGCCCTAGAATGCTCATCATTGTCCCTTAAAATGAATTGCCACTGTGCTTTGATGCTGATAATGGAACTGCTGAGTAACAAATGTTCCCAGGGAAAACCGCTCTTAATTTTAGCAATGAATTTGTTATTAGCGTAATCAGTCATTCACATGAAATTAGGTACAGTATAAAAACTCAAGAAACCAGCTTCTGAAGATATTACAATGGGGTGCATGTACTTTAATAGCTGTGTGACGTGGCTAAGCATAATTAAGAATTGGTTTTATCAGGGCACTAGCTGAATTGTTTTGGATTGACAAACTCCCATATAGGCAGAAGTTGCACCCATTGCCTTGTGCTTAATTCAGCCACTGTTTAGGCTTTGATTCTACATTTAGTTTGATCAAAACTTCAGGAGGCAGTTCATTGATTTTAAAAAATAGCACTATTTTCATCCCTTTTAGCAGGTATTATTGGGAATTCAATTAGCGGCTAAAGAAAGTTGCCATTTAATTCACAGGGAAGGACAAAATTCTGAATGAGATTGGAGGGGTTGGGAGAGAGGGAAACAAGACCATGAAAATATCCATGATAGCGAAGATGTCTATAGATGGACATTTAATGTCCATATGTCCATGTCCAATTTAATAGAGATGGTCATAGAGTGGAAAACAATTGGAGATTTGGAAAGATGTCCACGTGAGAAGAGATTGAAAGGATTGGGACTGTTTAATCTAGAGAGGAGACAGTTAAGAGGTGACATGATAGAAGTATCCAGAATGATGATCGATACAGAGGAGATAAATTGGGCATTCCTATCTACCCTTTCTTTTAATACAAGAACAGGAGGTAGCCCATGAAACTGAAAGGTTATTTAAAACAAACAAAAGGAAATAATGGTGTTGCTTTGGGATTATTATTGTTTTTATACACAACACATAATCAGCTGGTTGGACTCGCTGCCACAAGCTGACACTAAGGCTGACATAAAGTCCTTTTAGCTGGACTTTAAAAGGAATTAGACATTTTGGGTTTTGGGATGCATCAGGAGAGGCATTTCCAGTAGGGATAAGGAGGTTTTAGTATCATTATACAAGGCACTGGTGAGACCTCACCTAGAATACTGTGTGCAATTCTGGTCTCCCACGTTTAAAAGGATGAATTCAAACGGGAGCAGGTACAGAGAAGGGCTACTAGGATGATCCGAGGAATGGAAAACTTGTCTTATGAAAGGAGACTTAAGGAGCTTGGCTTGTTTAGCCTAACTAAAAGAAGGTTGAGGGGAGATATGATTGCTCTCTATAAATATATCAGAGGGATAAATACAGGAGAGGGAGAGGAATTATTTAAGCTCAGCACCATGTAGACTCAATGTAGACACAAGAACAAATGGGCATAAACTGGCCACCAGGAAGTTTATACTTGAAATTAGATGAAGGTTTCTAACCATCAGAGGAGTGAAGTTTTGGAATAGCCTTCCAAGGAAGCAGTGGGGGCAAAAGATCTATCTGACTTTATGATTCTACTTGATAAGTTTATGGAGGAGATGGTATGATGGGATAATGTGATTTTGGTAATTAATTGATCTTTAAATATTCAGGGTAAATAGGCCTAATCCCCTGAGATGGGATATTAGATGGATGGGATCTGAGTTACCCAGGAAAGAATTTTCTGTAGTATGTGGCTGGTGAATCTTGCCCATATGCTCAGGGTTTAGCTGATTGCCATATTTGGGGTTGGGAAAGAATTTTCCTCCAGGGCAGATTGGAGAGGCCTGGAGGTTTTTACCTTCCTCTGTAGCATGGGGCATGGGTCACTTGAGGGAGGATTCTCTGCTCCTTGAAGTCTTTAAACCACGATTTGAGGACTTCAATAGCTCAGACATAGGTGAGGTTTTTCGTAGGAGTGGGTGGGTGAGATTCTGTGGCCTGCATTGTGCAGGAGGTCGGACTAGATGATCAGAATGGTCCCTTCTGACCTTAGTATCTATGAATCTATTTGTATGAGGACTAGTATACAAACACACATGATGCAGCATAAGCTAGCCACTTGCTGCCTTGAACTAGGGAGAAATATCTGCTATGGGAATCGAGGATATTTTGTTTCCTGTGCTTTTCACCTTCTCCCTTTGCAAAGACCTTGAAAAAGTATTGATGTAATTGATTTTTTCTATTTTGACAAGAAGGTCAAACTGTAGCATAAAGTGTAATGGAACTAAAAAGAGAACTGCAAAAATAATGCAACAGTTTTAAATCTGAGACAAACCAAGATGCTTATTCAGTAAGTTTCTGACGTTACTGCAAGCGTCGTGCAGTTTTCCTGATCACCCACGTTAATACTAGTGAAGCATCACTGGTGATCCACTAGCACTTCCATAACCATGAAAAATATCCCTTTTGGTTTATGCACTTGCTGGCAAGATGGGTCAGTGCTAGAATAAGGAGATACATCCTATCTATCATCCCGCTACAGTCAGGAACCCCATTGCTTCAAATCCCCTTCTGCTGTTTCCTGCCAACTGTCAAGAGTCGCACTTGTGTGCAACAGAAGATGCTTGCTGGCCTTGCACATTTGAATGACAGTGCTTCCCACTGTGGATTTTCAAACTGCTGACTGATAGACATCCAGCGTGATCACCGCTTGCTTTTCCACTGTCATTGTAGCTCTCTTTCCAGTGTCTCTGCGCTGGAGGGCTGGGGCAGGTTTGGCACACAGCTCCAGGAATTTGGCCTTTCACATCTGAAAGTTCTGCAACCTATGCTCATCATCCCAAATCTGCATTATCATGTGATCCCATCACTCAGTGCTCATTTCTTGGACCAGAAGTGCCTGTCCACTATGTGGAGTTAATCTGTGAATGCCTCCAACAACATGATACTTTTATTCGCTGTCTCCATCATCCATTCCTTGTCCTCTGGCATCTTGTCTTCGTCATCAGATCACCAGTTGTAGTGGTAGTTGTTGAAGCAGATACAGGGGTATCATGTTTCCTGTATTAGCAACAGACATGAGAATAGCACTAAGCTGTGCAGAGTCCAGGCTTCTGCCAGAGAGATAGCAGAGATTAAAAAGCAGTACATGAAACTGTGGGAAGTTTTTAAAAGGCACAAAAATTATGGGCTATAATAAACATGATGGGATATAGAAAGTGGCATTGTGGGAACTTCACTCCTAGTTTCCAGAAATCCCTGGGTAAATTGCTGGTATCCTACAAAGCACTGCAAACATCTCCCACAAGACATTACACCGGACTAGGATACCTACCCGTGATGCACCAGATCGTCTCTTGATGCGACAAGTTATTGTGAGGTGCTGTGCAGCATCAGTGTGAGGTGCTGTGCAGCATCAGTGCAAGCTGCCAAGTGCATGGACTCAAGCGACGTGCAGCTGATGACTTTTGGAAGCTGACAGAACGTCAGACTACCACACTTTGTAGTGTAGACACAGCCATAGGGACAGGCTTAACTTTAAGCATGAGAGGAATCCTTTTGAAGTCTGGGATTACAGACATGCTAAAGTTAGCCAGGGGTTTAAGTACTTTGCTGAATCAGGGCCATGGAAAAATTCAAATGTGTAACCTACTGTAATCTAGTCTTGATATCCGTTACCTGCCCCATGATCCCTTCAGTTTTGAAAGTTGCTCACTCAATGACTCCTCCACACCGCTGATCAATTTGGCTGACTCATTCCCACCAGTGTGATGGAACCAGTTGTGTGTGTGTGTGGGGGGTCTTACGCACTGAGGTGGTGACTAGCTGCCTGATTTTCATGTGCTCGGTACCCCCATTTCATACAAACTTCTTGTGGAGTTTTAAGTGCACCTCTTAAAAGCAGGGCCTGGAGGTGTAAATTCTGTGGTGTTTGTATTAGGGCCTGTGAGGTTATTAAATATACTTAGCCGAGAGACACTCATTATAAACCACATATTCCTCAGCCTTTGGCAAACACAGCAATTATGATTATACTTACAAGTAAAGACAAAGCCCTACAAAGTGCTTATTTAAAACTCGGGTTTCATGACTGACTGCCGCCCACATGGAGCTATGAATTAGTACAAGTCTCAAGAGGTTCTTTGGGTTGTGATGGACTGACGTGAAAACTGAACAGCTCTCCTTTGCCTTGCTGGCTGAGCCGTAAGGAACTGACTTGCACTGGAGAAGCTGAAATAGCCACTGCATCTTTCAGTGTAAAAATTTCCTGTCCCCCTCTCCTCTTCTCAGCTGTGGTTTCCCCACGAACTGGAAGGTTGGCTTGCACGTGGACTTTGCTCACAGAAGCACTACAAGCAAGCGCCATTGTAGTCAGAGAACCACCTTGCTAACCAAAAACACAGGAGAAAAGACGCAGCATGGATCACGCCACATTTATTTTTACGGGGGGGAGGTGCTAAGAGGCTGTTTAGTTGTCTCTGACCTTACCTAAGTAAAGCCCCCTTCTGCCTATAATGGCCTGAACTGTAACGAAATGGCTACAGTGTGTACTGATGCCCTCCAGAGGACAGAACTTGGTAACATCGATGGCCCTATTGGCTTCTTGCCAGCTTCCCAAGACCCATGTTTTACCTAGTTTACAGCTTCATCGTTTTCTTTTCTCTGAAAATGAGTGCACACAGGAACGACATGTGTTGGTTCTTGTGTTACCCTTGATAGAGAAATTGAAATTGGTTGTGTTAAGTTCTATGGCGAAAAAAGAAATTTGCAACTGCTCAACTGTGTCCTCCACGAGCAATTCCAGAAAGATGGGGGTGGCCGCAGGTCACCCCCGCTTTGCGAGCTTTTTAACATGATAAACTTACCAGGATTTGACAGTTAAATTAACACAACAGGCTATATGAAATATACATGAACTAATAATCTCCAAGATATTTTTACTTTGGGTTTCCAGCCAACACAGGACTATTTAGAGTAGGTTCAATAATGTGTTTTAATTAGGGATGTACTGAACATGCTAGTAGGTTAATGTACTTTAAATGCCTTAAAAGGCTGAGTTTTGGTTTAATTTTTTTTTCCAGTGCAGAGTGGAGGCTTTAAGCCTAATTCTCATTTACACTCTGAGAACAGGATTCAGCCTGCCCCTTTCATCCCTCTGGCCCCTCCAATACACAGTCTTTCACAAGGGGCAGTTACAGTCTATCCCCAGCCATGGTCCATCCCATGCTTTATAAAGCCATAACCCCACGTCCTTGAATTTGGCTGGCATTCTGTGTGTCTCTTGACGCAAGCTTTCTTCTGGACTTCTGCATTCACCGTTTTTATTTTTTTCTTTACAAATGAAACCACGATTGTGTCCAGAATGGCAGGCAATATTAAAAGTTATTCTCTGCATAATAAAAATGACAGTAAGTAGCACATATATTATTTTTAAAATGGAGCTGTATTCTGTAAGGCATATTACTCAAGGAATTTCTGCAGGCAGAGGACCCCCATGTTGTGTTTTTCTCAGCAAGAAGCAATCTGATACAGTGCATGGTGCTTCTGAATTTCATGCAATAGCTGGTTTGAAATGTTTTCCTGTCGTCCTCCCTCACAGCCCTCCCACAATACCCACTAAGCGGAAAAGAAATCAGTAATATTTGAAGTAAGATGGTGTCTAATATAGGCACTATTCCAGCCCTTCCTTGCAGCAGCCTTCCAGGTATCACTGATGCAGAACAAAGGGCATTGATTATGTACAGTAGAACCTCAGAGTTAAGAATAACAGAGTTATGAACTGACCGGTCAACCACACACCTCATTGAAAACTGGAAGTACGCAATCAGGCAGCAGCAAAGACCAAAAATAAATAAATTAAATTAAAAAAGCAAGAACAGTACAGTGTTAAACATAAACTGCAAAAGAAAAGGGAAAGCAACATTTTTCTTCTGCATAGTAAAGTTTCAAAGCTTTATTAAGTCAATATTCAATTGTAAACTTTTGAAAGAACAACCATAACATTTTGTTCAAAGTTGCAAATATTTCAGAGTTTCGAACAACCCCCATTCTCAAGGTGTTTATAACACTAAGGTTCTACTGTACCACAAACACCAGTGTAAATCACCTAGGCGAGTGATTTCTGCTGGTAATTAAACTAACACCAGTTTACTGCTGATATTGCAAAGGGTAAGGTGTGGAGGGATGAGGAAACAGCTGTGTATCAGCCTCACTGGTTCAGAGCACTGCTGAAATGGGTCTGTTTTGCTGTAATTTTGTTGTATTTGGCAAGTATCTCAAGAAAATTCTGGTCTGCAGGGAGCCTGGTTCATTTCCTACCACCATCTCCTCCTCCTCATGTGCGTCTTCTACTGGTGGTGCTTTGAAATTTCAAAATCAGCTCCCAGCACGCAGTGCTCTGTACTGAACTGTGTCTCAAAGACATGGCCCGAGGTAGTCTGTAGCCAGTCATAACAGGTTTCCATACACACTAATGCCTCTCCTTGCCAAATTCTCCCACCACCTTTAATATTTACCTCTCCCCACATTCAGAAGAATTGAAGCACTTGTACAAGAGCTAGGGGAAAAAGTAAGTACAGGAGGAGAAACAATGCATTTCCCTTTCCATTTTGTGATTAAAACAACCGAGAGGGAGAGGGAGCAGGGTCTGGTTTCACTAGACTTCTAGGTTCACATTCATGGCTCCATGACTAACCTGCTCTGGGATCTTGGGTAAGTCGCATCACATCTCGGTGCTTTAGTTTTCCCTTCTACAAAATGGGGCTAGTGATACTTAGCTCTCCTTTGTTAAAGTGCTTTGAGAATCATGGACCCAAATTAAAAGTGATGGGTTTGACCCATATATTTTCCTAATCATTATAAAAAAAAAAAAGCAAGGAAAGCCTGTCTGGCTAATGAATTCAATACAAACCTTTCCCACTGTTCAAGGTGTGAGGACAATTAGCCCTGTTATGTATGAAAATGTATCTTCCCTATATGCAGAGAGGGTGATGATAAATCTGCAGTCCTCAAGAATCACAGCAGACCTTGAAGTGGTCTGCCTAGTTTAAAGCATGAAACCTAAAAGAATTGAATGGTAAACAAGGCTTTTGTTCTCCCAGGTCCTCCAGCTCCTCCTCAAGATATTACCATACAGGCTGGGTCCACACCAGCTACTATACAGGTGTCCTGGAAACCACCAACCCTTACATCCACAGGGACCTCCAATGGAGCAAATGTTACTGGCTATGGTGTTTATGCAAAAGGCCAAAGGGTAAGCTTTCTTTTGCTTGTTACAGTGATCAGCAGCTATAGGTATGCAGATAGATTACCAGGTAAAGGCAGCTGTTCAAGGTTTGCCGAGTTGTTCTGGGTTTCACTGCAGCTATTTTGTCATTTCATTATTTGCCTGGTTTGTAAGTTGGCTGTGGAGTTCCTGAATGTAAACTCATCAGGAAGACAGAGCTGTTCAGACAAGCCTAGTGGAAGTGTTACAGCTGATTGGTGCGAATTGATACAGACCTGCGGCGCTGATTATTGCAGCCAATGGGCAACACTTTGCAAGAGCATAGGAAGCCTTTCAAGATGGCTATGGGAGGAAATATCTTTTCACACTTTTAAGTTGCTTGTTTATGTGTTCAGGTGGCAGAGGTGATCTTTCCAACAGCAGAGAACACCTGCGTGGAGCTAATGAGAATACGAAATGTAGAAGCTAAGGAAGTTACCGTGAGAACACTTTCTGCACAAGGGGAGTCTGAGGATTCTTGTGTTGCTGCCATTCCATCTGACCTATTGGTGCCTCCAATCCCTCACCCTCGGACAGCTCCCAAATCGAAGCCATTAGCAAGTGCCGGGGCCCCAGATACCAAAGAAGAACATTTAAGTCCACGTTTAAAAATGGATGAGTCATGGGAACAGACTTGTTCAGCATCCCCCATTCATGGACACACTTTGGAGCCTCCTGCCCCCATCTTTCAAAGCCCGCTTCAAGGAAGGAGGTCTCCCTCGCCTAATCGAATACTCCCTCAGCCGCAAGGCACACCCATCCCCAACACTGTTGCTAAAGCCATGGCGAGAGAAGCTGCCCAGCGGGTTGCAGAGAACAACAGGGTAAGGCAAGCTCTTTCTTATACCCTATCATAGAGTGGCTTGGTTGCAAATCATTTAGGGCAGAAAAAGGGTTTTAAAAAGTAGATCACCTTTTATATTAAAGTTCCATTTATAAATACTTTATAAAGGGTTAATTGATTAATAAAAAGTCAATCAATTGTTATAGGTCTGTAGGTTATTTATAATATGTCTAATAACAATCTATAACTCTTTCTACTGATGTGCTTTCAAGCATCTGGAACATCATATCTGTACATGGAATCTTATATGAATGAAATCTATTAAATCTAAAGCTTGCATAATTGATTAAACCTTTTATAAACCAGTTATAAATTCAACACTAATATAAACCATGACCAAAATCTACTCCCAGGTGTTTGAGTGGATACTCTGACCATAAAACACAGAGATATTGTAATGTGCTATCCTTTGATCTTTTGCTGATAACTCCAACGATTCTTAAAAATGGAAATATATTTTTAAAAAATCTGGTTTATTTTTGGCCAATTAAGTTCAACATTTGGCTCCCCACACTGTGTCACTTGGGCTTCTTACTTCAGTTAAAACAGTCAATAACAAAATACTAAGCCTTCAGCCTCAAGGCTTGTGAACAGAGCCACTTGATCTGTAACAAGAAAAATCTCTGCGAAAGTTTGACCAACAAAGAGCTGTTATACATTAAGCCCCCAGAGCTCACTGATGCTGAGCTCTGACAGGTCACTAGAAAGAGCAGGTTGCAGAGGTGCGGGCCCTTTATTCACTGAAATCGCTGTGTTGGTTGCAATTGCAGTCTCAGAGAGTTAAGCCCCAGGAACAGACATCAAGAGCAGTCTGGTTAAATACAACATCTAAGAGGGAGAGTAGTGAGAGGTGACGTTTCATAGCCCATGTAAACACTCACGCATGAAGGGCTTGTTACATCATCACCGACACATCAAACACCACCAGATGTGAATAGGTAGTGCAGAACACTGTGTTTCAGTCAGTGTGAAGGGATGATTCATTGCATTAGATCCAGCTGAAGCTCTGTAACCCCAAAGGCTAAAGAATTTCTTTCACTAACCTGTCCCATCTGATTTGGATCTCCATAGGACGCTGTTACTTTTGTGGGCAGAATCTGGCCTTTATGCAATAGCATCCTGAGGTAAACATCTAACAAACCCCCCTCCCCCCCAAAAAAGGGCTGAATCAATGTGCTCATCTCAATGACCAATGAACCATGCAAGCAAACCCTTGTAGAGTGAGATGAAACTAGCATCCTGTAGCTGTTGCTTTCATCTTGCCCTCAAATTAATCTGCCTGGCAGCCACAGGGCATTGCCCAGTGCAGATGAACTGGACAGTATCAAAAATAAACCCACCATAAAACATTTCTGAAAACATTTGATCATTTCCTATTTCCCACATGGGGCAATTTCCCAAGACCGCAGCTTTTAAAATGTCAGGTGATACTCATATTTAATTAATTAATTTTACTTTTCATATCCTTGCTTGAAATTCCTTGTGAACTAATTAAATTAAGTTATTAGCACATGGGTATGCTCTGTCTAGGAATAACTCTGCATGACTGTCATGTTGTGCTTTATTTACCACCCAAACTCCACAGGGAACACCGTCAGAAATGGAGGCAGTGTAAGGAATGCTGGTGTATCGTGGCTCATGTTCTTGAGAATGGTTTCTTGGTTTTGATGAATTCTGTTAAATGATACAATGCTGCAGGGTCTTTGGGGCAATCTATCCCCACAAATGCATGAGGCAATTAAATAAGACAGTTTTAATGTTAGAGCAATAATTAACAGCAGAAGGAGAGTAAAGTGGAGAGATATAGTTTAGGGGGAAAGGGTATACATTTTTGGATGAGATTTCAAAAACTATGGGCAGTCAATGAGATGGAGAGATCTCACCTAGAGGCTGTTCCGCACAGCAGAGCTGCAGAGGAGACTGAATGCATCCGATGAAGTGAGCTGTAGCTCACGAAAGCTTATGCTCAAATAAATTTATTAGTCGCTAAGGTACCACAAGTACTCCTTTTCTTTTTGCGAATACAGACTAACACGGCTACTACTTTGAAAGGAGAAGGATGTCACCCCAGCAATGGTGCAAGTGTAGACAGGAGGATGAGTGGAGTGATTGGGAAGAGGGCAGAGAGAAAGGTTCCCTGAGGTGGGATGGAACAAGTGTTATAGGCCCCAGTTCTGCAAAGCACTTAAACAAATGCTTATGTCCATCTCTGGGTCAGCAAAGCATTGAGGGATATTTCATAGAAGTCAAAAGATAAACTTGTGCCTATCTGAGAAAAGTTGAACAAGTGCTTACTTTTCAGATTTTTAAAGGTTTTTTAGGCACCTCAGGTACCTGAATATCTTTCAAATCTAATCCTAAATGCTTTGCTTAAACAGGGCCCTAACAACTAAGAGGGTCATTTAAAACTGCACACTGAAATGGGTGAGCAAACTAAGGCTCTGATTCTGCAAACCCTTATGCATGGGCATAACTTGGCCCACCAGAATAAAGTCCTATAGACCTCAGTGGAGCGACGTAGGTCTGTAAAGTTAAACATTTGTTGGCAGGATTGAGGTGTAAGTCAAATTAGCCCATTAGTTCATATTAACACCAAATATTTTATTTTCTCTTATTTGACCTGCTATACACAACACTGCAAAAACCTATTAATGGTATGTTCTCTGGATACCTCATGCAACAGAAGAGACCTTTGAACGCTACAAAATGAATGCAACACGAGAAAAGCCACCTGGGCCAATACACATTGATTAGCCTCCTTTTTCTTGATTTGTTTGTCAAAAGTGCACAAACTTTATCTGATTGACAGCTGAGCTCAGCTCATGAGAATGAGATTCTGTCCTAAATTAAAATTCTTAGGCGGGGGTAGGGGAAAAAGGAAAACAAAAACACCAAACCCAGTTATATAATGACAAGCAAGTTTGGATGCCAATTGCATGACCACTGAGCCTTTTAAAAAAGCAAATGGCAAATCGGAAAGAAGGGTCCAATGACCTGGACACAAGGTTATGTATTAGAGGAGGACAAGTGGGTCTGTTTTGGATGGCTACTGGCCTGATTGTAAGATAGATGGAGCAATGGTGATTAGCTAGAGAATGACCGCAGTTTAAGGAAAGGGGGCTGAGAAACTGTTTTTAGTTTTTGCAAAATCACTGATCTACATTCCAAAACAGGTTTAATTAGATTCACGTTTGGGCTAGTAATTGGTAAATCTTCAAAGTTTCAATGCAGGGGACTGTGCAAAAGTTCAGGGGCTAGATTTGCTTTGGGGTAAGCCAGGTTCTGCCAGCAACACCTATGGTACATAGTCCTCAGTAGTGGAAAGTCCCTTTTGTACTGGGTGGCGGTGGTGTAAGCTGCTGGAGCCCTCATGTACCTCTAACCAGAAAGCTGGATGGTGTGGAGTGAGGAGGGCTTGTGGTCAGCAGGATCTAGTGATTGAGGGTGAAATTCACCTTGGTGCAGTGGATCACCACAAGTGCTTACACCTTCACAATAAGAAAGTGTTAGTGAGGTTTTGGTGGTGCACAGACATTGTGTTGGTCCTTTGCATAGTCCATAGTCCTTTACATAGTCACCATCTGTGCATTGTCTAGGCAATTTCTGCCAATGGACTCCTGTGGGATCCCCTAGGAGAGATTAAAGAAAGGATTTAATAGAAATTAAAAGAAACACCTTCTGTTCTCCCCAAGAGTGAGTGCCCTATGGGTGTAAAGTCCTGTGCTTTTCAGGAAAGTGGCACATGCAAAAGGAGAGATTGTTCTCCACTTAGTCCTAACTCACACAATTCGAGGCACTGAGTAGTAATGTCCACAGTTAAATTCAGCATCTTCAGGGGCGGAACTCTGGTTTTATGTCATCTCTGAAAACACTGTGCCTTCAACATCATGTTGAGACATTTGTTTCAGTAATGACTCAATGAAAGAGCTCTACCTACTGCATCCTCCACACCATTTCCTGGAACATCTTGGTGTTCTTTAGAGATTACCCATCCAAGTACCCACCCAGCCTACGCTCGCTTAACTCGTGAAATGTGATGGGATTCTAGCACAAGGAAGTATATGCTGGTGAGCGAGACCAGTGAAAGGGCTATGATTTAAAGGAACCAGAAGTTTATCGTTCGAGTTTAAGACATAGGGATATTTAATGTGTTCTTGAGGAGTCGTAGAGGCAGCAGACCTGGAATCATTAACATCTCTTTGTTGGCTTGCTGGGAACAATGGAGGTGAAGGGGGGTGCCTGCTTTTCTTTACCATGTTGGTGTTTTGCCAGATGGAGAGGAGGAGTGTGTTTAGCGAAAGGAGTAACATGGTGCATTATGCAAACTCAGATGAGGAGGAAGATGGCTATGATTCTCCCAGCATTAAAAGGAGAGGGGCTTCAGTCGACGATTTCCTGAAAGGCTCAGAGCTTGGAAAGCAGGTAATTAATGTGACCTCGTTATAGTAATAAGGAGAGATGCAGGTCTGCAATGTATTGAAAATATTTTATGATGCTCAACACATTAACCACAGCACTATCGTTCTGCTAACTGTCAAATCGATATGCTCTATGGCTAAGCAACCAGACCTGTACGGAGTTCGATGAATAGGCTTTTCTACTCCTACAGCATTATACTAGAAGCTGCAAAGTCTTTTTAACTGTCTGGCCCTTTGCTCATTATAAAGGCTGGTATATTATAAAGGCTGATATATGAATCTCTGATAGTTACAACTAACAACAACCTTAATACTGAAAAAGAAGGTAAGTGGAGATATTTTTTAATCTGGGCTTTCTCTGCATTATGCTTTATTTTTACGTATACTGAAGTGCTATAAGACAAAAAAAGGGCTTGGAATTTTTTGTGTCATTTGAAAGCCATGAAATGTCCTCCTTACAAGCAAGGAGCTAACACAATATGTCCCTGGCATGCTGCAGCAGGGAGAAAGATGCTCTCAAAAGAATTTCCTAAAGCCAGTCTTCAGCCTCACCCTACTGAAAGCACTACAAGACAATTTAATTTTTTACTTTCAAGTGAGCTGAGCCCCCTATTACAGTAAAGTAAAAATCGGGCTGGAACTTTTTCTTAGCATGTTACAATACCTTGTTGGCAGAATACTTCCAAGTTCTGATATTGGACATAATTAGAGATGTGTAGCCTTTCATTTTATTTAAAGTGACTTTTTTAATGTGGTATTACACCACTCTGGTAGCTACAGTTTCAAGCTTAACAGAGTGAAAGTCACCTCTGCTACTTGCTTCAGTTTTAGAGTCTCTAGTAACACATAAAGACCAAGGCTAGTGACCACACACACATTCACAAGTACAAGGTCTAGTCTGTTGTACAAGTTTTGTTAATGTTACACAATTAAATTCATGATTGCCCAAGCATATAGAAATTCTTTACAGACCTATGCACAAGTTACAAATATGGTTACGATCGCATCTTCCTAGATAATGTTAGGGTCTGATGGATCTTTCATGGGTTGATCATCAGTAGAGGGATGGTTCCTGCTGGAGTTTTCTTGTAGGAAGCTCAGTTTTCCTAATCTGGGCACCCCCTTTTTCTACTGTGATTCTGACTGTACCTCATTAGCAGTTAGGCACATCATGCACCTTGCAATTAGGGCATGTATTAGAAAAATGTGACTACCAGGTATCTTGTAAGCAAAAAAATTACTCTTACTGTTAATTTTTTGCAATATCACCCACTCCCGTAATCTTGTAGCATAGGGTCATTCTTTGGTCACTTACTTATGTCAAACATTTCTTAAGCCAATTGCCTAGTATGGCTAAGCTAAAATCTTAAAGGCCTGTAGGCCTTGTATTTCAGCCTTATTTACTTAGATAACTAATGCATACTTATCCCTTCTAACTACAGATCAAGCTTATACTTCTATAATCTTACAATTTAATTCTATTTAGCATACAATGATTATATATGACATAGAATGTTAGTTAATCATAACATCACACAATAAATGAACAACAAATAAAAAAAAACCAGTGGCTACAGATGAGTCCAAGCAGTGACATGTGTTTTGCACACGCAGGTTACCCGGGTGTTCTGGGATTTTGGTTCAGCTCGTTATCAAGAGAGTGACATTTGTAAGATATTGATGTTGTTTTGGATTTCAAATCCCCTTAAAGATGTTTGACTTGGGGGGTTGGTTCCATCTGTAGAGGCGGTAGTTCAAATTTGTAGAACTCCTGCACTCAGGTTGCACCTACAAACTATATACGCTCTCTCCAGACCCATGTGCAAGGTGCATCTGAGTCTGCAGCTACGGGAATTGTGTTTCAAAACACAATGGAAGTATCTGATTGCACATGCAATTACCTGACTTGTGCAGCAAATGAGCAGTTTGCAGGTGAAACTTAAAGGTGCACCAGGTTGATTAAACCAATAGATATAATACAATTTAAAATTATTTTATGTGCTTCTAGGCCAAGATTTTCTAAAGCAACTATTGATTTCATAAGGAAGTCTGCTCCATTATTTAGGTGCTAGCCTGGCATTCTGGAGAGCTAGGTTCAATTCCCTACTATGCCACAGACATCCTGTGTAACCTTGGGCAAGTCGCTCAATATCTTTCTGCCTAGGTTTCCCCAACTGTAAAATGGGGACAGTAGCACTGTCCTATATCACAAGGGTGTTGAGAGGACATTAAAAATTGTAAGGTGCTCAGACACTACAATAATGGGAATCATATAGAAAACTACGATTTTGGTTGTCTCCATTTTTATAAGCCCACTTTGAACCCCCTCTCTGTTTTACTGAGTTCTAGAGATAGAACACTTTCTAAGCTCATTAACCCATTGTGACAATTTCTTAGGGTACCCAGGATTGTGAATCTCCTTGTAACCCCTGTCTCAGAGAGAGAGACTTGATTGTGCTTAACTGGGTGTCAGATCTGTGACACCACCCAAACAATCTCCTCAGGGCCATGCCAGCCCTTGCTTTGCCTTACAGGTTAGCTATAGGTACCCTCCAGACCCCTTTATGGTGTTCCCCTGCAGTGTCCAGCCCTTAACCACTTCACACTCACAGAAATTACCAGGGAAGCTGTCCCAAAAGACCAGTACACACACCCGCTTGTTTGGTTTTAGTGAGGATCAGCTCCAATACAACATCCCAGCACTGAGGTATATTTATGGTGAGAATAGTCATAAGTTTATTATCAAAGGCTAAGATTTAAGAGATGGTGAGTAGGGATAACAATGGAAGAGATATGAATACATATAAAACAAAAAGTATAATACATTTCCTAGAGTTTAAATTTAACTTTAACAGGCTAACAGTCTAAACTAGTTTCTCTCCCTAAAGCTCTCTCTCAGCATCTCCAACCAACATGGCTGGGATCCCCCTTTTCATGAATGCAAAAATCACTGTCCTTTTTGCTTCCTCCGTGAAGGATAAAAAGGTGTCCTGTTTGGCCTTCTTTTTATATCCCCAAAGTTCATGATTTTGTTCCCTGAGTCAGGATGAACCCCCTTGGTTTATTCCCTGGCGTGTTGGTTCCATGTTGGCCACACAGCCACATGTTGACATTGTATGCAAACAGCCTTCCATTGTGTTGGCTTACAGTGCCTTTGTTACATATGAACTGAGGCAGGCAGGTGAATATACATCGTTTGTCTGGTCAAAACCTGCCTGACAACCCTGTTTTGATTCAGATTTTAAAACCGAATACGTACACAATTCCTTAAATATCGTCCTTACATATATCTCACAATGATGATGAGGACCAGTATGACATAAGCTTTTATTAGACCTCACTTCACCCTCTTACTATAAAAACATGTTGGGTGTAGTGAGTTTGTCAGGCCTCTCAGGAGTTACTGTTACGGAACAGTGAACCCATTTCCAGTTCACATTGAGGGGTTCTTAGGGTCACACCCAGTTAGGGTGACCAGATAGCAAGTGTAAAAAAAATGGGACACTTTTATTTTCAGGGGAGGCTACAGTTGCCTATATAAGACAAAGCCCCTAACATTAGGACATATGGTCACCCTACACCTACTGTGCCAAAATACCCTACTCCTTTCCCCTAAAAAGTAACACTTTAAAGTTTCTCAGTTCAACAGATGAATTCTGTTTAGTGAGGCAGCTGTTCTGTGTTCATTCAATACAAATTGATTATTACCTGTTTATATTTCAGCTATATAAGAGAGGCACCTACTTGCAGCTTAATTGCTCATTTTAACTATTTAAGAAAACTGAAAAATTGTACTGCATAATTTGTTAGTAAAGAGCCAATTTCTGTACTTTTTGTATGGAATTCTACTACATCCAGACCTAACCAGGAAGTTTAATAGGAGGTGTTTTTTTAATAAGATTTTAGGCGTAATTGTGATTTTGAAAGAATCTGGTAGCTTAATTCACTATAAGGCAATCAATAGTTTGTTAGCTTATTATAGTGTGGCTTTAGTCTGTGTGTACTCATTGGTATTCTGAAGTTGATGCCATACTATGCATTTATGCCCAGTTAAAAGCTTTTGGCATAGTCTCACTTGCTGTGTCTCATGCATGAAGTAGATAGAAAGAAAGAAATCAAAGCAGGCAACCACAAACACAGGTTAAAACGATGTTGTTCAACAGTGGTGTTCTGTTGATACTAATGGAGATGACTGCTGTGGTCTATATTTCTGTAACTGTGTAACATAATATATGGATTTTAAAAAATTCCATTTGTGATTATATAGATCACATCCCTTCCAAATCAAAACAGTCACTGGATCTGCCACAGACTTCCTGTGTGACTTTGGGCAAGGCAATTAGGATTTTTAAAGGCTAACTACCATTGAAATAAAAATATTCAAGGCTTACCCTGGACTTCACTGCAGCTACTCACTGCCTTCAAATTAAGGATGTGCATATGTGTTTGCAGGATGGGGGCCCAAAACACAATGATTTTTTTAAAAGTCTGTTCAAATTGTTTGAGCTGCAATATCTTGTTACATGCCCATTAGATGCTTCAATATTTTGAAACGAATTAATCTATTACTAACACAGAATGTAATTGTACAATTATTCTTACATAAATTTGAGCTAATTGCATTACATGTCTTAACAAGTTCTAACACCTCAATTAGAAGGTTTTCATTAAATAATTGGTGGGTATTTAACAGACACCTCTGTTATTAAATCAACAGCAGATAAGCATTGGATATAGTTTGAAAGGTTCCTGCTATGTAGCTGTGCAGCTTTTCTCTGGCAATAACAACCTTTGATAATCTACATGATATCACAAACGTGGCTCTTATTTACACAGTGCAGTCCGCAATGAACTCCCTTGTATTGTCTGTATTATAACCGAGAACAGGGTTTGACTCACTGAAATTGGAAGCAAGACTCCATTGGAATGGCATGGGTGAAAGTGAGAGCATCAGACCAAATTCTGGGACTCTTTCATTTCATAAACTAACTGAAAGTATTAATTCCTGCAGTGGCTTTTATTCTTAGAATTACCCCCTCATGTAATACAACTAAGGGAAACTGAAAACATTCATGGGTTTGATCCCATTCCCTTGGATAGCAATAATAACGATTCTTAGCTTTTATACATAGACTACAAAGTATTTTACAGAGGAAAGTAAGTATCATTATCTGCATTTTACAGTAGGGGACATGGAGGCTTAGAGAGGAGAAGTAACTTGCCCAAAGTCATACAGGTCAGCAGCAGAACTGTGAATAGAACTATGGTCTTCTGCCTCCCAGGCCAGTGCCTGATCTACTGGACCAAGCTGGCTCCCATAAGTAATGAAAGAAGGATCTTAGCATTAATGAACATCTCATACAGCTGAGGCACATTGTAGAGATACACACTGAGATCTCCAGAACTATTGTCTAGGGATCAAGAGAGTGCAAGTCTGCTGTAATATTTGGAGAGTGAACATATTTTCACTTCAGGATAATTGCTTACTGCAGACATTTCATTTCATTTCTGGAAGTTTACAGCAGTTTATTGATGCCAATACATTATGGAACTATAGGAAGTGATTCTGCTCTACGAAAATTGCTTCTGCTGTAGTATTTCTTCTGGGGAAAGAGTAACTTCTGCTCTCTGACAATCTAATATTTCAGTAACTTATTCTCCAAAATCCTTTTTCTGAGGCAAACAGGAAATTGTCTCTACAGCATATAGTACCACTTCCTTGACACTGAAGGTGGGACTGAGCTATGTAGTTCACATTTGAATCTGAACATATCTAGATGGAAGGGTGTTTGGATTTGAGCCTCTGATCTGGCCCATTATAGAGATGCGGAACTAGATCCTTGTCTAACATAAATCAGTGTACACTGGAATACACCAGTTGAGGATCTGCCCCATGAAATTCGGATCTGGAGCCAAACTTCACATTAAAGTATATTCAGACCTGGAATTTCTGTTTGGGCCTACCCTATCCTGAATTGCTATGCTTCAGACTCAAACTGTATATAAAGATCTGTACTTTTTTGCTGTCCGTATTTTGAGAATGAGAAGATTACACCAACAAAGTAGGAAGATGTGTTATCGGCTACATTGAGATTTGCATTTTAGTTTTTATGCAGTGCATGTGTGAGACTTTTGGGCCTATAAATTTTAAGTAGGCCTCGACTTAAGCATTTGCACAAGCAAATGAAACTACTGACAGATCTGAAGCACAAGTGTGATTTTGTACAGAAAATTAGATGCCTCATTTTAAAAATGTACCTGTAGATGTAGAATCACAGTAATGTTTGGTTTGTTATCTGGCCTGTGGATATAAATCATGACACTAGTAAAACAAAACAAGAATTTACCAAAGACGATTAAATTTAACACCAGCAATTCAATAACATAGCTCATTTCTTCCATCCGTTCCACCTAGTTGAAAACACAGACAACTTAATTTAGTGGAACTAACTCTAGAAGGACATTAAAATTCTATCAATTCTGCTCCCTAGATGCCTGAATAGAATGAGATCATTGACCCTCATCAGCCAGTGAAAATTTACAATATAGAAACATTATGTAAGAACTAAATGGTACTCTTGAAGAGTCACGTGGGGTTTACTGTTAGATATAGAAAACATCAGATATGACAATGAAGAGTAGCTTACATGTGAATGGAATTCACTATCTCAGTTGGAGGCTTCACAGATGGTCAGCAAATCCACTGACACATGCAGGGCCTCTGTAAATCAAAGAGCTTTTTTTAAATCAGGGTTTCATGAGGTTTGTGGTGTAGTGGAAGTGCAAGTGTAATGATGCCCCTGGTTGGGTGATATGCAGGGACTGAATCTGCGATTTCTGGAATTTAAAGTGTGAGCAAGCTAATAAACCTTTGTATATTATCTAGCCACTTGAGGGCTACCGAGAGTTGCATCTGGTTAGTGTGGGTTACACAAGGTATTATTGCAATATTCAAGCTGCCAGTTGCTGCCTTGCCCCCCATTTGTGGGGGCACTGTCACTTCAGATTTTAAACCTTGCAGCCTTTTTTCTTTTCCATCCCATCCAATAGCCACACTACTGCCAGAGTGAGGAGTACCACACGGAGAGCAGTAGGGGCTCCGACTTGTCCGATATTATGGAGGAAGATGAAGAAGAGTTGTACTCAGAAATGCAGCTGGAGGATGGAGGAAGAAGACGAGTCAGTGTAACATCACACAACACACTCAAGGTAAGAGTGACGGAAAAGGGGGGCTTAAGCTTCAGAGAAGGGCAAGCCAAGTTCTTCCTTCTTTCTACGCCCTATCATTTTGTTAGTCTGCTGTGGACATTACCGTTCACAGTGGCCTACAGACTAGAACTGGGATGAATGCTGTTCATAATGTAAAGTACCCCTTATGAAATCCACTTAATACTCAGTTCTCTGGTGTTAGCCAAGAGCTTCACATATTGAAGACTGTCCTTGGGCTGTTATGCCATTATCTGTTTTGCTGCACAGTTGGGGGTGCAGCTGTGCTGCAGTATATGGAACGTGTACCCAGACCACTAGAGGTTTTCTGATGTGTGCATGCATGCACATCCACATACATGTCTTTGAATTTAAATATCCTGTGGACATCCTCTCCATATTACTGACCAGGTTTTTGGAACTACCCCCACGGGATCCTTCTAGTGCATGCTGGTAATGGATTTGGGGAGTTTTATTCAGTGCAATATGGATTCCCAATAGCGTGGATAAAGCCCATAGTCAATTAATCTTAGTGTCGCGATCATTAATGAGCTTCTGGTGGCAGAGAAGACAATGGTGAACATATGTCAGGAATGATGTCCCAAACACTGCATGGGAGGATTCATCCTACAAGGTGATTTTATTCATCTGATTAAAATACACACTGCAAACACTAAACTTTCCCAACATAGAATTTCTGTTTTCTGTAATATGACGGAGTAACTGCCTCTTATGTATATACCATTACCATGCTAAGATGCTTCTTCTTAACAAGCTATATGACTGAAACTATACAGAAACCTACAGGCCGTTCTTCCCACAACCAAAATGCTGGGTTACTAAAGAACATGCTATACCTTTATGCAAAGTACATACATAGGGATATTGTAACCATTGCTATAACTGCTTCTATATATTTTATACACAGACTTAGGATTTATGCAACTTATAAAGAGATACTGTCAAGTACATTTTCAGAAAAAAATCTTTCATTCTCCTCTTTAGTATCCTTGTAAAAGCTTGAAAATGAAATGGCTCTGACTGCCACTAGACAAACACGGAATTATCCCTAGACCTCTCTAGTTCTTTATGAATCAGTAGCTTATTTACTACTACTTTTTACATCAGCATTAACAGTACTATCAGCCCAACTTTGAACACACAGACCAGATCCTCAGCTGGGGTAAATCACCATATCTATGTTAAAGTCAGTGGGTATATGCTGATTTAATGCAATCTGAGGATCAGCCCCAAGGTTCATGGTTAACATCTGTTGTTTGAATGGCTGTGCAGAAGCAGAATTTAAGCACATAAATTTAGGGCAGAGGGAGTAAGTTTAGAATTTGGAGGACACTTACCACTGCATTTATAACTATATTACTTTAAGTTTTAGATCAGGTTCTAGAACTAAAATACTTGTGTCCCTGTTTTGCTAAATCCAATTCAGCTTTGCAGCTGCTGTAATTAAAAAAGAAACAAAAAACACATTAAGCGAATTGAACTCTTTCAAATGCATATGTGATTTGCATTTGAAAGTACACCAACCCATGCACTTTGAGCTATGATTGCAGATAGCTAACGTTCAGTATTCTGTACCAAGTTAATAGATACCCTTATGCTAAAGGAAAGTGTACCAGATGCATGACTCACTTTACTATGTGGTTATTATTCCCTTCAGTTGCTCTTCAGATGAAGGCTGATGTGTAATCTAGAAAGAGATCCAAACTTGAATATCAGGTTGGAGCATCCATGAAACTTGAGGATGTTTGGAGTCTGTTCAAAACTATTCCTAATGCACATTTATTTATATTTTTTCCATATTTATGAAACCTTTTCAAAAAAGCTCTGAACACAATAGACAATTAAAAAGTGTATTAAAAAATAATTCACATGAATACAGTAGAACCTCAGAGTTAGGAACACCTCAGGAATGGAGTTGTTCATAACTCTGAACAAAACGTTATGATTGTTCTTTCAAAAGTTTACAACTGAACGTTGACTTTATACAGCTTTGAAACTTCACTATGCAGAAGAAAAATGCTGCTTTCCCTTTATTTTTTTAGTAGTTTACGTTTAACACAGCACTGTACTGTATTGCTGGTTTTTTTGTCTCTGCTGCTGCCTTATTGCATACTTCCAGTTCCAACTGAGCTGTATGGTTGACTGATCAGTTCATAATTCTGGTATTTGTAACTCTACGGTTCTACTGTAGTGTCAAAAATTAATTTTTTTAAAAACTCCCTAGCCTTTGAAGAAAAATAAAGCAATAGCCAGCTCAGTCTGTCTGCTCAGAGACAGCCTGAGCAACGGGCTTTGTAATGTCCCTGGAATGTCAGCAAACTACGGCTCTGTTGGACCAAAGGGGAAGGAGAATTCCAAAGTCACTAAGGTTTCAGAGTAGCAGCCGTGTTAGTCTGTATTCGCAAAAAGAAAAGGAGTACTTGTGGCACCTTAGAGACTAACAAATTTATTAGAGCATAAGCTTTCGTGAGCTACAGCTCACTTCATCGGATGCATTAAGAAAGATCCTGCCCTCACTACCCACGTGCATGAATCCAGGCGCTATCTGCTCAGAAGTCCCAAGCTGATTGTGCTTTACCCCAATGACAGCAGAGAGGGGTGGTCTCCATGACCCAAATAGCTAAGGACTCCATAGATCAAAGCCAACACCTCTTTTCTCATTAATTTGGATAGCTCAGCATCTGCTTCAGAGTCCCAGAGAGAGACACTTGCATAGGATCCTTCAATTACACTATTCCTCAATTTTTGTAAGCCTAAAAATAAAATGTGTCTTTTATTTCATTTATCTAAGCTGTTCAGATTTTGTCCTGTCCACTGTAGTTCTTACTTACATCTGGTATGTACCGAGACTTATATTTGGGTCAAGTAACAGGTTGCTTGTCAAGTAAGAATTTTATTAAGCCGATTTAGGATGACAGATCCAGCATGGACCAATGGCTGCAGGTAGCCCCCAGTTCTCAGGATCTTTTTTGTGGAAGCCACGCTTAACGAGGGTGTAATTTTTATGAGGTTATGGAGGACACAAGAACTCCTATTTTGACATTTGCAGGGAACCCTGTATGACTTCATACCTGCCCTGAGTTTGCTGTCTTTGGGCAGGATGGCATTGTGGAGTTTCTTGTTAATCACCTAGGATACTTTAACAGATGCAAAGCAAGAGAGAAAACTCTGCAGTAGAAAGCTTTCCGAGATACGCTCCACGGACTAAAACAATCCCAGCTTGGCATAGAGCACAAAGAACACTAAGCATTAGCGCCATATTCTAACTTCACCTCCACTCTCACCACGGCTAAACTTGTATGCAGCTTTTATTGCTTTGTGTTGAATGCATGGGTTTATTCTTGTTAAAGCATCACAATATCAGCTGTGTTTTTACTGACCGCCCGTGTTCTAGCTGACACCAAGCCAACTTAATCATGTCTTTATTTTCAGATTCCTGTTCAGAGCATGACATCCCCCCTCACTGAATAAACTGCATGCCTTATGTTTGCCATTGCTCTAAAACTAATTCTGTCTTTATTTTTCTTTCCTCCTCCCCCTTTTCCCTCCCATTTTATTTTTATCACGCGCTGTTTGTTCCCCACCTGTTTTTTAACATCACATATTGTTAAGGAATGCTCTAAGAATAGGACCACTGAAGCTGCTTTTTTGGAACAGCCTGACTTTTCACAGCAGATACACCACAGTAAAAAGCTTTTCAGTATCCCAGAAGTAGCCGAAGAGGATGTTGAATATTCTGAACTATTGCAGAAACAGGGTTTTGGTATGCCCTATAAAATGAAACCTATGGTAGCTAGATGCACTAGACCACCTAGACCCTACAATCAAGACAAACAGCATAACTTTTGGTACCCAGCCAAGCACAGAATTTCAGGCATGGAGAATTTTGCTTCAGAAGACAAAGGCTATAACTACAGTAGATCCTTAACGAGAAGCCCTGACAGCGGACTAGACTGTGGAAGTGAGGAAGAAGAATCTCGTTTTACTTTCAGAAATGCTTATGATTTGATTTCTGCCAATGTTGTGCCTAGCTGTTGTGCAGAGACAGATAACTGTTCATGCAGAAAAAGCACAAGACCATTGCTTGCTCGCAGGAAAACTTTAACCAGGCAAAGCAGCATTGAAGAAGACTTTGACGACTTGGGTCCTTCCTTTATAGAGCCCAGAAGTGAGGAGGCCAAGCCCAGTTATGAGAAGAAGTCTGAGACTCAAAAATGCAATAGAACAGATAATTTGACTAGCAAAGATGTTCAGCGATTCTGGAAGATCAACTTACAAGTGAATGACTCTAGGGCAGCTGTTCCACATGCAGAGCCATCCCACAGAGATGCAGAAAACTCTCTGGTGTGTGAAATAAAACTTCCTTCTAACATCTGCCTGTCAAATCCATCTCTTTTCTTTCTTTTCTTTTCCTCCTCCCACTTTTTTGATTTTTTTTCTTAAAATCCATCTTTGGGACCTATCTACTGGTGGTGGTTTTATTTCTTTACTCCCCCCATGATTTTTTATTTATTAATCTGCATTTTGCTTCACAAGCTTCTTTTGTAGCATGCTGAAATCAGTTTAATTTGCTTTACAACAATGATTTTCCCACAGAACAAATTACAATAATGGCTGCTTTTGTTAAAGGACAACTGAATCTAAATTTTAATTAAGGGTTAGCTGAACTATAATTTTCCAAAAGTTTGTTTTTATCTTTAAAGTGACTATCAGAATATTGCTTTAAAAAGTAAAAATAGGTTTTATCTTTAACTGGAAAAAAAGAAAAAGTGTTTCACGAATTTTTATTTTGATGGTCTGTCTTTAAGATTCCATTTTGTCATGTTGTTTTTGCTCTCCTCGCTCCCAGATTTTCAGGAATTGCTCTTCATCTTCAGTCCTTCTCTCTGGGCAAGTACCAAAAAATATCTTCTCCCCCCAGTGACAGTGACCAAGCAAGCTTCTTGGAGTCACAGGATTCACCGTGTTTCCATTCTCCACCTTCTTCCTGCACTGTCACTTCTTTGCCCTCTTTTTTAGACCATCTCTTCTTGCCTTTGAAGTTGCAGACTGCATCTCCAAATGAGATTGCAGGCAAACAGCTTCTACCAGAGGGACAAGCCAATGCCATTCCACATCTTAATCCGCAAGGTGCCTCTGTGATCCTGCCTATTTGCATTTCTGTATGTTAACCCACAAGAGAGCCTTCATGAACTTGCATCTTTAGGCCTCTCTGTTCCCAAAGAGAACTAAACAAGTTTTTAGCCTCTCAGTCTGCAACTGTCCAAAGACTGGCTGTCTCCAATCTAATGTCTTATGTAAGAGTAGATTCAGCTGCTGCTGTATGTCTAGCCCAGCAGTTTATTCTGAATTGATCATTTAAAAATTCTCCTATTAAAATTGGTGCCAAGGCTGCATTTAATCTCAGTTGTTGAAAGAGACACCCTGGAAAGCATTAAAATAATATTTATTGCAAATTAGTGAACAGAAAGAGAACCAGCTGTGGTGTGAGGTGAAATTTGTATGAATCTCTTCTGCAAGGGTTAGTGACTTTTAAAAAGCCTGTAACCACAAAAGGCATTTTGAGAGGAGCAGTGTTCTCAAAGACCCCAAGAGGAAAAGGACATATACTGGTTAGTGTGCTGCAAAGTGTGCAAAACAATCTAGGTAAAAAAACTAAATGCAGTGACCTGACCCCATCATATACTGTCTTCACAGCTCTAATATGAGTGGTCTTAGTCCTCTTCAGGGAGAGTTAAAAGTGCTCTGAGCCAAGTTAGTAGCAATGACAAAGGCAAAAGAATGTTTCCAAAATTATTATTATTATTTCTTTGTTTTAATGTGTGACTGCTGTTTACAAAGGGTGCGCCATTTTTCAGGGAACCGTTTTTCTTTTGCAGGTTTAGAAGGCATCACTAGAACTTTTCAGCTAACCTTTCAGTTAAAAACTAAGTTTAGTTGCCTTTAGAGCTTATGCTTCGGAAAGTGATTGACATGATTAACGTGCCCTTTTTATGCACCCAGCTGTGTAACTTGCAAACCTGTTGTTTTTGTTTTTTAGCTTTTAGGGAATCCATCATCCACTGGACGACCTGACAGGGTGGAGCACACGGGTCGAAGGTTGTCTCATGCCAGTGCAGTCCCACAAAGGTCTCGACCAATGTTGGTCCCTTCCATTGGTTAGTTGGCCTGATTGGTGCATTTCTATTCTTTACAGCCGCCGAGCTGGGGGATTGGTAAAACAAACAAACAAACAAAGCCCAAAACCTTTCAACCACAATAACTCTAAATCCTTCATATAAGATGAACGAAGATTAAAACCAACTTTGTCTTAGGTTAAATATGAGCGTACTGAAGATTTTTTAAGGGTCTGAACCAAAACCTGCTGACATCAGTGGGAGTTTCTCCATTGACTCCAGTGAGCTTTGGATCAATATCTATGCTTTGGTTGATGATAGCTACAATTTAAACCCTACAGTAGACAGTTCATTCTTTAAAATAAATTAAGGCGTGGACATGCTATGAATATGATACCTAAAATAATTGCAATCACCCACTCATCCATCCATCCATCATTCCATTCATCTACCATCAATTTGCCTTCACCTTCCATTCTCTTAACTACTTTTTGGAATTCAGCAAGGAAAATTGAGGTTATTAAATTAAATGAGCAAGTAAGACTGAAGTATGTCCATTAGATTTGCTTTTTCTCATCAAGCCATCTCTGTTCTGGTTAAATCATGACCTAAAATATATATTTTGCCATGTGCAAGAAATTCCAAAAAGTACTGCAGACAAGATAATGGAATCAAGACACCAAGCACAAAAACACTTTCACCAAAACTTGCAAACCACACAAACAACTAGGAACAACCACACAGAAATGCAAGAATCACAGGCGTGTAAATGGAGAACTGTAGACTATGTACAAAAATAAAATCTTCATGTGATGTAATTCTTCCGGTGCCTGTGCTTACATTAGATGATTCCTTATTAACAGTGTACACAGAAATCCAGAGAACTCAAGGCAACATTAAGCAGTTCTGTCCTAAAACTTTATCTGTGAATGAGAAACTTTCCACACAGAAAGCAACCTCATAGTGATACTTAATATAAAGCAACACGGGTTTTTTAATTGTTAAACATGAAATGTTTTCTCCCAGTTCCTCCAATGGATACACAGCAGAATAACCATATAGGAAATTTAAACAAAAACTTTTCTGTGGTGTATAGCACCCTCTACAGATTTGTAAAGTTAGCAAGATTTTGCTCTGAAGGGGAAAACTAATGGATATTAAGGACACAATAGTAATTTATGATAACTGTGGATTTTAAAAAAAATACAACTGTAATTCATAAAAGCATGCCAAGTGCCTTTAATAAGTATATGTAGAGAGTATGATTCTCCTCCCACTTACACTGCTACAAATCAGAAGTAACTTCACTCAATGGAATTACTGGTGTTAAAGGAAAAAAAAAAGTGTAAAGAGAAAATCAGGTCCAGAAAGTGCATATGCAAATATCAACCTGTGACACTTATTTGAGCCAGATAATTATCAGCTGATAAACATTCTCCGTTTAGGCTGATGTTTGCTAGATCAATGTCTCCCTTTTGTTTTTTGTAGCTTTTTCCCCCCAAGAGTAAATATTTTGGGGGGGAGAGGGGGGAATTAGGCCTGGAATACTTAAAATATATTGTGCATTTAAGATTTTCTTTTTTATAATTTAACAACAAATAGTTGGGGGTGGGATCTGAAATAATTTTGATTAAATTAATCCTTTGGATTTTCCTTTAACTTTGATTTTAATGGAAAGATGTAGATTGGGCGGGAGCCTGAATAAATATAGGAGGCCTTGCTTTCTCTAACCAAGACTGGAACCCAAGGAACTATTAAATAATGACTTCACTGTTCGGTAGCTAAAGAGCAGCATTTTATGAAGTAGATAAGAAGGAATTCATTTTTTTATAATCAGTCCACATTCAAATTGATAATTAAACAGAGAATAAAATATAAGGCTCTAATCTGCTTCTTTAGTGTGAGTTCAAGAATGCGTTAGTGTATTTTGCAGTAAGTATGCTCTGTGAATGCTTTTCTGGGGAAGTCGCATTAGGATTGAATTACAATATTGTCTAACACTGATAAGACATAATCCACAGTGGCAGTATTTTCAATATCTAATGAAAGAACTACCCTCTAGTCTTCTGTGAAATTGATGAAAGACCCTATCCAGTATCATTCTTAATGGGATGTGGTTATGGTCCAGGATTCCTAACTGCTGACTTCTTTGATGTTATTGCCATGTTTAAACAAAGAGAACAGATTTCTAAGAGTGTTCACAGGAACAGAACTAATGTGAAGCTGCTTTACCAGGCATGCAGTACACATGGCTCTCTTAACTCAGCAGGGTATTTAATAAAATCAACATAACCGATTTGTTAGCTATTAAAAATCTAATTGGTGATAAATATGTACCCATGATGTAATAATTACCCACGTCAATAATGTACATCAGTCAAGACAAGGATTGGGTAAAAATCACAAAATAGTCATCCTCTGAAGGCTTGCTACAGAAGAATAGAAAGGGAATAGATCTGCAGAGCAGATAGACTGAATAAAACCAATGTATCCAATCAAACCCTGTAACAGATCATTGTACCAACTTGATCACATTGTCCTCACTCAGGCAAAGCTCCTATTGACTTCCAAGGGAGTTTTGCCTGAATGAGGACTGAATAAAACAGATATGGCTCTGTCATCATAAAAAGAGGGTTCTTTAGAATTTGGCCCAACTTTTTTTTTTTAAAGTTTTTATTGGAGCAAAACTCCCATTGACTGCAATTAGTAGAGGTTTTATTCCATTAAGGCCCAAAGAACATAGGGCTGCCTACATTTATCAGTATGGGTTTAATTACAGTGTCACAGTTTATTCCCTTAAGAAATATATTGAGCACTGCAAATTTGCTCAGCATCACTAAAATGTTACTATTATTCTTAGGTCAGTAATATTGTTTTTATAAGGGTTTCACTGTTCATATGTTGTTCTCTCCTTGAAAATTAGCTTCAAGTCAATCAACAACACAGTTAAAATCTTATGGTGATAGCTGGAGTTTCCAGCTATTAATTTGCCTGCATGATATAAAATGAAAGGAAGTCCATAAAAGTGATAAATCAACTCCGGAAGGAATAGTTAGCAGGTGGGAACTCCAAAATTGTGATACTTCTACGAAAAATATTTCCTGGGACACATCTTTTATCCAAAAGGCCCCCAATTTTAAACTTATTTTAGATTATTTCCCTGTTAGATTACGAAGGTATTTCCATTAACATCTCCTTGGAAACAGAAAATTTTCAACTTAATTCTGGTTTTAGATAATCTACTTCCAAAGATAAAATGTATTTTACATTTTTACCTTGACCTTGCCAAAGTGGGACATAGGATTACAACACTGATTGTTGTTGTTTATTATTTGTATTATCATAGCGCCTAGGAACTCCCATCATGGACCAGGATCCCATTGTACTAGGCACTGTACAAACACAGAACAAAAATATAGTTTCCTGCCCCACAGAACTCAGAGTCTGCATTTACCCTCCAGAAATCCAGGCAAGTTTTAAAAAGCACGAAGGCAAGACCCTTTAAAAAAACAAACTCCCCTTTCTGTGTGCCTCTGCTATAGAAGAATCACTGGAGAATCAGTCAGTAAAACTGCCACACACAGTTCTGCAGGTGGTTAACCATCCTGCTATAACTGAGTCAGAAAATAAGGTAGGCAAAGCTTGTCCTACAGGAGCCTCCACTGAGAAGACTATAAAGTATGTTTAATAGATCGTTCCCTTTTTCTCCATAGAAATTACAATGGACAGTAACAGTGAAGGCGGTCGGTCTCGGTCAGGTAGTGAGGGAAATATTTCACCTGTAAAAGAAGAAGCTTATTATCGCAGCATTGATGGACACAAGAAATGGTCTCAGCAGCGTACCATGGCCTCTGACTATAGATACGGTATGCCGACCCTTCTTCCTCCTTTCTGACACAGACACATTTAGAGCTGGGTGTTTAATGAGTGCCATTTCTGTATGACAACATTGCATGCAATGCAGAATGCAAGGGGAGCTAACTCTTAAGTCCTGTCTGCCCTGCTTCCAGGTAAGTTTATTCAGCTCAGCTGTAAGGGAGGAAGAGCCCTTAGTCATCCACTGATAACTGTCATGCAACCAGCTTTCCATACTGAAACAAGTCAAAGCACACTGCATTGCATGAACCTCTGTGAAGCTACTCCTTTATCCTCCATGGCTGTTTAACATCAATTAACACCTAATGTATGCACCTTTGAACACTCATTGATCTAAAAGATCAGCTTTCAACTTGATTCATAAATCTAGCACTAGACAGAGACAAAATGGGGAGGTTCATTATCACCAAACGTTCCATAGTGAGAAGCAGCGCTACTCAGTCATCACTCCTAGTTTATTGGTTTGGCTTAGGGCTGATCTGAAGCCCCTGGGAGTCAATGGGTGCCTTGTCATTGACTTCACTGGGATTTGGATCAGACCTTAAGTGAAAGTAAAAATAAAATTTATTTTAAAAAGTATGTGTACTCATTTGTATCACTACAAGTGCTAACTGACATATGTAAGGTAGTAATTGTCTCCCACCCATTATTGATGTTTGCTGCTTCATCAACATAAGAAGCCATTGCATAATTGTACAAAATTCTCAACCTTTCAGATCTTTACACAGTTCCCACCTAAAAGTAGCTTAGGCCAGATCTGAAGCTGGGAGAAGCATTAAGTTTTGTTTTCATCTTTCAAATGAAGCAAAAAAGAAGCCAAAGTAAACATTTAAACAAATCAATAATAAAAAAGTGTTCTTCTTTGAGTAGATGCAGCCTTAGCCCCTCCTCTGGCTGTATAAGAGCAGTGCTGGCCCAACCCCTTCAGTTCCTTCTCTCCGCCCATGGCTGGAGTCAGAATGCTGTGTGGTGTCTTCACCAGACGCTTTTGCTCTGTTTTCTGAAACCTTTTCTTGTATATAGCAGTAGTAGTACATTAGGTTTAGTTTAAATGTTAGTTTAGAGCTCAGCCAACGTCAATGGCATTTCTAAATGACATTTCTATATTGGACAGCTGCAGGGCGGCCAACTTGTCCTCTGAGCATACTTTTGCCAACCACTGTGCCATCATGGCTACGTCCAGATCAGATGCAAACTTCTGGAAGGCAGTCCTGCCGTCCTCCTTTAAATAGACTCTGTGCCCCACCTCCTGCAAATATTGCTTGCATGGAATACACAACTGGACCTACTCAAAGAACTAAAAATGGTTACCTACCCATAACTGCTGTTCTTCAAGATGTGATGCAGACGTATATTCCACAGTCCATCCTCTGTCCCCTCGGCATCGGAGTCTGTACTTCTGATGTTCGGTGCAAAGGAACTGAGGACGCTGGGGCAGAGGAAGGGCTAGGCTCCAGAGTGTGAGCACCACCCCTATGGATACTGCTAGGCAAAGTTCTCCAGCTACAGTGCCCAGGGTGCGCACACACCCACATGGAATACACATGAGCATCATGTCTCAAAGAACAACAGTTACAGGTAGGTATCTAGGTTTTTTAGGTTTGAGAGCAAAAAGCTCTGAATATTTTGAACCAGATCATCAGTTGGCATAAATCAACATAGTTCAAGGAGTCGCTCAGTTTACATCAGCTGAAAATCTGGCCTACAGCAGCCAGTCAAGCAGCATATATATAGCCTCTGAGCAGAATATAAATAACTGAGCTGCTCACAAGATGTCTGATTGCCTGAAACAGACATGTGACCATCCTGAATCATTACCATTCCGGTTCAGAACTGTTTTGATAAAGTCTGTGCACAAATCATGCTTGTAACTAACTCCAGCTGAAGGCAGTCCAGGAGGGCATAATTTGACCTGTCTCACTTAAAAAACAGAATTTGCAATACTCTGAAGAAAAACCCTGTTTTGCATTTCCAGTCCATGTGACAGTGGAAATAAAACATCATTGCAACTGGGGGGAAATCTCCATAGTCATTTGTTCATGTCCTGTCCTTGTTCCACTTCCCTTCTGTGCTTTGTGCCTGTGTAAAGCTTCCTGGCTGAACTGTGTTTCCCACCCTTTGGCTGTTCTGCATTTCCTTAACCACCTTCTTTCTAGTGTTCTGGACACAAGTTTCAGTAGCCATTCCCTTGAAGCTGTACCCCTCTAAACTGACCTTTTTTTAATTACAAAAAATTGTTTAACAGTGATCTGGCATTAGGAGTAGGGAAAGTGGAGAGGGTCATCTTAAAAAAAGTTCTATAATAAATCCTAAATAAAACATTTAAATTATTTCAATAAATATACAATCTGTATTATGCAGATATTATTAAAGCAGAAATATGGGCCTAAATATATATATATTTAACATATAAAGCAGGCCTTTAAAAAAAAATTTGATAATAGTTGAGTGATTTAGGTGGTTTGTGTTTTGGGTGCCCAACTTGATGTACTTTGAAGGGACCTGGCTTTTACTATGCATTGGACAAAGGTATAATTCCCAATCCTGCACTGGGCTCTTTCACCTGCACAAAGTTCAATGCAGGATCAGTGTCTTAATATATATATATTTATATGGTCAATATGTATTTGGCTTAAATGCAAAGGTCTAGATGGATTACAACACAACTGTAGGCAAGAAACAACTGTATGGGAACCATAAACATATTTTGTTGTTTTTATAGTATTGGTTTAACCTTAGTCCCATTCACATGAAAGGTGGGACCATGCTAGCAATAACTTTGTTTAAACACCTTTGTGGCTAGTCGTGTTCTAGTGCCGTTCCTCTGAGCACTGGAAACACAGGGCTTGTCTGCACAGTGCACTAGTGCATGGTAGAGGGATGCAAGTTCTAATGTGCACTAGCGGGCTACACTCTAACTGGCCTGTGTAGACCCTGCTGGAGCACATTATAAGTTCCCGAGTGCACAGTAATTTAGTCCCATTTCAAACAGAGATTTAGGAACAAATTTCAGACCTAAATTGAACAAGTTGAAAAATTATTCTGACTTGCATTGCTGAATTTTTGCTCCCTTTTGATCTTACTTTCACAGATGGATACTGTAGTCGGGACCATCTTTCTCCAGATATTTATGAAGAATCAGAAACAGATCCTGGCACAGAGGATATTTCTCCTCGAATATTTGTTGCCCTCTTTGACTATGATCCACTGACAATGTCCCCCAATCCTGATGCTGCAGAAGAAGAGCTACCATTTAAAGAAGGACAGATCATTAAGGTGGGAATCTAAAAACAAAGCAAACCAAAGACCTGATCATGCAAACTGGCCCTCCTGGGTCCATTCACACAAGAGTTTCTAGGATCAGTGCCAAGACCTTTTCTTTAGAGCCATACACATTTACGTATCACGGGGTTGAGAACTGTCTCATGCTTAGTACTGATGGCTTTTAAAAAATGAGATAGTTGGGGTAAAATTTTCAAAAGCACCTAAGTGATTTAGGCACCTACATCCCATAAATTTTTCATGGCAGGCTCCAAAGTTACTTAGACCTAGGTCATCAAAGATGCTTAGGCAGTGCTCTGCTTACCATTGCAATACCTACCCCCTAGGTGGCCTACCACTTGGCATAATCAGTCCTGAGCTAGGCTCCCCATTAAGTGCTTGGGAGAGTTAGGCACCTCAGAAACCAGTAAGCTGAGCAGGGAGCCACCTACACTAGCCAAGCACAAAATGTCCCAGAAAGGGTCAGGGCATAGACACCTATGCAGTTGACCGGCTCCACCCAGCTGATGATAGGTGTTTCTCTCCTCTCCTGAGTTAAACACTGAAGCCAGTTCAGCCCTTTAAGTAGCCCATGTCCCAGCCGCTGAAAAAATGTCGCTCCTGCTCATGCTTGCCTTATGTTTCCCAATGCCCCCAATTGTCTTTGTGCAAGTGCTGTGATGTCCCCACTGCTGTGGGTAGACTGCGTCTGGCCCTCCTGCTGAGGGATCTGACAGATTTCTCCGTTTACATATGTGTTAGATAGATATCTTCACCACATCACTAGTCTGTACGAGCCCTGCATTGCCAGTGGTCTGGGGCACTCTTAAGGCTTTATGTTGCATTTCTTGCACGCCCAAAACATCCACTGCCAGATAAGAATGACATTAACTCACTTCCTAATGTAAGCTAATTGACATCCTACTTGTAAAGACCGTAACAATGGGTGGATCAGGCTCTATGTATTTGTTTAGCAGATACAAAACATGTGAATTACACTTTTGAAAACAAAATGTATATTTTACTAAGTGCTTAGGAGAATAACTGTTTACAATAAAATATAAGGCTTGATTAATAAGTACCTTCAAGGGGGAAGCTTATGAAACAGCTTATAAACCCCTCTTCAGGAAAGCATGTGCTTAAATCCTTAGTCAAGATGCCACCTAAGCATGTTCTTTAATCTCTATGAATGGGACAGGCTTAGGTGCTGTTTTCCTTTCCTGAATCAGGGCCATAGCGAAGCCCCTTCTCGTGCAGTACAATGAGTGTCCCAAATTCTTTCACTGCCTCTCAAATTCTAGGCAGAGCTTGCAGGATTGGCAGTTATGATGCCAGCCCCGAGCAGCCTCCCTTTTCTGGACACTCACCAGGCTGCTATGTTTGGGTACCAAACACGCTGGACCTGTATTTCCTGGCAGAGTGGATAAAAATTGATATTTTGAAATTAAATGAGATTTTTTTTTCATTTCAATCCATTTTTTATTTAAGTTAAATACTTTCTTTTTAAAAAAATGAACCTGTTTAAAATTAAATGTGAAATTATGACAATCCATATTAAGGACTAAATTTACTACAATATACTAAAATAACTTAAATAAAAAATATTCAAGCAGTCCATGTTTGCGGCCAAAACTTTAAAGAAAGTCAAACCACTGAACTGATGGAAGTCACTGGCTAAGCACCTGGAATCAGCATTTGTTGATGTGCTAAATCAGCTTTTGACAGCAGTACTTCTTTCTGCAGATGCAAAGAGAATATCGTCTTCATTTCAGTGTATCCAACCAGTTCAGTTCAATGACTAGTTCATTCAAAGTTGAGAAACTGGGAGCTGAAAAAACAGGAATGTTTGTTTTCTTCTTACAGGCTACGGATAAAAATGAAGTATGAGGATGAGATCTATTGGGTTCTAAAATTCTGAATTCCAGAAACAATCAGTTCAATTCACTAACCACAGTTACACGTCTTTTGTTTCTTAAATCAGTTAGTTTTAAATGCGAAACGTGTTGATACTTATTTTTTCTTAGGTATCCCACACATTTAAGTAGATTTTATTTAATTAACTACAATTTGAAAATGCAATTTGTGACTTTTAATTGAATTTCAGTTACCACCCAAATTTAGCATGGTACAAATCGTGAGCAAAGAAATAATAAATGAATCATACAGTACTGAATTTTCAAATATTTTCACAAAGACAGTTTCTTACTGTAAGCTTCATTTCATTAGCTTTTGGTTAGTATCAAAGATGGGACAAACTGATTTAATTTGGATTCACCTGTTATTGGGAATGGAGTTTCGGATACAGTTCTATTATAGGTAAAATACTTTCTTGTATGTGACAAAAACACAAGTCCGGTGGCACCTAAAAAGACGAACAGATTTATTTGGGCATAAGCTTTCATGGGTAAAAAAACACACTTCTTCAAATGCATCTGGTATGTGAGATATGCATAAATCTTAGATACACACATCATATTTCACACTAAATGTTTTCTTGGCGTAACCTTGATTTTGCCAAAAATTTAATCTACTTAAAATAATAAAACTGATCCAATTCTTCAAATGCTCACTATAGCCTCTACCACCATAAATAGTGATGCAAATAATATTAAGAAATTTTTTGGGGGGGGAAGGTTTTAAAGGTATTCCTCGATTATATTTATGTCATAGGTAACAAAACAGCTGATTTCTGCTCAAATGTATGGTATCACAATTCAGAGGTACCTAAAAAAAACCTAGGGCTCTGTTAAAAAAAGAAAAATCAGAGTAGCTGTAAAGAAACCCAAATTCATAGAAACCTTGCAATCCTTCAGGGATTGTTTTGTAATAAATCCCAAATATCAAAACAACATTGATTGATCCATTTTTTATGCTTTGAATATTTAGGTTTATGGAGATAAAGATGCTGATGGATTCTACCGAGGAGAAACTTGCACAAGACTTGGCCTTATTCCATGTAATATGGTCTCTGAAATCCAAGCAGATGATGAAGAAATGATGGATCAGCTTCTGAAACAAGGGTTTCTTCCTCTGAATACCCCTATAGAAAAAATAGGTAGGGGAAAATATATGTCTAGAAAATAACGATTTAGTGCTGTTAACTTGGCTGTTTGCGCTTTAGCTTTTTTTGATTATTTGGAACATGTGTCTAAATTTTACAGCAGTCTGCTACACTATGGGATACATTCTGTGTCAGTATCTTGATTGTGTTTTTAAAAAAATTCAGACTAAGCATTTTCACTATTGACAACACAAATGAGGTCTTGCATTTCAGTACTGCACATATGTTTGTTTTTTTAAGAGACTGATTTTCTGAAAAATTTGTAGACACAGAACAAGATCCCTCTGCTTTTGGCATATGCAGTGCTGATATGTTTGATAAATGTTAGGCTCACTGCTGGAAAGCATAAAAAGAATCACTTGTTTGTTGTTCTTTTTACTCTTCTACTTTAACCTACTTTACCATAAATTTAAAGGGATGGTGGCAAAGGGTTATGCCTCACAATATTCAGGTTAACATTGCATAGTCAAAAAGTTTAAAAGATATTGAGATCACAAACCAACCTTTCCTGTTTTGAACCAGTAACCTTAAATCAGTGGTTCAATGTTGTACAGAGACCTATTGTAGTTATGCACAAATATATTTTGAGGAAACGCCATCAACAAATTTTAAATCTTTCAAAGGAGCAATAAAACAAAAGACAGTAAACTACTAACATTGGTTCAATCTTGTTTAAAAGTGAACTGTAAATGTGGCTACATAAAAACAAAAACAATCGAACAAACAAAAAATCTCTCCAGAATTGTTTGCAAGATTATAAAATGAAAATAGTGTCTTACCATTGGGGTTTTTTTTAAAGTACTTTTCACAAAATGAAACAATTATAGGCTCTTTAAGATCCTCGGAATTCTCAGCTCACTATTTCCCCATTTGTGTGCCAGAGCAGAAGGACTTAAGACATGTATCAAACAAAGGGAGTGAAAGAACCATGGGTAAAAGTTTCAAACCTGAGTGCCTAGAAGTAACATTTTCAAAAGTGCCTAAGTGAATTAGGAGTCATTTACTGGGATATAGGCTCCTAAATGCCTAGCTTTGACAAGTATTTAGGAAACTGAAGATGCAGATAGGCATCTAGTAAGTTTTACAAAAGCATCTGGGTAGATTAGGCACTTAATTTCCTTGCAGTTGATGTGAGGTAGGTGCAGAACCCACTTGGGTGCTTTTGTAAATCTCACTAAGTGCCTGTTTGCATCTTTAGGCACCCAAATATATTTGAAAATCTGGCACTAAGTCACTTTTGAATACAGAACTTAGGATCCTAAAGCCTGGTCTACACTAGGAAATTAGGTTGGTATAACTACATCGCTCAGGGGTGTGTAAAACTCACCACAGAACAATGCAGTTAAAGTGACCTAACCCCCAGTGTAGACAGCGCCAGGTCGACAGGAGAGTTCTTGTGTCGACTTAGCTATCACCTATCGGGGAGGTGGAGTACCGAAACTGATGGGAGAAGCCCTGCTGTTGGCTTAAGTGGTGTCTTCACTGAAGCACTCAAGTGCTGCAGCTGCACATTTTAAGTGTAGACAAGCCCTTAGCCTCTTAGGCTTACTCAACCCATATAAAAAATGTGGCAGCGAGTCTCAGAGCCTGGGTCAACTGACTTGAGCTCAGGCTATGGGGCTAAAAAGAGCAGTGTAGGTGTTCGCATGTGGGCTGTAGCCTGGACTTCGAAACCCCAGTGTGGGAGGTGGATCTTAGAACCTGGAATCCAGCTCGAGTGGGAACATTTACACTGCTACTTTTAGCCCCATAGCGTGAGCCCCACAAGCCTGAGTCATTTGACCCAGGCTCTGAGACTTGCCGATGTTTGTTTGTTTGTTTGTTTGTTTTTTTTGCTGTACAGACATACCCTTACGCACTTCTGCAATCTTTTACCCCAACTCCATATTTAAAAACACTTAACTCAGTGTGGCCTGATTTTCAAAAGTACTGAGCACTCAGCTCCTGTCAAAGTCAGTGAAAGTTGTAGATGCTGAACATCTTTGAAAATGAGATAATTTATTTAGGTGTCTAAATACAATGTTAGGAGCCTAACTTTAGTCCCGGCAGATTGTGGCCATTCTAACGATCTGATCCTGCGAGCTATTTTTGCAAGCGCCATTGGCTTCTTTGTTATGCTACTGGTGATGTCCCTCACTCTGGCAGAGCAATGAAGAAGTCTGCATCTCAGATTTTTCCAGGAGGGGGAAAGCACTTGTATATTAAACTGCCACTCTATCCGTAAGCATACTTTTCTTAGTCTGGAATGTTCCAGAGTGGGCTAACTGCTAGTAACCCCCTCCCCCCCCCACTGCAGTTCACTTTTAAATATCTTGACACTTTAAAAGCAAGTGGCTTTTCTCTTAAATCTGGATAAAGTTTTCTAGTCACACTTTAAAGTAAATGCACAAAGAACCCTAGAGTTCAGAGAATATGGAGAGTTTGGCTTAATTTTGAATTAAATACAAACCAAGTGCCTGAATGTGCAAACAAATTCACATTTTCAGACCCACTTCTGTCACATAGTCTGCCCACGCGACACTGCTAGCAGGATCAGGCCCTAAATCTCCAGTCTGTTTTATGCTGTTATTACACATGCTTCAGTCTGAATGTCAGATCAAACACTTAATTAACATGCTGTGTTCAGCTATGACTAATTTTGCTTAATCCTTTGCCCACATTAAATCCTTAAAAATTAAGAACTTTGAACAGCTTCATATCTTTTCCTCTTCTTTTATTTGTATGCACTCCTTTCCTGAAGTCAACTGTGACCGTTTCAAAGAGAGCACACGCTCTGTACACCGCAGATCCAGAAAGTCTAAAAGAGGTCTGTGCTAAGAAACAATAACTTGATTCAAGCTGTAAATTAGCTGAATTGCTTTGAGCTGTCTAGATTTACTTTTTATGCCTTAGATCTTTTAGAAGCAGAGGGGCCCCTAGCACTGGAGAACAGGCCTTCCCTTGTCCTAGCAGAGTAGTATGTCAAAGGGACCCATGGCTTCTTCAAGGCAGTCACTATGAGGTGGTCCAAGCCACAGGGGAATTGGATCCTAACTATGTAATAAACCAGCCCTTCACTTTGGACTTCTCCTTGCACTCTGTATAAATCCCTCCTTGCATCAGCAGCTGAGATTGCTTACGTTCCCCTTGACTGGGTGTGTGCTGCAATCTCTTCTGACTGAATGCTTCATTCCTAGCTATTAGGTGTGAAAGCCAGAGTGCATGCTGCATACTTCCCCACTGATGAAAGTCTTCCCCTACTACCTTAGCCCACCCTAGAATGCTCCAGGCTCACTGGACCAAGAGTCCTAAAACTGCTCCTAACCAGTTTTCCTTTATCGCATTTCATAATGCTCTTCTCTAGCTCATCAGAACTGCCCTCTATGCCTGTTGTAAGTAAAACTAACAAGCATGTTTCTCTTGCTGTGGCATCATCTGCAAGAATCATGCTGCTCTCATTCAGTTTTAAAATTAAGCCCATCACAGGCTTCCCTGTAAATGTTTAATGTCAGTCAGTAAACATTTCATCTAATTTCTGGAAGCTGTAAGTTTCACCTCCTTCCTTCTGTCGCCTGCTAAGGAAAGCTGTAAACTCATGGAATACTTGAAAGTGTGTTTCTGTAACCACAAGACTAATGGAAATGTTCAGATTCATTTAAAAAAATTGATAAATCACTTGTCTTCGATCAAGCGAGCACAGTTCTGTTTCTTGTCCAACTACCCCGCCAAGAAGGGGAAGAATAATGCCAGGCACAAAATTCCTGTTGGCTTTAGCAGGAAAAAAAGACCAGCGAGTAAAAGTGATATTCTACTTGAAGTTAAACAGGATAGAATCCTGAACATCTACTATCCAAAAGCCTGGGGGAGTAGCACCTGATGAGTCTTCTAACCACAAAGATAAAAAAAGGCATAACAAATAGTAGCTTTATATATATTGCTGAGATGATTTAGAAACAGTAGGATCAACCCAGCTGTTAAAAATTAAAGGCTTGCTTTGGACTCGATGTCCAGCTTGCATCAGAAATCCATGACTATGTTAATAGATTTGGTATGTCTCTTTGGTCACCTGTCCAGCTTGCTAGAGAAATAGTCTTGAGTTGATTACTACACTGTTGAGAAAATAACAAGAAGAAAAAATTGCACCATGCTGTTTTTTTTTCTTCAAAGTAACTTTGATAGCTTTCCTCCCCTTTCCCTCTGACTGGAACAGAAAGGAACAGAAGGAGTGGCAGACAGCATTCTGTGTCAACACGGAGGATGGTGGCACTATACGATTATGATCCAAGAGAAAGTTCTCCTAACGTTGACGTGGAGGTATTGATTTAAACAAAAACAATTTTTTTTGTTTGTCATTTATATATCCATTGAATTCATGGGTTTGGTTTAAACACATGTTCATGAACATCTTTCAGTATTCGGCTCCACTGTGCTGACTTGTGGATCCAAAAAAATCATGATTGTATTATATCACAGGCCTACCTGAAAATATGGTAAATTATGGGAATAAACATTTCCCAAAGTGAAGAGGGAAAGAATATTTAATCCCAAATGCACATAGCATCCTTCCTTAAGAGTATGATTGTCAGAAGTGTCGCAACTCATTCCAAAAAGCACGTAGCCTGAAGCACAATTGATTTTGAAACATGGAGATGCAAAAAATCCTAAACACATGCATTCATAACATATCAAATTTTCTCCCTTAGTGATCCACTTGGCTTCATGGAAATGTATGTCGTCTAACTCTCTATGTAATCTGTCTGTATCATGCCCTTTTAATGGTATCTTAAGAAATTATGGACTGTTGCCCAAATCCTCATCATGGGTCTATCCTCCCTCTACCCCAGTGGTTCTCAACCTATTTACTTGTGGGCCACATATGCAGCTGTGTGTATTATGTGGGTCACATCCACACAATATATATACTACCTGTATGGCCCTGAGGTTGTCACCTGGCTGCAGCTTTGTGCTGATTGGGCCACAAGTGGCCCACTGGCCATGGGTTGAAAACCTATGCTCTACCCTCATACATTTCCCATCAGCAACAAAGCAGGCAATGAAGCCCGTTTATGAAGTTGTCAGTTGGTGTGTCTGTGTCTTCTCTCCATGTGCTGTACCAGCTCTGTGCAGATAGCTGGCCCAGCAGACCTCGGTATTAAGACCACAGACGCAGCTCAGTAGTAAAGGCACTCGGCTTTATTGTCCATTGTCACAGATATACTAATATGTATGCCCATCCCAATGGACTCAGCTCAGCAGCGGGACTTTCCACTGCCCACCTCGGCTGGACAAAGGGTTAAGGCAAAACACCCCAACATTTATAGACTGACAAAAACAACTTATGTACCACTTATGTGTTTCATGACATCTGCTTGTTACCTTACCTTGTATCTTGCTCCAGGTGTCTTGGGCAAAACATCCCTATTCATCACTTCTGTCAAACCCTTTTATCTGGTGCTAATTTTTTGGAGTGTGTTCACACGCATACCCAGTATCTGTTACTTCTTAGTAGTGCCCGTGCCAACTTCCTGTGAACTGGAAGCATCTGCTTCAATATATGGCCTGACTTTGCTGACTATGGTTCAGGCCTCGGGTCTTGTACCAGGCCCAGTCCAACAGGCTCTCTTTCTCTCCCCTGCATATGATACCTTCAATGTCATCTTGGAGCTCCTCCAGCAAACAGAATTTGAAGCATGCTTTTGAGAGCAGGCCAAACTCATTGTGCTAGGAGTAGCAGGCTACTCATGAAGTTATGTGGCAAAGCAAAATATACCTACCAAGCTTGCAATCTCCCCATATTTTTTTACTTAAAACAGACCATAGCCTGTCTGTGGAACAGTTTTCTACATAGTGTGCGTTGGAAGTGCTTGGTATCCTACTAATTCATATTATCTCCATCACTTAATCAGATCTAATTCTCAAACTCGGTAGCATTCTCTCTGTTATCGTAAACGGAAAAACTGTAAAGCCTTTAAATAAACAGGGCCCAGATTGTCCCCACAGTTCTGCATTCAGCTCTCCCTCTGCTTCAGGAGCACTGTCCCCCATCTCCTCCTTCTGCCTCTCCAAAAAGGTTGCTGTTTGTGCCCAGGTCTGTGCAGGGGCAAAGCGGTCATGCAGTGTCTTCTGTCCAACCCCACAGAGATTCCCTGAAAGAGTGACCTCCCAGAGAGTATGCGGCTGCTGCAGCGAGGAAGTGTCCTTAGTAGCACGGTTCCAATAGAGCTATGTTACCAGCATCCTGGGGCAGATTGTAGGAGGTCATATCTCACCCCCAACTCCACAGGGGGATCCTTACTGTGATTTCCTCCCACACATTAGGATGAGCTGAACCCAGGGATTTAACATTCAGTTCGTCAAGAAAATGCCCAGAGTATGATAGTAAAAAAAAAAAAAAAAAAAAAGCTTTCTGGTTTGTTCTGAAGAATATTTTGCTAATTCAACATGCAGATTCATTCCATTGTCTACTAACATGATTGGAAAAAAATTATGAACCTGATGTGCCCTCAGTGCAGAAAATGTTAATGTGTTACTGTGCAAACAACATAACCAGACACCTTCCTCTTTCCACAGGCTGAGCTTACCTTTTGTACAGGAGACATTATCACTGTCTTTGGTGAAATAGATGAAGATGGGTTTTACTATGTAAGTTTTCTTTTCGTTGGTTTCTTAAAGAAGCAGAGTGCCCCAGTGTCTAATAGCTCATTCTACTAACAGCATCTCCAATTACTATTTAAGCATGATCTGGGAGGATTTCATTCAGGTTATCATTTCATCTTGAATATTTACTATATCAGCAAATTTATTAAACATGCCACTTAGTGATGCTATACCCTAATTCTTAGGTACAAAGTGACAATGTAAATAGTGCTGTTCCTGCATCTCAGATTTGTATCTGTCTTCATACATTTCTACAAGTTACAAGAACATTGGTCTAGTGACTTTAGCTGCAATAAGTGTATCTGAACGGCAAGTGAGAAGCATGGCAATGTGAATATATGCCCAAATAGCTAATAAAATTGTAACTTCCACAGCTGAAGTAACACTGTTCCAATCAAATGTTTCTAGCCACCCTTTTGCTGCAAGCTCCAGTCGGTAAAGGGACACAGATTAGAACTACACTGAGATTGTTAGTAAACCATGGTTACTTGCATGGGGTGAAATCCACTCCATCTACATAAAGCCTGTGCACTACGGCTCTATGGGGGAAAAGTGCAGAGCAACTGGGGTGGTGAAATACACCCCTCTCACCCATGGTTAGCAGCTGGAATAACAGTTGTCTGCTGAAATTAGAGCCACAGCCCCTCCCCAGTAGCTGTAAAGGTGTTTGCATCCCCTGGATCCATGTAAACAAGAACATGGCACCTTTTCTCCATCTATCTCTATCCTATATTGCACAGGAGGGACAGGAAATGGGCAAACACCCCTAAGAGGCTGCTTCACCTGTTTTCCCTTGTGCATCTGCTATCTAGGGCAGAAATGGTGTGGAGGGCTTTGCACATCCCTTTGCAAAGTCAAAAAAATAAATGCAAAAGGAGATATTAAAAGGTCTTCGCTACTCAATACAAGGCATAGCCTTCTCTGCCCCCACAGTGACTTTAATATTGTCAAAGAAGTGGATGCATAGCTTAACCATAGGTGATCTAAACACATTCCTTTAATATAATGGACCCATAAACTTCACCAGAAATTACAGAACACTTTCTGCCTTTCTTTAGCCTCTTTTCTGCAAGATAATTTGCACCTGAATCACAGGATCGGAGCCAGAAAACTCAATTCTGTTTCCAGCTCCATCAGATTTTCTGTGTGATCTTGGGCAAGTCACTTGCTCTTTGCTCCCTTCATTTCTCCATTCATGAAATACAGACGATTAGCTCTCTATCTCATAGGAGTGTTGCATCTTTACAGGCATTCATATTTGTAAATAACTGCAAGAGCAATTGTTTATCATATTGCAGGGTGAACTTAATGGACAGAAGGGGCTGGTTCCTTCAAACTTTCTTGAAGAAGTGCCTGATGATGTAGAAGTCTATCTTTCTGATGCACCATCACGATATGTTCAAGATACACCACTGCGTACAAAAGCAAAAAGGGTAAGCAACTACACTAAAAAATTTTTTTTTCAATTTTTCCATGTTATACCATCTCATTTAGTTTGGATATTATTTATGACATTTTAAAATCCACATACCCATTTTAGGTATTTTTAAGAGTCTTCTTAAATATGGAAAGATTGCACTGATCTTTCACACTAATGTATCATGAGCATTTATAATTATGAACCTAAATTTTAAATTAAGAGATTCTGGTGAATGAAATAAAATTTTAACTTCATTAGCCTTTCCTAGTGAAAGTTCTTACTTCCTCAAAATTAAAACTATACACATACACATTACCTAGATTAAAACAGGAAAAGTAGCTGGGGATGGGGAAGGAGTGGGACAACTACTCTCTGAAATATAAAATGTAAAGATAGCTGATTAACAATAATTTTAACTATTGTTAGTAGGACTAAAATCTTAAAAGGGTTAACTGCCCAAACCTTCTACTTTATGAAAAATTATTCATGTACAGAGTATTTCATTTTTGTTTTGTTTCATCACTGCAATATTTTTATATATTATATATTTTATATATATTTTTATTTTTTTGCTCATCTGCTTGGAAACAGAAGAAGAGTGTTCATTTCACACCTTAATAAGGCAATGTAGCCTTCACGTAAGTGAGCAACTGAAGATACCAATAAAGTTATCAGTTAAAGCCACCTGACAATATCTAATGCAACAGACTTGAAACTTAACTGTGAAAAAAAGAAATATGTCTCCAAAAATCAATGGCCCCAAAGTAACAGGATACAGACATTTACTGTATGTACTTGTAAGTCAGTGTTTGCATGAGACAAAAAAATCCTCTGACATGGCTATTAAAGGGTTTTTTTCCCCCCCATCTAATTAGGATTAACTTTATGAAAGTCAGCATTTGGAACATATTTCTCCATGAGCTAAATGTTTCTGTTTACATCAAAAGAAGTGTTCAATGTCTAATTGTGCTACAGACGAAAGCTGCCTATTGCATTGTTAGCTAACCTGAGATACACAAATTCATTAAGTTCCTAAATACAGGAAAAAAGCACAACACCCACCCTTAAATAATAAGCAAATGAGTTGTAAGCAGATAAGTACAGAAGTTTACAGATGTATAGAGTTCTGAAACGCAATCACAAATATCTGCTTAAAATCTGTTTCCCACAATCAATTGTACCCCCGTTTGCTATGACTATATCCATTCAGTAATTCTGAAATAATACACACACCCCCCCCGTATGCCACAATTTACTAGGACTGTCCGTATTAGTGCAAATGCTTATGAAACACTTTAGCAGTGGTTTGGTTTACCAATGCAATAAAAAGTGTCAATATGAAACATGCAGCTCACCCAATGAAGCATTAGACTAAATATATGGTATCTTCAGGTGTACGTTGGGGTGCTTTATCAAGTTGTTTTTCATTAGAATTAGACCTTGATTTAAAAATCAAAGTAGGCTTGAAGTCCCTTTGCTTAATAAACTGTTGCACAATAATACAGCAAACTGCTAAATGTATTAATGTTGTCTTAACTGGAATTAAAGATAATAGGGATCCCTGAGGCATGGTTTATACTACACAGTATCATCTTACAACATACAGTACCACATTTTGTCAGCAGGGCACAGTAGTTGCCATAGGATGCGTATAAATAGTTATAGTAGTTTCATTCAAGTGCTTTTGATGATTAAAATAGCTTTGTTTAAAATACTAAGGAATGCTGTCATGTTCTCAGTATTGTACAACAAGGGTTTATCTTCACCAGGAAATCATATAGCTGCAGCATACACCAAGCAATCAGGGTCTTTAAGCTTTCTTTGATTGCAATTAAGGTTCATTTTAGCTTCCCCCCCCCTTTCTTTCAACCACTGTGCCATCTTCTCAAATACGTATATACAGTATGCTAACCTGTTTTAACAAAACATGTTCAAAGGACATCAAAAACTAAGTGATAATCGTATACAGTTTGAACATACAGTAATTCCTTCTGGAAATTGTTTGGTATATATAGATGGATCTATAGTATATAATCCACTTTGCTGTTTAATTTTAAGAGTGCTGAAATACAAAATTTGTGATTTTTGCCAAAACGATGGCAAAGTAAGAATCTCCAGCTCTGTTTAAAAATGTAACCAACTTGAGGACCTACTGAAGTGTGTATTTTTTGCTGTCTATACCTTTGCTCACCATTTTTTGTGGGAAGCTGTATTTATGTATTGTCTGCATTTCCCTATGGCATACTTAAAACTATTGAAAGAAGAATTGAGCCAGCCCTTTTTTTTTTTTTTTTTAAGTGGGTAATGGGACAAAAATTGTTACCAACTTTCTTGATGATGAGTGCTTTCAAACATTCAGTAAACTAAAATAATATACCTAATAGGTTCCTCCTGAGAATACAGGTACATCAAGGAGAGCACCATCTCCCACAGTCCATCTCCATTCTGGGTCACCTACGTCATCTATTGGTTCTGGTAGTCCTGGGAGAGGCAGGGAAATGTCCTCGAAAAAGAAAAAGGGGCTGCTTTCCAAAGGCAAGAAACTGCTGAAAAAGCTGGGTGCAGTGAAATGATTCATTTACTTCTGGACAACTTGTAAAGCTTCCAAGCTTGTTTTTTTTTTTAAACAAAAAACAAAAAACAGAACTTCAAACTAGGGCTTTCATGACTATAACATACATCTTTACAGAACCTTTGCATTTTTAACCCTTTCTAACACCAGAGAATCATGAGACTTGTTTGATCAAAACAGCAAGAAAAAAAGAAGTGGACTTCAGAGCAATGTTGTCAATATCTGTTTTTCTTCAAAAAAAAGATTTTGGGGAATTAAGACTAGAAGGATGTCATCTTTTTATTTCAAGGCACCTCCACACCTCTAACTCTATTGGATAAATCTCTGCCTTTATTCTCCTTTAACTTTGGGGGAAGCAGTAAAATCTTATTTGAGCTCTCTTCAAAAATGCTCACTCCAAACTAGCCTAACGTTTATCTTAAACGAAAATGGTCTTGAAACTCCTAGTTTACTCAGTCTTGATGTTTTGCCTTATTAATACACCATTCGTACTGTCTAAATATACAGCGTATACTTTGTATGTACTGTGTATTCAAATGTCTTTTCAACCTCACAGACATGGTAATTTAAGATCAGGTAATGTGTTATTGACTCCATTTAATGTCTGATGTAATTTTCTGGAGGCTGAAAATGTTGTGCAGGATGCATTTTTAAACATTTGTATGAGTTCCTTTAGCAAACGTTCAGTATACTAACATGATGTAGCGCCTAAACTATCCAGAGAATGCACACAGTGTTTTAATCATTCAAAATCTTGTTTTATAGCTCCTGGCACTAGTGTGAACATTTCAGTATTCTAAATAATAATCATCTTTGCTCCCCAAGTGTTCTCTCTTGTGAAGTGCAGTTTTAAGTTAAAATCATTTTTCATGTTATTGATGTCTCAGAATCAAGATAAAATGCATGTCCTAGATGCAGCAATGAAAGAGGTGTATGTTATACACACAAGCTGTAGCCAGTTAAAATGCTCTACCACTACAAATCTTTCAAAACACTAATTCTAATATTGGCTTCTTGCTTAAAACAATCTTGCTGGCAGACATTGGCAGTTACTATTTTGTAATTCTTGTCCATTTGTAAATTGTTTTTACTGTTTATACATACTTTTCAGACTGCCTTTCTTTTGTAATTTATGGAAGGTTTATAAATGAAGGATCAAAGCTTTCCCCATTGTGTCTTCAAAGAATTATAATGTAAATTACTGTAAGATACTGTGTGCTAGATTTATGAAATTAAAGAAAACTACTGGCCTAAATTTGTGGTAAAGTATTGTGTGGGCGTGTGCATGTGTACAGTTATTCATGTGTAAAATATTTTATAAAATAAATTTGATATTTTATAGAATGTTTGTTCTGGATGTTTACTTTCAAATAGTCACTGTGCTAGCCTTCCCCTACCCTTAAAAAAACAAAACCATGACATCAAATGTTAACTAGCTAATGGCAGGCTGTATCCCAACACTGTTAAGGTATTCAGACAAGTGTACAGCAATGCAGATGCAAAGAATAATTTTCAGGTAAAGAAGTTCTTTAAGTAGCTGCTTCCAGATATCTAGAAGAGAAGGTCCTAAGAGAGTCACGTGCCGTAGAGGACCTTATAGTGACCACCACTGATTAAAAAGAAAATCAGTTAGTTGACAGATTTGTTGCAGTGACAATATAGCTGTAACATGTATCAACTGCCCTTGAAGATTACTCTTTTTTAAAAAAAATCCTGGTCCAGGACATGTTTATTTATAATTTCTATCACTTAACACTGTTCAATGATGGTTTCAGAGTAGCAGCCCTCTTAGTCTGTATTCGCAAAAAGAAAAGGAGTACTTATGGCACCTTAGAGATGATCACTCTTCCCTGATCCTCTATTTCATATCAGCCTTTCCAGCTGCACCTCACTCCGTAGAGTTTGTTGGGGAAGCAAATTCCTATGTGTTCATGCCACAGCCAGTTCCCTTAAGTTCAGAACAACACCGTAGACAGTGCCTGTATGCATTGTTTAATGTTATGTGCAGTTCTGCTTTTTTGGTAGTGCATTTTTAAACGGTGGTGTTCAGTTCAATATGCATATTGCTACTCTACATTTAAGTAATGTGGATACTTAAGTGATCCCTTGGGTTCTAAAATTTCTCACTTTGCAGTTCAAACTCTGATGCTTTAATTTGTTTACCATTAACAAGCCAACAGACCAAATTAACATTTTAGTTTAGAGCTTGGTCCTGTGTATCTTAATCTTTAACAGCAGCTGGGCTTTGACTCAAAGGATGAGTAATTCTATGGACACTCAACCTGAGACCATCTACAATTTGTAATGCAATCATCAGAACAATTTCCATTGCAAAATGTATGGGAGAATTACCTATAGATATTTTTAGATTATGGAGCGACAAATGCCTCCCCTTCCCCCAAAAATATTTAATGGGTATAACTAGGAACATCACCCATTTTTGTATTTTACCACAACTCCTGAACATGTCACAATCAATCATTCTTTACTACCCAGGAGCAGCTATGCGTCTTCCACAAATGGAGTGCCCTTTACTTCATGTCCCTGACCACTTCTGCTTGCTGGATGTAAACTTGTTTGTTAGGATGGGGAAAGGCCAGAATGAACTGTTGAAGTTAAACTTTGATTTGCTTGTTGGTTTATTTCTAGTAGGGTGAAGATTAAAAAGTTCATGTTAGTGTCCATGCATTAAATTTTTAATAAAGCACCCAGGATGTTTCCAGACCAAAAATACATTAAAAATTTAGTTCAAGTAAAAGCCATTATGAGGATATTTTAAAAAGAAAAGGAGTACTTGTGGCACCTTTGAGACTAACAAATTTATTAGAGCATAAGCTTTCGTGAGCTACAACTCACTTCATCGGATGCATTTGGTGGAAAAAAAATGCATCCGATGAAGTGAGCTGTAACTCACGAAAGCTTATGCTCTAATAAATTTCTTAGTCTCTAAGGTGCCACAAGTACTCCTTTTCTTTTTGTGACTACAGACTAAGCGGCTGCTACTCTGCAACCTGAGGATATTTTAACATCTCAAAACTCAAGCATTACAAAAATGTCTATAATGGCTTTACTCAAATCATCATATCTACTCAACCTTAACCGTTGCTGGAAGAATGAAGTTTGATAATACAGTATTCTAATTCCAAATGGTGCATACAGATAAAGTGCAATTTTGCATTCCACCAGTACTGGTTGCAATATATACAATAAAATTTTGATCTCAAGGAGAATTCTACTCCAAAAGCAACTCTAAAAATTGGCATTGTGGTTATTAATATGTTAAAAATGATTTCCAGATCACGTATACTCAAATATACCAAACTGCATTTGCTCAGTCTAAATATTTTTTTCTAAACGCCCTTCCTCACTCCCATCCAGGACCTGCAAATTCAACTTGGATTAATACACAAATGAGGACTAGAATACACCAATTTACTTATCTATACCAGCACTGAAAGGCTTGCTGTAAAAACTTGTTTTATTACTAAAACAAGCAGATATGACTGAACACAATAGATTATGGATAAGGCGTCATTTTAATTTGGGCCATTTTCCCAAACCACCAGATTTTTAAATCTGTGCTTTAAACAAGGGGATATGCAAAGATGGATGTTGTACTCATGTTAAAAGTTACTATGGGGCCTTCAGATAGGAGGGCATTTAAAAGGTTGGATTCTTGTATGGTTCAAACTATATTTGTATATAAAAGTAATATGAGCAAACAAATGCAATATTTTAAACAAAACTTTATTGAAATTTATCAAGAGAAAACTTGAAAGTTCTTCCTAATTACTACAATGAGCTTATATTTAAACAAAATGTACCTTTCTAATAAAACAGTCCAACTAATCCAAAAGACATCCACATAAGTAAGCTACTCCAATTTTGTTTGGTGATGCTTTTTTATATAAAAAGTACACAGGAAGTACCTGAAATAATAACAAAAGGATGATACTTGTGGTCCTAAGCTACAGTACTTTACATCACGTCAGAATTTATTCTGTAACTAGTTTAAATTTTAAACTAGTTACAGAAATACTTGAAAAGTCTTAGTTTTCATATGTCCATATTATATTAGCACAGCAACCCAAATATTACAAAACACCAAGTGCTAGTCAATGAGCATAAAAAAATGAAACTGCTGCAGAAGTTATTTTGGATCACATAAAGGAGTAATTGGAAGTAGTGAGATGAAATTAAGAAAGGGATAATTGGGCTAAATATCACAGAACATTTGAGGGCCCTGTCTACATCTTCATGGATATTTTGTCTCTATGCAGATGGAAAACATTGACTTTATCTGTTCCACCAATTCCCCAAGGGAACTGGTGGAAGCCCCATCAATGAGACTTCAAAGTAGACTGGGCCAACAAGTGGGAACCAGTCCTGCTCCTGCAGGTCATCCAGTCCATTTCAAATATGTATTTTTCATTTCTAAACTTATTGTCTGACTAACCAATAAAATTACTTTATGTTCACTATATGCTTCATTGGAGCACCTCTGTTTGAAGGTTTGGTGTAACTGGTTAAGCCTATGTTTTCCAGCTGCAAAGACCAGCAAGAAACTAGCACTGGGCCGTTTTTAATATTTTAACTTTATTGGCATATGCAAGAGGAAAATCAGAATGACAAGTGCAGTGACATATCATGCTTTCAGTGACTGGAAGAAACATCACAAAAATAAGCCTTGATAACTAAGAACACTGAGCACAATGCCTATATATATTTTTTTTTTCCAAGGAGACAGCTGGTATGCAAAATTTAAGGGTCAACATCTTGCCTTTTTTCAATATACTTGATAGCCATATCTAGCTTTAAGAAGTCAACAATTAGTACAGGAACCAAAGAAGTCTGGTTTAGCTTAGTGCAACTTATATTTAGTGTATTCAAATCATGAAGTACACATAAGCACAGATTCCCACAAGAGCAACTGTGATGGCTGTAGTCTTCCCCTGCCAAAAAAACCTAACACACATACACACGGAAAATGCTTTTAGATCAGCATGTAGGCTATATGAAGATATTAACTTTGCCTTGTCAATTTAAAAAGGTAGTTGAACTTAATTGCCTTTTTATGCTATTTTAGTTTTGTCTACAATGAAAACACTACCCTTGTGCAAAGTTATGCATTTTTCCCATGCACATTTACTATATTTACACCAAAAAAGTTTTGTAGAAAACTACAACTTCAGTAAGAAAGAAAGAAAAACAGGTACCATAGAAAGTCCCACAAACTTCATCCACTTCTGTATCCAGTATCCACTTCTGTAGCTCAAAGGTAGTATAAATGGTCTGAGAGTGACAGATTAGGTTCTCTGTGAATGCTCTGACCCACAAGAAAAGCCAGTTTATGGGCATACTGGCAAGGAGCAGGCACTCTGATGACACCCTACAGAAGAAAAAAGCCATTTAACATATTCAGTAAAAGCTACACAAACAAAAATTTGAAATTCAAAGTTTGTATTTGACATTTGTTTTTCCCTTGGTGTCAAATATATTGTACAAATACATATAAAATTGTGTACTCATAGTTGTATACGTTTTCCATATGTAAAAAAATCCACTCAGAAGTGCTTGTTTCAGGTTGTCTGCCACACACATTTCATAAATGCAAGTCACATTAATTCAATATTGAGATTGTACAGTTCAAGTCAGAAATTGCACACATACATGTTCCTAGATTCTTGTACAGTCTGTATAGTTTAAATTACATAAAAGGTGGTTATAGTTAGAAGAAAAAATTAATCAGTAGATTCAACTGGTTGAGTCCCTCCTACCACTCTGCTTAAGACCCCATCCACCAGCCCTTGTCTGCTTTAAAATCAACTCCTCATAATACAAGAGGGGGACAAGCTTCAACAAGCTGAATTACCAGAATGTAATTTCCCCTTGCCATTCCCTCGCCCATCCTGTACAAGTTTCCAGAGAACAAAGGCAGTGAGCAGACCCATAAGAGATGGCAATTTTATTGAATAAGCAGCTTTAAGAGCCAAGTTTGTGTGTGCTATCCATATCAACCTGGTAGCAGATAACTAAAGAGTGATGCAAGGTTCATGCAAGTTGCCTTACAGATTTCTACTGTGAACGCCTCAGCTTTCTCAGCCGAGATCATGGAAATACCATGGTGTAAAGTGGAACTTCACTGGCAGAGACGAGTCTTGCCCATATGTTACCAAGTTAGTGTAGTGTACACAGCTTCATCCAACAGAAAAGAGTATGGTAGCCAAAAACCCTTTGTGTATTGGAAATGGACATCCTTCTCTATCGGGGTCGGACTCAGGAGCCGTTTTGGAGATTTCCCTAGCTAACAAAAAGCTGGCGGTATGGGAACTAAATGCTATTTTCACTGCAAAAAGATGATGTGAAAGATGATGATTAAGAGTTCACACTATGGAACAGAGAAGGTAGGTCCACTTAGGGACAATGTGTCTAAAATGAAGGATTTGAAAAAAGTTTGGGAGTTTAAAGATGGGAAGCAAAACACAGACAGCTGCAGCGGCACAGGAGCTAGCAAACAGAGCTCTAAACAGGGGAGTTTGAGTGGGAGTTTGTATTGTGGTGCTTGTTTGGGGTTTGCTTTTGCTGGGGTGGGGTGGTCTTTTTGGTGTGGCTTGTGTTTCCCAGATTAACAGGATTTAGGTGGGAAGGAGATGACAGATACAGAGGCAGCTGTGGGAGTGACTCCTGTAGTGAAAGACACATTGAGGATGACTGGATGTGGAAGCTGTGGTATGTACATGATCCTGGAGGGGGGGAACCAGTAAGAGTTTTTTCTGCATGAAATGCCGTCTGATAGAGCTGATGGAGGAAAAGATCCGAGGTTTGGAGATGCAGGTGGAAAGTCTGGTTGAGTTTAGGAAGGGGTTTGAGCAAATGATGGAGCAAAGACACGAGGTATCTGAAGGGAAAAGCTCAGACTCACAGATGGAAGCAGGGCTGAGGAATTTTGAGGAGAGACTGGGTGAGGAAAGTGGTCAGTGGAAACATGTGACTCAAAGAACCAGGCAGAGAAAAAGACGGGCTAGTGAAGGAGAAATAGAGCTTAGGAACAGGTTTGCAGAGTTGGAAAATGAAGAAGGGGCTCAACAGGTACTTGTTGAAGGTGGAACGGTAAGGAAGAAGAGAAGAGAGGCTAGTCCTATAGGAAAAGGGAAAGAGTCAAGGGAGACTACACCAAATATGAGCCCCAGGAGGACACAGGATGGGTTGAAGAGGATTGTAAGGGAAAATAGGAATGGAAAGAACTTGCAGCCAGAGGGAACAGGGGAGAGACTGGAGAATACCACTGTCACCAGGAAAAGGCAGGTCTATGTGATCGGGGACTCTTTATTGAGAAGAATAGACAGGCCTGTAACTAGAGCTGATCCTGAGAATAGAAGGGTGTGCTGTCTTCCGGGTGCTAAGATACGGGATGTAGACCTGAGGTTGAAAAGGATCCTCAAGGGAGCGGGAAAGAATCCCCTAATTATCCTTCATGTGGGAACAAATGATACAGCCAGATTCTCGCTGGAAAGTATCAAGGGAGACTATGCTAGGCTGGGGAAGACGCTTAAGGAAATTGAGGCTCAGGTGATCTTTAGCAGGATCCTTTCTGTTCCTAGAGAAGGGCAACAAAGGTCTGATAAGATTATGACCGTCAACAGATGGCTTAGGCAGTGGTGCTATAAGGAGGGCTTTGGGATGTATGGCCACTGGGAGGCATTCACGGACAGAGGTCAGTTCTCTCGGGATGGACTTCATCTGAGTAGGGAAGGAAATAGACTTCTAGGATCAAGGCTGGCACAACTGATAAAGAGAGCTTTAAACTAGGAATTGGGGGGAGATGGATGGGAGATGTCCAGAAAATCTCCACGCCAGATTTTAGCATTGAGAGGGAAGAAGATGAAGTAAGAAAGGATACAGCCGTGGGTAGGAGAATGTATATAAGGAGCGAGGGCGGTGTGGATACTAGTCTAATAGGTTATACTGGCTGTAGAATGACTGTGCCTAATAGGGTACAAAATGTGAGCGAGGCCAAACAGCAAAAATTAAAATGTTTGTACACCAATGCGAGGAGTCTAGGTAACAAAATGGAGGAACTAGAGCTACTGGTGCAGGAAGTGAAACCAGATATTATAGGGATAACAGAAACATGGTGGAATAGTAGTCATGACTGGACTACAGGTATTGAAGGGTATGTACTGTTTAGGAAAGACAGAAACAAAGGTAAAGGGGGTGGAGTAGCATTGTATATCAATGATGAGGTAGAATGTAAAGAAATAAGAAGCGATGCAATGGATAAGACAGAGTCCGTGTGGGCAAAAATTACATTGGGGAAGAAAACTAGTAAAGCCTCTCCTACGATAGTGCTTGGGGTGTGCTATAGACCTCCGGGATCTAATTTGGATATGGATAGAGCCCTTTTTAAATGTCTTTAATCAAGTAAATACTAATGGAAACTGCGTGATCATGGGAGACTAACTTCCCAGATATAGACTGGAGGACCAGTGCTAGTAATAATAATAGGGCTCAGATTTTCCTAGATGCGATAGCTGATAGATTCCTTCATCAAGTAGTTGCTGAACCGACTAGAGGGGATGCCATTTTAGATTTAATTTTGATGAGTAGCGAGGACCTCATAGAAGAAATGGTTGTAGGGGACAATCTTGGCTCAAGTGATCATGAGCTAATTCAGTTCAAACTAAATGGAAGGATTAACAAAAATAAATCTGCAACTAGGGTTTTTGATTTCAAAAGGGCTGACTTTCAAAAATTAAGGAAATTAGTTAGGGAAGTGGATTGGACTGAAGAACTTATGGATCTAAAGGTGGAGGAGGCCTGGGATTACTTTAAATCAAAACTGCAGAAGCTATCGGAAGCCTGTATCCCAAGAAAGGGGAAAAAATTCATAGGAAGGAGTTGTAGACCAAGCTGGATGAGCAAGCATCTTAGAGAGGTGATTATGAAGAAGCAAAAAGCATACAGGGAGTGGAAGATGGGAGGGATCAGCAAGGAAAGCTACCTAATTGAGGTCAGAAGATGTAGGGATAAAGTGAGAGGCTAAAAGTCGAGTAGAGTTGGACCTTGCAAAGGGAATTAAAACCAATAGTAAAAGGTTCTATAGCCATATAAATAAGAAGAAAACTAAGAAGGAAGAAGTGGGGCCGCTTAACACTGAAGATGGAGCGGAGGTTAAAGATAATCTAGGCATGGCCCAATATCTAAACAAATACTTTGCCTCAGTCTTTAATAAGGCTAAAGAGGATCTTGGGGATAATGGTAGCATGACAAATGGGAAGGAGGATATAGAGGTAGATATTACCATATCAGAGGTAGAAGCGAAACTGAAACAGCTTAATGGGACTAAATCGGGGGGCCCAGATAATCTTCATCCAAGAATATTAAAGGAATTGGCACCTGAAATTGCAAGCCCATTAGCAAGAATTTTTCATGAATCTGTTAACTCAGGAATAGTACCGAATGATTGGAGAATTGCTAATATAGTTCCTATTTTTAAGAAAGGAAAAAAAAGTGATCCGGGTAACTACAGGCCAGTTAGTTTGACATCTGTAGTATGCAAGGTCCTGGAAAAAATTTTGAAGGAGAAATTAGTTAAGGACATTGAAGTCAATGGTAAATGGGACAAAATACAACATGGTTTTACAAAAGGTAGATCGTGCCAAACCAATCTAATCTCCTTTTTTGAAAAAGTAACAGATTTTTTAGATAAAGGAAATGCAGTGGATCTAATTTACCTAGATTTCAGTAAGGCATTTGATACCGTGCCACATGGGGAAATATTAGTTAAATTGGAGAAGATGGGGATCAATATGAACATCAGAAGGTGGATAAGGAATTGGTTAAAGGGGAGACTGCAACGGGTCCTACTGAAAGGCGAACTGTCAGGTTGGAGGGAGGTTACCAGTGGAGTTCCTCAGGGATCGGTTTTGGGACCAATCTTATTTAATCTTTTTGTTACTGACCTTGGCACAAAAAGTGGGAGTGTGCTAATAAAGTTTGCAGATGATACAAAGCTGGGAGGTATTGCCAATTTGGAGAAGGATCGGGATATTATACAGGAGATCTGGATGACCTTGTAAACTGGATTAATAGTAATAGGATGAAATTTAATAGTGAGAAGTGTAAGGTTATGCATTTAGGGATTAATAACAAGAATTTTAGTTATAAGTTGGGGACGCATCAATTAGAAGTAACGGAAGAGGAGAAGGACCTTGGAGTATTGGTTGATCATAGGATGACTATGAGCTGCCAATGTGATATGACTGAAAAAAGCTAATGCGGTTTTGGGATGCATCAGGAGAGGCATTTCCAGTAGGGATAAGGTGGTTTTAGTACCGTTATACAAGGCACTGGTGAGACCTCACCTAGAATACTGTGTGCAGTTCTGGTCTCCCATGTTTAAAAAGGATGAATTCAAACTGGAGCAGGTACAGAGAAGGGCTACTAGGATGATCCGAGGAATGGAAAACTTGTCTTATGAAAGGAGACTTAAGGAGCTGGGCTTGTTTAGCCTAACTAAAAGAAGGTTGAGGGGAGATATGATTGCTCTCTATAAATATATCAGAGGGATAAATACAGGAGAGGGAGAGGAATTATTTAAGCTCAGCACCAATGTGGACACAAGAACAATGGGTATAAACTGGCCACCAGGAAGTTTAGACTTGAAATCAGACGAAGGTTTTTAACCATCAGAGGAGTGAAGTTTTGGAATAACCTTCCAAGGGAAGCAGTGGGGGCAAAAGATCTATCTGGTTTTAAGATTCTACTCGATAAGTTTATGGAGGAGATGGTATGATGGGATAATGGGATTTTGGTAAGTAATTGATCTTTAAATATTCAGGGTAAATAGGCCAAATCCCCTGAGATGGGATATTAGATGGATGGGATCTGAGTTACTATAGAAAACTCTTTCCTGGGTATCTGGCTGGTGAATCTTGCCCATGTGCTCAGGGTTTGGCTGATTGCCATGTTTGGGGTCGGGAGGGACTTTTCCTCCAGGGCAGATTGGAGAGGCCCTGGAGGTTTTTTTGCCTTCCTTTCTAGCATGGGGCATGGTTGACTGGAGGGAGGCTTCTCTGCTCCTTGAAGTCTTTGAACCATGATTTAAGGACTTCAATAGCTCAGACATGGGTGAGGTTTTTCATAGGAGTGGGTGGGTGACATTCTGTGGCCTGCGCTGTGCAGGAGGTCGGACTAGATGATCAGAGTGGTCCCTTCTGACCTTAGTATCTATGAATCTATGAAAATCCCATCACGTCTCCGAAACCATGGAGCAGAACCCTGAGTCACTTTTCGATTATAAACTGATACATATGAAGTGCAAATTAACAAAAGAACACTACTCTACTATGGCTGAGTTTATACTATCATATGAACCTTAATTTCTGCAGTTCCCAAGCTTGGTTTTAACTGTACAACCTTAAATGAATTACCTTTTTCTTTCACTTAGTTTCCCATTTTTTTCAGAGTAGCAGCCGTGTTAGTCTGTATTCGCAAAAAGAAAAGGAGTACTTGTGGCACCTTAGGGTTTCCCATTGTGTTTCAAACCTCACACTAAGAAAAAGGAAACAAGTGCACACTGCTGGAGGCAAAGGTCTGATTTTGTAAGTCCTGCACTGGTATCTGAACAGGTCATGGAAGTTCCTGTGTAGTATTTATCAATACTGTGCCTACAGCTCTAGTAAGTTCTCAGAAGTGAGCCAGAGTCCTTATCCCACAAAGACCAACCAGCTAGCCAAATATGGGGAAAAAGGTCCTAAGGCAATCCCAGGAGGAGACAAGATTGCACTACTGTTCCTTCCCAGAACCCCTCCTGCACCCCAAAAAAGTCTGACATTGTACAGATTAGTAAAAATAATCCAGTCGTATTTAAGTTCACTGGAGCAGAGTTAAACGTTTTTCCAATGAGAGACTATGGGATCATGTACAGACTGTAAGGACTAGAATGTTTAGGCTAGAGACAGCAGCTGAGCAAGGCAGCTTAAATCACTTTAAACCTTTATGGGTGCCTGAGCTCTTTAAGCTCAAGGCCAAATAATATCCAGGTCATTACTCTGGAAGCAAAAATTCCTATGCATATTCAGTATGCAGTTTTTTATTCATAGTTTCCCCTCTCCCAAAGATTTTCAGCCTTGACCCCAAAATAAGGGCTATTTAACATGATATACTCAGAATATCACTCCTGGACAGGAAAAAAGTATCTTTTTGTTTTGCACTTATGCATTGCAGAAGTGGATACTTACTGGCCAGTTATAGTACATGTGGCAGAGCTTGTAAGTTAAACGTTGCATATGATCTGGTTTCAATGCACTGTTGTCATAGATTACATTGTAGTGGGTTGGTGAAACACTACCACTTCTCACAGCCTGACTCACAATAAAAAAATCATACCTGTAAATTGAAGAAAAAAAAATACAAACTAGAAGTTGTACTTAAATCCAAGCCCTTCACACAAAATATAAAGTTGGCCTTTAAATCAATTTACCAGGCATTTAAAAAAAACCGAAAACCTATTTGCCTTTGTAAAACTACAGCATGGTAAGCACAACAAGAAAGTGAGAAAGATGCAGCAAGTTTATATACATTATAGGCTCTGCAGTTAACAGTCTATTAAGGTTGCCTGATACCTTCAGGTACAAGACCCTCTTTTCAGTTTATAACTTTGTCAAACTTCAACCATTCAAGCTGAAGTTTTATAAAATTTCAGCCAAAATGGTTCAGCTGCTTCCAATAATGAGGTTAGAGAAAAATATATTGGTTTTGATCATATTAAATTCTTGATATTTTTTCTTTCAACTGCTATAGCGACTCCACGCTCTGGAGCAGAGACTTGAAATCTGATAGGCGGTGGCCTTTGTATCAGGATATGCTTTTTGCCATCCATGTGAAAATTCACTCAAAACTGGACAACCTGAGTCTGAAAAATTGCAGTTTGCACTTGTTGAATAGAGACAGAGTTTAACAGCTAAAACCTCAGAAGAGATTCTGTCCACACTGGGCATATTCAAGCTTAGGGCTAAGCAGGACTTTCCTGACAAGTACTACTCTGAGTGGCTGCAGCCTATACAGGGTCTGAGTCCAGACACCAGAACTTAAAGCAGAGACTGTCTTGCCTCTGGTCTCAATTCCACCATGCTGGACCCTGGCAACATTGAGGAGGAAGCTACCCAGTTCAAACGCAAACAGGTAATAGATGGATTGGTGAAGGGAGCAGAGTGAGACAAGGAGCCTAGGGAGCATGGGAAGAGGGGAACTGGAGGAAAACATGAGTGCAGGTTGAAGGAAGGGAGACCGCTCAGGCAAGGGGCTGGAATGGGAACCAGGACTGGCTGGGTAAGGAGATGGACTTGGAGACCAGGAAGAGAGACTGGGAATCTAGGGGGGAGACTAAGACTGACCATGCAAGGAGACCAGAATAAGGAGCAGTGGGTAAGGAGATATAGTTCTGACAGGAACAGACCAGGAGTCAAGCTTGTGAGGGACAGGACCGAGCACAAGGAGTAAGACTGCTAGACCTCTTCTCTAGAGTCTGGAATGAATCCACGATTCCTGAGCCTCACTATTACTCTGCTGTCGGCGAGTGTGTTTGTATACCAGATGGAGGCTGCAGATTATAGGCACCATAGCACTGGTTAATGCAGTTCAAAACCCAGTTTGAGAGACTGAGATGATATTGCAGAATCATTGGTACAGTCTGCAATGGAGAGCAGCTTAGAGGATTTCCTAAATTCCTTTGTCCTGTCCAGGTAGGATGCCAAGGATCTCCTGACATCCAGCGTATGTAGTATTGCCTCACCGCAATAACCCAGATTTTGGGACGGTTCAAGGTGAATAAACTGGTTCATATGGAAAGATGAGGCTACTTCGGGGAGGAACTTTGGTTGTGGTCTCAGTGAGACTTTGTCCTTAAAGAAAATAGTGAAAGGAGGGTGTGCCATTAGAGCCACTATTTCTCCTATTTCTCACACCAAGGTGAAGGCTACTAGGAAAGCTGTCTTCATGAACAGATGCACAAGGGAGCATGCGTCCATGGATTCAAAAGGTTAGGCTCCTGAGGACTAAATTAAGGTCCCATGTTGGTGGGGGATGTCTGATTTGTGGGCAGAGGTTACTCATACCTTTGAGGAACCTCTTCGTTGACAGGTGTGCAAATCCTGCATATCTGTCTATCTGCTGGTGGAAGACCGTTTTGGCCACGAAGTGCACCTTTAGCAAGCTGAGATATAATCCCATCTTTTTGAGGTGTTGGATGTAATTTAGTATTAATGGGAGGGAAGATAGGTTATTTGTTTCAAAATACAGCAGATGGGGAGTCTTTTCCACTTTTAAATGTAAATGTGACATGTCATTGGTTTTCTACTATATATAAACTTCTGTCACCTCCTCAGAGTAGGAATTCTGTGTGTGTTGGAACCATCAAGTGCCATTAATGTCAGACAGAGCTGTAACTGGAACATGAAGTGCTATATAATGCTAAGTACTCTGAAAAAAATCATATTCTAGGTGTCTCAAATTGGGCACCCAGTCAGTGGATACTTTTGACCTTAATCTTTCTGTGCCCCAGTTCCCTGTCTGTAAAAAGGGGATGATGATGAATGATAATGATACCCACATATCTCACTGGGGATGTGTGAAAATAAATTAACGTTGGTAAGCATTTCGCATAGAAAAACCCATGAGGGAATGAATAATTCATAAGGCATGGGACCACCCACTGAACAGTAAGAGGAAAACAAGACATTAAACAGCTGTTCATTAAGTGTACATAAAAGAAGCAGCGGTCCTGTGGAAAAATATAATTAAGGATTGTACCATAACACATGCACAAGGGGGCTGAATTAAGGTTACACAGGAAACCTTAATTCTGTCCTCTTAATTTTTGAGTGCTTGACTTTGCAACCTTACTTACGTTCTTTTAACATAGCTTTCTGAGTAATATGGGTATAAGATACTACCAAACACAATGGCAATTTAAAAATAAAATAAAGTCATCTTTTTTAGAATCCTTAAATTACCCTTCTCTTCTCCCATTCCCTCTAACCTCTATCCTCCTAGCCAATTATTTTGTTGGCGGTGAACCACTGCTCCTTAATGAATACAAGCTACACACTCCAACAAAATCTGTACTTTTCCTGCAGCTTTACATGTGGTCAGTTCAAGATTTAACATTAGGTTTTGTAACAATCTTTTAAGTACAGTTATGTTCAGAAATTACTATGGGTTTGTCTACACCTGAAATGCAGTAACAGAGCTTCAGTGTAGACACCATCTACCCTGATGGGAGGGGCTCTCCCATCAGAGTAGTGTAATTCACCTCCCTAAGAGGGGTAGCTAGGTTGACAGAAGAATTTTTCTATTGACCTAGAACTATCTACACCAGAGGTTAGGTCTAGCCCACTGAGTGACGCAACTGAGTTGACCTAATGTTTTCATGTAGACTATGCCTGTGTAAAAATTGTTATTTCTCATACCATCATCCCAATACATTGGAGTCAGGAAACTAGCTGCTTATTTCCAGCTCTGCAACTGACTTCCTGTGTGACACTAGATAATTCATTTCTCTTATACTTCAGATTCCTCTTCTACACACATGCTCTTGGAAGTCTAGGAATGAAAAGTTCTCTACAATTACTAGTTATTACTAAAGATGTGAGGGTCAGGAAAAAAAGGAAACTTTCAGAAAAAAACTCCCCCTAATAAAGTATTTCAAATGAAATTACTTTATTTCAAATCCTATGGTATTAGGCAATTACAACTCCTATATACTAGCAGGACTATATACCATATATACACTGATGTAAGCCCTGGGGCATATTAGAGCCCTCAGTCATTGGCGTGCACTGCCCTTTTTACTAGATAGCAGGAGAGAGTACAGGGCCCTTTCGCGTGGATTGCTTCCTGCCAACCTCTGTTCTGGAAATGGAAGCAGCTGCTACCCTAAAGGTGCTCCTGACTGGCCCTGGTGAGCAGCCCACTCATGCCAGACATCAGTCCTTCAGGGAAATAAACAGTCTGCTGCCTGCCGGGCAGATAGCAAGAGGTGTGCACCTGCAGGGCATTGGAGGAGAATCTTGAGAGCAGGGGTAGATCATCCTTCGAGTCCCCCTAGATCCACAGCAGGAACCAACTGCAACTGGTACGGAGGAGTTCTTTTTTTCCCCTCTCCTCCCTCAGCAAAAATAGTGCAACAGTCTTCTAATATATGGAAGGAAACTTTTCCACACCAAGTTAATCAAACAAAAGAGAACCTGTATTTTGTAAACATTGCCAATGGAACCATGCATTTCCAAATATTACCAGGATGACCAAAAACATCTCTGCATGTATGAAATGTCCTGCAGACATTAAAAAAAATCCATCATGAGTAGAAATGAACATCAAGAAGAAGAGCGTGAGGAAGGGAACACAGAGCGGTTGTACTTGTAACAAAATGTTCTCAAATCCAGGAGTACTTTTGTTTCTGCAACATCACTTCTGAAAGTATTGTACAAGTTCAACTCAAACAAATCAATCAAATCAGGAAAACATCTTATCTCAATCAACTATATACAAAAGACTCCCAATAATGACTTCATTTATAGAAAAGATGAAACCTGATAATAGATAAAAATTTGACCAAGCTCTGGCAAGAGCTTCTGGTACTCCATTATCAGTAACTGAAAACAGTTATTGGCAGGCAGCATTTAAACTATTAAAACAATCATACGTGTTACCCAGCAGATGTTCTTTGAGCAAGCCTCTTCTACAGTAAGAATATGACTATATAATACAAATTGTACAAGAACAAAATATCAGTGGAGCACTGCCTGGCAGTACTTACTTATGGGTGGACAAATGAACTGGGGGAAGGAATCAAACTTCGTGATAACACCTCAACAGTTTTGTTTTGTTTTTTTGGCAGAGGGGTTACAGGAGCATGAAAACCGACATGCTGCAGAGTATATTAGTAGTGAAATATGTGAGGTACTAGAGAAAATTGGAAGTGGGAAAGTATTTGTTGACTGACTAACTGACAATGCCAACAAGATGAAAGCAGCATGAGACATCATAAATAGCCATGTAATACTGGAGTACTTGTGGCACCTTAGAGACTAACAAAAAGTGAGCTGTAGCTCACAAAAGCTTATGCTCAAATAAATGTGTTAGTCTCTAAGGTGCCACAAGTACTCCTTTTCTTTTTGCGAATACAGACTAACACGGCTGCTACTCTGAATACTGGAGTAGGAGGTGTTTCTCATGGCCTAAGTCTGCTTCTTAATGATTTCATGAAGTGGAACACTCAAAAAGATCCATGAATCAGCAAAAAAGTTCTAAAGTATATGAAAACTATGCATATTGTAGATACAGTCTTTAAAACAAAGTAAGGAAAGCATGGTAAGAATAAAGTGGTAAAACTTCTAGCAAAACAAGATGGGGAACTATAGAGATTTCACCTGAAAGTTTATTAAAATAAAGAAGAGCTCTTCAAGGAACAGTGATAACAGAAGATTTTAAAGTAGTTTAAATGTATAACACACTGTACTTGAGGATAATTTCTGGGTTCACCTGCAGAACTCTCTGAAGACTACAGCCAATTGTTTCTGCAATCACTGTATATGAATCAGACAAAGCACTTTTGTCAGACATTCCTCTACTTGCAGCCAAGACAGTTGCTCAAAACCAGTTCATTTTAAGTGCCTCTCCACTCACAAGTCAGGAAGAAGTACAAGCAAAGGACTTAATTGGTAGATGGAAAGCATGTTGCTGCAAACCTCTTAGATCCAAGATTCAAAGGTAGTAATGTTAGTGATGCCTAGCATTGTTACAATATTTGACTGGATTATTAAACAAGCAATACATCTCTAACTAGATGACTAGAAAAGTACTTTCAAAAGTTAGAGAACAGAACCTATTAAGGTATTTTGTCCAAGAGTGCAATCTGGGAATCTGTCACATATTGCTCCAATTTCTGCAGCATGTAAAAATGTATGCTTTTATAAATATACATAGTAGTACTTTCTATGTGCTAGCTAAACTGTACATAAAACATTTCTCACTCTTAAAAAATGAAAGTTTAGTTTTGATAAGTAATTATTGCAGATATTTTGATTTTTCCCATAATTTGTCCCCCAATAAAAACGGGAAGGTGGTGAGGGGGAGGGAAACTGTTTTTTCCTTGCCTTCTAAGTTTTCAGAAATGTTATATCTCTCGTTATTACTCAGATATGCTCACTGTATGTATTCAGAATGTTTTACTTAAAATTCATTACTGTTAGCAATGAAGAATTAATTGAGATATTGGGAGAGTGAGCAGGATTATTTTATGGCTCATACACCAACACAAATATTCTACATTCAGAATTTGGTTATTACTGGGAGAAAAAGGCAACAGCCAGGAAGTACAATGACTTTCATATTCCAGATTGGTTTTTCAGTGGTGGACAACAAGAACTTGCAGACTGAGAAAGTATGAAAGATTATTTGCATAAATTTGCCAGCTAGCAATGCCATTTTTACAGTCATATTAACAATACATCCAATTTGGCCTATTCATTTCTTTTGAGTGAGCATCAGATTCCATTTTTGGTAGCAGGATGCAAGCCAAACAACTGATTCCTACCATCAAAGAGCTATTATCTCCCTAAAAGGATTACTTACCATTCCGGTCGGGTAACCTCTGCATCAATAACTGTACCAGGGGGTGGATTCTGAAGTCTTCCACCAGCCTGTGCAAAGAACCTAGTATTCACTCGTTTCTTCACCACTATTACTGTAAGTTTGGGGCTAGAAAAGATTATATGAGCAACATAAGAGCAATTTTTTGAAACTTCAATTTAGAGAACTTTCCCATTAAAGTTCTTTAAAATAGATTTTGGAAACTACATCTTTACTGATCCATTAGAAACCAGACTTCTAAATAAACTATAATATGCAGGTTTTAGTATTTTAAGCCTTCACTCAATATATTGCTTCTATTCAGGTATTTCAGCATAATTTATTACCATGGTACCAAATTAACTTTTGCACTTGCATAGCTGCAAACACCTGGGACCATAAGAGTAGAAGTTTTCCCTACAACAATACTTATACTATACAAGGTTTCTTCTCTTCCTCTCCCTTATTTTAGGTGTACTCAACATGGCACACATCTATTGATATACACTAAAAATATATGCAGAAAAAATATTGCCAGATGCTAAATAGAGAAAAAAGTAAGTATTTCCATCACCACTGGCAGTAACTGGCCTATTTTTGTTTAGCATGCTGTTTTGTTCCAGTGACAGTTTCAATACTCGGTTGTACCAGCACTGACAGATTTTAGAGCTAATTTAAGGCTATTACCCAAACTACTGAAGATGGAGGACTATGAGAATACAAATAACTAGACAACTGGTAATCTTTCCAAAAGAGGGAAGCATGATTAATCTAGAATTCACATGTGGTCATGATGAGGTGTGACTGGATAGTTCAAAGGGAGAATTCATAATTTATATGTACATTGAAGACGTAAAATCACAAGCATCAAAAGGAGTAAGGATATCTTTATGGAATTATCCAGTTATATCACATCAACATGAGGTATGCTCTTTGTAAAAGAATACCCAATATCATAAAAACTGAATGAGTAAGAAAGAAGCTGTTTGCGTCACTTACTAAATTATCGGATACAAGTGCACACTAGTGTAAAGAGGTATACAATCTTTTAGCAGCCTTATTGCTTTTCTGAAGCATGACAGTGCACATTTTATATCACTAAAGCCTTTCATTGCATCACTGCATACATCATAAGAGACTTACTTATAATCTTTTCCAACAGATTTCAAGCAATCCAAAAACTGGGGTACTTCGTAGTTAACCAAGGTTTTTAGCTGACCATCTCCTACACCATCACGATACACGATAATGCGAGAAGGCATATGGTTATTGCAGCTGAACCAGGCTCTTAAAGCAGCTTTAAGAAAACCAAATTAAAGTTATGCAACTATAATGGGAATGTCTTTCAGAAGTTAAAATTCAGAATGGATCTGTATTACTCAATGAATGGCAATAAATTGTGAAGCCTTGAAAAATCTACTCCCCTGAGAAACGTAAGTAAGTTGATCTAAGCTTCAGTGTACACATCACTAGGCTGATGGGACAATTCTTCCATCATCCTAACTATTGCCTCTCAAGGGGGTGGATTTACTACAACAGAAAAACTCCTTCTATTGCTGTATCAAGTATTACAGCAGCACAGCTGCAATGCCACAGCTGTGCCACTGTGGTGCTTGTAGTGCAGATATAGCTTATGTCCCTGTTGACAATTACAGTGACAAGGGAATGGCTTTTATTGGACCAATGTCTTCTCTGAAAAGGAGCGTGCTTCCTCTCCCTATCTATCTCCCCCTCCCCCATATATATTATATATAAAATCTCTAGAGAAGTTGGCCCAATAAAAAAATATTACCTCACTCACCTTCTCTCTCTAATATTCTGGGACCAACATGGCTACAACAACACTGTATATAGCAATTAAGGTATCTGTTAGGACCATGCAAATCAGGAGAAGCTACATAAACAATCTGATAATTGTCAGTGATAATTATATATAAACGTCCAATCCATTTTTACTCAAGTGTAATTTGATGTTTTACTCAATGGAACACAAAAGCCTGTTCTGAGAAGGAACAGCTGCCACCCATCAGGCCTTATCTGTTGTAGGAAGAAAACTTTACCTTGCAAGCAGACCTTGAGTCCATCCATAAGTTCTTGTCCACGCTCTTGGAAGACACAGCGAGAGAACCACCTGTTTAGAGAAAAATCAAGAAAACCTATTACAATCTATATCACTTTAGAAACTTAAACAATTAATTTTGGCAAGTATGTCCTATACAGTCAACAGGCAAAAATGTGAATAATCACACTAACTTGAATTTGAGTACCATACATGTACATTGTCTCCACAGACACCTGGAGCAGATGTGTACCTTGGGCCAAACTTACGGTTCCCTTTATAGATCCAAACTGAATGTGAGGCTACATAAAGGGACCACAGCCCAGTCTCCCTCAGTTATTTTAGATATTCAAAATAGCTAACAACTCCCTGAGAAGCAGGAAAGAGAATTTTAAATTATAGATCTGCAGAATTAAAGTAATTTGAGACTGCTAGTTACAGATAAGCCTTCCTTTCTATGTCAAGTACAGTCTCTGGAGAGCCCCACTGTTGGGAGACAGGGGGTGACCAACCTGTGGCTCCGGAGCCACATGCAGCTCCTCAGAAGTTAACATGTGGCTCCTTGTATAGGCACCAACTCCAGGGCTGAAGCTACAGGCACCATCTTTCCAATGTGCTGGGGGCTGCTCACTGCTCAACCCTTGGTTCTGCCACAGGCCCTGCCCCCACTCCACCCCTTCCTGAGCCTGCCATGCCCTCACTCCTTGCCCCCCCCGAGCCTCCTGTACACCACGAAACAGCTGATGGGGGGAGGGGGAGGTGCTGATCAGTGGGGCTGCAGGTGGGTGTGGGGGGGTGCTGGGAGCGGAGGTGGGGAGCCATATTACTGTGGCTCTTTGGCAATGTACATTGGTAAATTCTGGCTCCTTCTCAGGCTGGCCACCTCTGAACTAGAAGCTACCACCTCCTGGAGAAAAATAATAGCGTATTCTTTAATCCATCAGTCCGTTTAACTTACGCCAGAGACGTAAGTTAAAATGAATGCGCTATCTTGCTTCACCTTCCTGACTCTCAAGGAAGACCAGCAATTGATTGGATCATATAGGATCATAGATGCATCATAAAAAAAAAAAAAATGGACTTCTTTGGTTGAGCTACAGACCAGAGTATATGAATAGAATTATGTATTCCTTGTGGAATGCTGGCCTTGATGAGAGTCTAATGGATAAGAGCAAACATTAAAATAAAATTGCATTGGCAGCCAGTCCTTTTTACAGCCTTGCACTGAACATCTGGATTCATAAGAAGACATAAAAGCAGTGTATTTTGGGCTTGCATGTAAGTGCTTCTGGAGTTCACAGCACCGAAGCACAAGCTTTTAGCCTTCTGTTCCCCCACCAAAAGTGGTAAGTTGAAGAGATTCTCTAATGGTGGACTGTCTTTCCATTTCCCGTATACAAAAGGGGTCATCTTTGATCCTCATTGTGTTGGATGCAAACAGCAAAGGAAGACTTGTCAACTTATCTGTCATGCAGATATATCAGATAATAGATTCTACCACATAGAGCAGCGGTTCTCAAACTATAGGGCGGCCCTCCCAAAGGAGACATACGAATGTGTCAAGGGAGGCACGAGCTGTGTGGGGTTTTTTATTATTAATTATTCTAAGAGCTCTGGCTGTCAGCCCCAGATGGCTGGGAGCTCATGCAGAAGGGCTGTGCAAGAGCCCCACTACCCCGGCTCTCCTCCCTACCCTCCCAAACTTCACTGGGAGGCCGGTGGGACTCTGGATGTCACCCCCAAGGTGCCAGCAGCAGCACAGAAGTAAGGGTGGCCATGGGACTAAGTCTGCTGTGAAAAGTGATACTGGAAAATATCACTTTTCACATTTACCTCCCTTACTTCTGTGCTGCTGATGGCCCAGTGATGCCTTCAGAGCTGGTCGCCCAGGCAGCAACCGCTATACTTCACTCTGCATTCAGAGCTGGGCAGTAGTATATTTAACTTGAGAGTTATGTAAACTACTACAGACACAAAGAAAGGGGACCCCATCAAGTAAGTCTGAGAATCACTGACAGAGTTATTTACACTTGCAATAAAATGTGGTAGGCAGCGAACAGGTGAGGCAAACAGCATACATGTCTCTGAACTCAAGGCAGTGTTGCATGCTTTTTTTGAAGTAATATTTACACAGCAGTGCACCTGAGAGTGAGAGAACTCTCTCTACTGGTCAGTCAGTTTATCCTCTTATTCTTGAAAAGTCTGGAAAATAATGTACAGCTACTTAGTAGTAAGCTAATCAGGAGCTTTTGCCTACTCAGTGTTCGTAAAAATGTATAATATTAAGTTAAACCAACATAGACAAGGTTACTTTTTAAATGGCTGCTCATCACATTAGGCTTTTTCTTTAAGATTACAGATCCATCAAGTTCTTTCGGTTTATACTAAATGCCAAAAAGTATCTTACCGTGTCATTCCCTGATTCAGGCTAGCAACAAATCCTGCAATTGATCGCCGCCCAGCTGTAGTGTCATGATAACAGTCAATTCCCACAATCATAACTTGTTTCAACTTTAAGAAAATAGTTCACAGTATATTACAAAAAGTGCAAAAAGCAAACATTTATGCACTGAAGTATTACACACAAAGCACCAACTTCAAAAATAATCACAGCTTTTTCACTATTCAGGATACTGTTTACTTCCAAAATGTTTATTTTAAAATAATGACTCTGTTTTTATGGAGTGCCTACTGAAAGTATCTGTGCTGACAGCCAGAAGCCTACGTTTTACAACTGAACTGTCTAATGCCTCCAATTGCATCCTCAATTAAAAGTTCTATCAGCTGCTTATTTCCTCATGTATCCTATGCGTTAAGTTTATCCATGTTGGCATTTTCTTTTTGGAAGCAAGTTATTTTGGGTAGGATACACTACAAGTAACCAACTGAAATTTAGAAGTAGTAAATCAATCATCTTGTGCCTTTCTGAATACTCATTTAAATGTTTAAAAGTTGTACCAAACAAGTTAAGAAAGTCTTCTAGTATTTTCTTTAAATGTGATCAGAGTTCAGAGGGGAAAAAAAAATAAAAAAAAATAGAAGGACTTAACTGTCTCAAGGTTAATGAAGACAAAGCCAGCTACTTACTGGGATTTCAACACTCCAGAGCTCTCCACCCATCTTGCAGTTCATTTGTAAAGCAATTTTCGTTGCTATAGCCATTACAGTTTGTGGCTTGCTTAGAGTGCGAGCTATCACACACTGACTTGGAGTTGGGCAATCAGTACATAAGTATTTCTTGATAGCATCATACTTATCTTTACGATTACTGGATAGAAGGCAAACTACCTTAAAAATTAAAATGAAGAGTTTAAAAAACAAAAACTACAGCAGAATCAAATTTATTATTTGTTTGAAAGATCTGCATACAGTACACTGCTATAGCTCCCTTTCCAGCACAACAGAAAAATCCCAAGTGTTTTCTGTGACATATATAGACAGTTTGGGTGCTTAAGTTCCAGTGCCTAAAACTAATGGTCTGATTTCCAGCGGTGGTGGGTGCTCAACAATTCTATATTTAAGCACTGACACTACCTAAATACATAATTTTCTACACATGCCTTGCCTCATAAGTATCATCTGACACTTGGGAGGTTAGTCACATAACTCCGTAAGTGTAAATCCACAGAGTTAATTTCATTATTAGGATATTACTGCAATACATAGCCAAAAGTAGAGATTAACATGCTTTGAAATTATGGAATTAGCATACATACTATCTGTGTGTCAGAGGTAACCTTTTGTTGCAAGACCCTCAAATAAGCTTCTGTTCTATCATCTACTTCAATCCTAAAAAGGGGAACAGCAAGAAAATAAAAAGTGATATGGCTGTAGCTAAAGTTAGAGTAGCTCGTGAAGCAGCAACAAGAACATAAGCTACCCATGCAACAATAGAAATTAAGTACAAGGTAGCTTAAATTTACAGCTTTTAGCAAAGTTACTGTATTCACACTGTACTAAGGTGTTCACTCTACCACTTAAGAATTAAAAGGAAACATTCCTGAACCAGAGTTTCTCGTAAGAATAAAGGAAAATCAAGTGCTCAAACCAGCCCATCCCCACTCCACCCCCCTAACCCTAACCTCCCAGCCTCCTGAACACTGCGAAACAGCCGATTGCTACAAGCGAGAGATGCGGGGGGGGGAGGGGGGGAGGAGTTGCTGATCCGCGGGCAGGCGGCACTAGGGGAGGCAGAGTGGAGTTGATGGGGGGCTGCCGGCCCACCCTGGTTCCAAGCCCCCACTCACTAGCAGGCAGCAGCCAAACAACATTATAAAGCAAACATTGTGCAACTTTAAATGAGTATGTTCTCTAATAGATCAGCGACATAACATTAACCGAAGAGTTACTGTACACTTGAATTTGTGCCGCTGCTACTCCTGTTTATATTAACAGCAGCTCCACCAATTAGAATAGTTAAACTTTCAACATCCAGCAGAATCCTTCCTCTGAGCAGCACCCTCTCTAATCGTCAGTTAAAGCTTCCATGGACTGAAACACTAGCTCCAAAACCTAATCTTTTTGCTAAGTAATTAACCATCTCTGGAGCACTTCAGATAAATAGATTTATTCAATTAAAAAAAGAGTTTTACAGAAATAGATAATATGAGAACTCCTTCCTCATTTAACACGATTACTGAAAAATTTAAAGAGCTATCAGTTTCTGAGCAAGTTATTTATCACATTTCTACAGTACTTACATGATTGCCTTGTTCATTTGGATGCCCATGGCTGGTGTGACTTTAAATAGATTTTGAACTAGTGCATTGGCAGCACCATAATTGCGCCGTGTGTATATTAGCAGCCAGTTATCCAGTGGCTTTACACTAATTAAGGGAGCTCCCCTAGTTTCTTTTGACCAGTCTGCAAATTGCGGATTGTAGTCAAACTGGAAATGAGAAAAGATTAAATTAAGTTCTGCTGGAGCATAACTAACTTTCACAAAATCTATGTCTTAATACACTCCAGAATATAGCAACATCTACCTTTGCAGTTCCAGCTGATCAAAACTGAGAATTTACAAAAGAGTTTCCTATGGAACAAGTTTTTTTAAAAAATTCAGTTTCAGAAATTTCTTATTTTGGAATTCTGAAATTTTGTTTTGAATTTTTACATTTTAATATTTATATTATTTAATGACATCAGTAAGTAGTAGGGCATAATATGACAAAAATATCCTGTTTTATTTTTAAAATCATTAGAGACAGCTGCCACTTAGCATTGATTGAAACATCTTTTCTTTTCTATTTCAAAGTCTCCTGTTTGTGCAATAATGAAAATGTAGAAAATTTGATCTAGAAAAAGATAAGATGTTTCAGTGATAAGCAGCAGCTGAAATAAAATTTAATTACTATGTCATTATAACATGTCAGCAGAAGTGTATAACATGCACTATGGTTCTGTTCATTCCCTTTGCAGCATCTGGAACTGGCCACTGATCAAAGACTGGGTCCATCTAGCCCAGTATCCTGTCTGTCTCACCCAGTATGGCCATTCTTATGGCTTGAATAGGGACTAGAAGTGGCTGGCTCACTACAAAAGCAAATTTTCCCTCTCTTGATGTTGTCACCACATCATCAATTATTGGGAGTGGACAACATCCACCCTGATTGAATTGGCCCTGTCAACACTGGCTCTCCACGTGTAAGGTAACTCTCCTCTCTTCATGTGTCGGTATAGTTCTGCCTGCATCTGTAGAAGTGGGTTTTTACACCCACAAAAGCTTATGCCCAAAGAAATCTGTCAGTCTTTCAGGTGTCACCAGACTCCTCGTTGTTTTTGTGGATACAGACTAATACGGCTACCCCTCCGATACATAAATAGGTAGCAAGTTTGGTTTACAATAAATCTGATAAACCTCCTGTGGCCTTGGAAAATCAAGACGTGAAAATAAGTAAGTGTGTCTCAAGGCAAGGGCAGCATACCAGTCCCCATATCCAGGGAGGGGATGATCAAGGTCAGGGAGACCATGTGGAACTTCAGCTTTTTGAGGTAGTTGTTGAGACGACGCAGGTCTAAAATAGGTTGGAGACCGCCGTTGGCCTTTGGAAATAGCACGAGTAAAACCCTTTCCCTCTTAAGTCCTGCGGATCCTCCTTCACAGCTCCCATTCGGAGAAGGGCTTGCACCTCCTGGGCCAGAAGTTGTTTGTGAGAAGGGTTCTTGAAGTGGGATGGGGAGGGAGGGCATGTGGAAATAAACTGAAGCGTATAACCCTTTTCCACGGTATTCATCATCCAGCGGTCCGTGGTGATATGAGACCATGCCACGCTGAGTGGGACAGGCTGTCGAAAACAAAAAGGGAGACACGATCTGGTGGCATGGGAACTAGAAGAATACCCTCGGGCGTCCCATCAGAAGTTCTGTTTGGCGGCTCCCGCACTTATCTCTCTTCTCTCCCCCCACTCAAAGTATCTG